>NC_141823.1:25128756-25731256 GCF_982586985.1 Callionymus lyra | reverse complement strand
GAGCTTTTTTCATTCAAAAGCTTGAACTGTTTTACTGTATTTGGTCTGTTTTTCATAGCAACCATTTCCTTGTGTGTTTCCAGTACTTCGCCTTGTTGCTTTTTATTTTCCTGCTGGAGATCCTGGCAGGAGTCTTGGCCTACATCTACTATCAACAGGTAATCGACTTCTCATTAGTGGACCCCTAGAGTTTCCCAATTAACTGCCTTGAACAATTGGGGGACAATCCAAATTAGGAACCGTCCGTCCTCAAGACTTTACTACTGTAAATCACAACTCCACCTTATCGATGATCCTTATAGGGTGTCTTTTGAATGAATTTATGAGGCAGAATTTTGTCTGATAAAATCAATAACAGACACAAAGTACATACATTGTCAACTAGAAATACAAGGATATCATGTTTAAGTGTTTCCTCAATAGTCTTCAGCTTCACACCAAAGCAGCAGACATCTAAATAATAAAAATACTAATAATATTAATTGACATAAAATGGTGTGCTATATATATTTTAGTGTTAGGCCTTGTCAGGTGTCATTTTGCTTTCCCAAACTGTCAACAGGTTCCAAATTTTTCCACTTGACTTGTTTCCTCTTCCCTGCCTCTCCTCTTTATTATCGGCGACCGTCTCTAATCTTTTCTTCCTCATTTATTTCCTTGATATCTCTGTCACGCTTTGATTTACAATGGATTTCCAGCTGGCTTGTTGCCATAGAAACAGAGCCCAGCAGACATCTTGCTCCTCTACTGAGCATTTTTACCTCTATTCTTTAAAGGCAGATTTTCTTCTACCTGCGACACTCCAGTCATGGTTGTTGCCATTCACAACTATTCACCGACTAAATTCTGACCGTTGTTTTTCTACAAAATGTGCCTTATCCTTTTCTTTTTTCTTTTTTTTACAATGTTTTGATATGCAAATGTTTACCTGTGAGCAGCTGAATGAGGAGCTGAAGCAAAACCTGAAAGAGACGATGACCATGAAGTACAAACAGAGCACACATGAACATGTCACCAGTGCAGTGGACAAACTGCAGAACGAGGTACGTTGACGTGGTTTTTCCCATGGGATAATTCCACATTTATTAAATGATTATAAAGCTATAAAAGCTGTCTAATATTCAGTGCTGATCTGCTTGTAAAAGTAGTAATTGACTATATCAAGTGCGCTGCCACTAGAGAAAAGCCTTGGTTCATTAACCTCCGGCACTGAGAAGATGCTAAATGATTGCAGCTTTTCCATGTGTCCTCTTCACATTCAGGCAATTATGTGTTAAATAAATGTATTTTCGCTTTCTGTTCTGTCTTGAGAATGATCTTAATGACGACCGAACCATGTTTTCATGCTCTCCTAAATGTCTTAATTTGTGTGTTTTTCGCCAGTTCAAGTGCTGTGGAAGTAACAGTTCGTCCGACTGGGCCGAGAGCGTGTGGATCCGCTCCAGGGATGCAGACGGCAGGCTCGTGCCAGACAGTTGCTGTAAGACACAAACTGAACTCTGCGGCCGTAGAGACCATCCGTCCAACATCTACAAGGTCGAGGTGAGCCGAAGATAAGAGAGAGAGTGTGTGTGTCTTTGAGAAATAAGACCTGAACACATTTGACCTCGTAGAATCATTTGTCTGCAGTTGTGTTGTTTTTTCATCACATTCTTTTTCTTAAAGGGCAACTGATGTGTTGATTTAAGTGTGTCTTCGACCTCTATTGTATCATCAGCATGTATCTGTTTGTACAAAACTCTCTTTTCATTTTAATATTAAGTTCCACCCACTGAAAACGCTTTTTCTAGAGATGAAAACTTTACCATAACCACACCCACTCTGCTGTGATTGGTCAAGCATAGAAGTGTGTCGTCGCGTGTCATCAATCCCAGAAGTCTCCACCTCCAAGGGACTCGTTTTATAAACAAAGCAGGGCACTTTTACGTCATGATGGACTCTGTCCTCGTAACCTCTCGTTCGCTCAGATTTCAGGCGGTGGAGAACTTTACAAAGTAATAACTTCAAAACATTATCATGATGAGAGACTAACTGCTTTTTGAGAGGAAGTTGAGTCAGGAGAGTTGGAACTTAACTTTTTTTCCCTCTTTCTTATATTTTTGTTATATACAAAGAAGGCCAAAACGAAACAAAAAAGGAACAGCTACGTTTAATGTAGCACAAAGACTTCTCAATTCTTTTCACTTATTTATAATTATTGACATGGAATTATTTCTTGTGTGTTATCAGCGAAGAGTATGATCCCATTATAAATATGTGAGTGTGTTTAGTGTCTTTAAGTCATTTAAAAACTGAAGCAGAAAAAAGGTTCATTTAAAAATGATTTGGATGATATGGATCTTGAAACATGTAATTATATGTATATATATATATATATATATATATATATATATATATAATTGGATTATTTATTCTGTTATCAATAGAACAATGGCACATCTCTGCACAAACATTTCACAAGATGGTTTCTGTGTCCAGCCACATGTGTCATGTGCCATGTTAAGTGCATTGAATGTGGCAACAGATCAGCTGCTAAAGATGATAATAATGACATTAACTGACGTCACGGTTTGTTTGTCATTTAGGGCGGCTGCATCTCCAAGCTGGAGAAATTCATCCTGGACCATCTAAAGATCATCGGAGCTGTGGGGATTGGGATCGCCTGTGTACAGGTAAGCAAAGAAGAAACCAACGTGAAATTCCAGTTTATTTAAACCTACTTTGATTCCCCTTCCAGATCGTGGGGATGGTGTTTACATGCTGTCTGTATCGCAATCTCAAGGCAGAGCCTTACTAAAGGGAAAGAAGATATTCACGAGTGTGTGTGTGTGTGTGTGAGACACTGTGTGTGAGGGGTTAAGAAGGTAACTTCATCACAGCTTTCCCTTCTCAAATAGCTAATTGCTTTTTTCCCTCCCTTTCCTCTTGAATTCACGTAGGACAATTCAACACAGGATCTGATTGCATCCTGAGGGTTGTCATTATAACGCACTGGAAAAGTAGTAATTAGTTTCTTACATTGCAAACTCAGCCACTTCTCCGAGCTTACAGAACACTTTAGAAAGTCCAAAGTGAAGTGTTTCTCCCAGTTTAAATCATTTTTCAGTACTAACCTTCATTATGTTGTTTGTGTGCCAAAAAAAACTGCATTTGTTCAAGTTAAGGAGTTTTTTAACTTCTAAGTGTTAAATGATGGCATTATTCATTTGGTAAAACTCAGTCAGTGAGCCGTACTTTTCATGGATGCATGATGCAACACCTGGAGACGGGAGACAAATAATACGGATTATCGGACTAAAACTAGCACTTTTTGGAACGGTGTTAATCCCACTTTGAAAATCGCTTCCTCTTTGCTGTTCTGCTTCTGCGCCGTTTCAATGCATTTGAACTCACTGGTCGTGTCACGACAGGCATTTAAATCTCTCGTCTGCGGCCTTTCCAACATTTGAAAACTCTTTTATAGAATGTCTTTTTTTATATTTAATGGAAATACTTTTTTTATGTAGACTACTGGGAGTCTCCACTAATACTGTTTTTGAAAAAATATTTTCATCTTTTTCAATGTACCAAGTTATCTTGGTGGTGGAAACACTATGTCATCAGGCAGAGCCTTGATTTCAAGTGTCAGATATTCAGAGGCACATGAAGCTTCTTGAAACAGCATCTTTCTTTGTGAACAACATGTTAATTCATGTTGTGCTTTTAATTATTTTTTTCAAAGACCCTAAATATTAACAGCTTCAATCGTTACTGTAGCGTCAATATTTCGTTGATCCAAATTATTAGGCGTGTCAATCATTTCTGTTTGCAACCTATCATATGATACCATGAAATGCTTAAGCATTTCACTGATAAAACGAACAGTATGAACGAGTGAAACACTCATTAGAAAGTGCCTCATCTTTTGTGTTGCCTTCTATTTAAATACCAAAAACCTTCTTTGTCAGCCTTATCTCTGTCGAAACTAATGAGTTTGTGGCTCTTTGTTATGAATGAAGATTGTATTTTCTTTTCTCAACGATTTACGTGTTATTGTATTTAAAAAACTACTGGTAGAATCACTGTTAGCAAAGATCAGCACCTGTGTGCCTCAAAGAACACTTTACCTTCAACACCACTGTATTTCCAGCTTTGGGAAACATTTTTTTTAGTTTTGAATAAACCTGAATGAAAACCACTATCTTAATGTGTCTTCAATGTTTTCATAAGTAACTTACCTGTTCATTTGTATTAAGAAATTATAAAGTTGCTGCTAATATGTTTAATTAAATTAAATACTTATTTTGTTCTTGAAGAAAATGTCAACATTCGTTTTTTTTTAATGGGAAAGTTTAAGGTACGTGACTTATTTTTAAACTGGAATTTTAATATAGATGAAACACATTATGTTTTAATTACACAGTTATTGCCTCTTATATATAAAGTACTCACTCAAGTGTAAAACATGCAGGCCGAACCACGGGTGTGTTTAAGTACTAGTTAAATTTTAAGTTGTTTAACTTGTGTGTCATATGAGGGAATTTCATAAATGTGTTTAAATCACAGTGAAAAAAGCTAAAAATGATCGCTGACCTAAATCAATTACATCAGTCCAGTCCCAAAATTGCCAAAAAAATAACAACCCCTGCTATAATGCGTTAAGCCCATGTAACCAATGGTGCTTAAAAAGTGTCTGCCGGCTTTAAAGTGCATTAGTGTATGAAGTCAAAAGTCAATTAGCTAATGATTCTGTGACCAGGTGTGAACCAGACACGGTTGTTGCTCCTAGTGTGTTATAGCTTCCAAACGAGATCCATGTCAAATGGCGAGAGACACAATAATAACACCCGTTGGAACATTTGACCCTTTATAATGCAGTTGCTATTGACTTTGCGTCAGTCTGCACGTCTGCAGTGACCCAGAGCAACCAGCGGGGGGCAGCACTCGCCAGGGCTTTCGCCTCACACTGGTTCACCGCTGCGAACAGCTGCAGCCAGAAACACCCGGAGGCTGTTGAGGATCTCCTCCTCCCAATACTCACCCACTTTCCCTGTTGCAGACTGGCTTCTGTGGCTGCTTTTATGAGCTAATGGGTCGAACATTACCCTGTCACAGCTCACCGGTCTGACCTTAAAATATGTTGTTATCGCACTCGAGTGTGATCTTGATAATGACTCTCAAAAGAACGAGCTGAAACCTTATGACAAACTCCAGATAACAGATGACTTTGGTTCGTGAAATTAATGGGCAAAAATAGATTCTGTTCCTGGAGGCTTTGTTCAAACTAGATGCCACACAATTATGGCCCTCGTGAAAACAACCCAAAACCTATTGATGCTGAAGCAACTGTGTTTATAGGGGTGTGTTTTGACAAGATACATATCACGATTCAAGGGGCAACCATACAATATATTGCGATACTATAGGAACAAGGATATATTTTTAGTGTTGTCTTGAGTAGTTGACTCTTTAGTTGCAAAAGGTAGGTAGGAAGGTAGAACTTTATTGATCCCTCAGGAGGTCTCCTTGGGAAATTGTTTTTTTTCCAATTAGCCACAGCAAACACAGCAATTTTTCATAAAAAATAAATAAAAATAAAATAAGAGCAAGAACAAAGAGAAATAAAGAGAAAGAACAGATGATACAATCTGAGTCTAAAGATACAGAACAGAAATTCACAGACCAGATAACTCTTGACGAAGTCGTAACTGCTTTAATTTGTTTTAAAACAAAAATATGTCCAAAAATCAGCTTTAACAGCTGCTGGAGTCGACTGTATCCTCTCGTTCACAGTCATGACCGGGATCTCGCAGGATTGCAATGTTACTTTAACGGCGGAGAATATAATTGTAAATTATATACATATATATTGGATACATATTAAACAAAAACCAAGAACCATAATGTTAAGATATGATTCGAAAGCCAAAACATTGAACAAATATTTATTTTTGAAAATATTTTGTGCTGTTGAATATTGATATACTATTGAGAAAAATAAATATTGTGATATTGAATTTTATCAATATTTTCTTGCACCCCTACTGTTTTAAATAACATTGTATCTTGATCTGTTTTGCTATGTGGCAACTTATCCCACCCAGTAGCCGCAAAAGTTTTAAAATACAATTAATGGGTGGAAGCAGGGACACCCTGGAAAGGAGGCAACGTATGGGTAAAATACAATATGTAGTTTTGACCTACATGTTGCTGGCGTCGTAAAACTAGAGCACTCGGGCGCTCATCCCTTCAGACAGTTTGGAGGCAACAAGTAACATCAGTATTCATTGGACAGGGGGAGGAAACCAGAGTGAGGTGAAGTCAGATAAGAGCCACTATCTCATGGCTGCTCTAAGCTGAGCGAGGCCATAGCATGAGCTCTAATATTCTAATGTCGTTACGTGGGCATTATTAGAGGAATCTAATTGGCTCTTCATGTAAATTAAAAAAGATGCTGTGACCTGGTTTATGAAGGTGTTTTGGCTCCAGCAGCAGCTCAGAGGAGAAACTAATAAATCCAGGAGTAAGACTTCTCCACACACCTCGTCCAGCTGAGTCAACATTTGCACTTGTTTCTTACCTCCTCTTGGAGGGAATTCAGGACTTAACATGCTCATTAGAGCAGAAGTAGTTCAACACATGGCACTTTTAAGGGGAGGCCTTTTTTCTCTCTCTCCGAGTGGCAGACATCCGTGGGACGGAAATGTCGTCCGCTCGTGTCGCCGTCGTTCCTTCGACTTCAAATAGAAAATAATGACGAGCCTTTGAAGGAGTGTCCCGGGCGCCGGGGAACACCACCATAAATCTAACTCTTGGCTTTCGCTTGTTTACTTTCGTGACCGCCCGTACGCAAGCTTAGCGCGAGGGGTATGCTAATAATACTGGTGTGTGACATTTCCAAAGACTTTTCGGCTCAGTTCACATGGCCTCCGCTGCACCTCGCGCGCCTCCACGCGGAAGATTAGCTATTTTCAGGCCAGGAGTTCCACCCTCACCTTTGAACTCCACCATTTTTTTTTTCTGGTGATGAGATGATTTCTGGCCTCAGACGCTGGTAAACAAGAGTATTGTTGTGCAGCCGGTGACAGCCGGACGAGCATGCAGGTGTTTGGTCTGAGGGTTGCTCAAGGGCAGGAGAACCCAAGGAGACAGGCACCTCAGCGTGTCTAATTTTGGATCGTCTTCAGGTTTTTTTTTTTTTTAATCGAGAAAAGTCCTTGAATTAGAACAGCTTGTATTCTTAGAGTAATGCTGAAAGGGCCAGCTGGCTTAATCCAGCGTGTTACATGCAAGGTGTCTCACCTCGTTTAGGAGACTTGAAAAAAGAAAGTAATCATGAGACGACTACTATATTCTGAATCCTCAAAAAGAGGAAACTGGAGTTGTTGCAAAATGGTGAGTGTTTTTTGGGGGTTAGATCATGTGTTTTTTTTAAACGTTTATATGAAAGTATGTAATTTCCTTCACAACATTCAATAGTTTAATGTAACATTTCAAATGTTGAAACTTTGTTTTTTGTCATTGTTTCACATGTTTTAAATGTTGAATCTTCCTCTCAAATATTCAGTAAGTACCTCATCATGACCATGTTTTAAAGTTATTACTTTTTAAACTTCTTCTCCGTCTGAAATCTGGGAAAAGGAGAGGTTACGAGAGCAGTCCATTAAGTCGTAACAATGGGCTTCACTCTTCCTGTAGCAGCGAAGAACGCCTTTCTTATTTGTTAATACAATAAGTGGAGGTGGAGACTTCTGGGGTTGATGATGTGCAGTGACAAACCTTGATGCTTGACCAATCACAGCAGAGTGGGCATGGTTATGAGATATTAAAGAAAGCATAGAACAATAATGCTAAAATAAAATTCCACACATCATAAGTAAGGACAACGTGTTACAGTCACATTTACATCAAAAATAGAATCAAACAAAGATGATGTTTCTTTAAAAATCATTTTTTCATTATTTATTTTTTTTAAACACACAAAAAACAAATACGATGTTTAAACACTTGGGCAAGGAGTTCTTCCTTTTAATTATACATTTCAAACTTTAATTAAACAACAATCACCAACATTAAAATGTATCATCTAATGTCACAAATCAGGCTCAACATCTAACTGTGTGTTTTTCTTGCGAATCAGCGTAACTAAAGTAGTAAAACACATGTACCTTCAACTGTCTCATTAGCGAACACGCGTCAAGTCTCTGCTTTGGTTTCCCTGCAGACATGGATCTACGGGCCAAAAGTGGACCTGTCCTCACGAGGGTCAGGTTTAGCAGTCCAGGTTGAGTAGGAAGGTTACTTAAAAGGAAAAGAATGTAGACCCGAGAGGTCAAATCCTGCTTCACAACATGACATCAGGCCACCCAAAGAGTTCATTTACACGGCTTCTTGTTCGGAGGTTAAAGGTTTTCACACTTGAGGCGTGTTTGTGCGACAAAACATCAACACAATCTTAGCATAACAATCAGTTTAGATGAAAACCGCGACCCTGTAATCTGACATACATTAAAAAATATGGCCAAAATCTATCACACAATGATAAAAACGTTTTATTTAAATGAAAATATAAGGCCAGGAAGAGAAATATATTGTAGATCACATAGTATATGAAACCTCAGGTCACTTAATCATGACTTAAATCCTCATACCTCGAGATCTAAATGGATATACATGTTTTGGTGGACTCTAAGGAGAACAATATTTCGAAAATGAAAGTAGGAAAATTGTTGGATATATATAAAAATATATAATTGTTTGTGTGGGTCTATATCAGGGGTGGGCAAACTCGGTCCTCAAGGGCCGCAGGGTATGCAGGTTTTTGTTCCAACCGATCCAGCATGCACATTTTAACCAATGAGGTTTCAGCTGAAACAAGCAACACCAGACTGACAATCAACTGATTACACTCCTTAGACACCTGATTGGTCAAAATGTGTCCTCTTGATCGGTTGGAACAAAAACCTGCACACCCTGCGGCCCTTGAGGACCGAGTTTGCCCACCCCTGGTCTATATGATATATATATATACAGTCCCTTATTTATTGTACTCCTACTTTTTACATCCAGTATTCTTTTCCATTTTCAGTATTTATTTATGAATGTCTTTTTTTTCAAACATGTGTACAAATCTGTATTTTGTTATAACATGATTACTCTAATTATATTATTCATTTTCCCTTAGTTCTACTTCTCTGAGGTCAAGTAGCAGCAAATAAAGTCAACAGACCAACAGCTCCCGCACTCAACAAAAACAAACTAAAAATCCATTTTATTTTTGCATCAATAAGATGCTGGATTCAAGTGAATAGTGTTCTCTTTTTTAGTAATCATATGTGTCTGCTGAGTTATTACAGTGAATAAGGCGTGTTGGATTTATTGCATGAGCAGTTTGTTCCTTCAGGAGGTCTAAACCCTTGTTTTATCTCAGGGTCAATGTGACCCGGAGGCCCGAAGACATAATGTGTTTGTCGTATCTGTTAATGGGTTAAAGATCAGCAGAAGATAAAGCAGGTGCAGATCTCTCTTACCAATCTTAAAGCAGCAAAACATTTTTAAAGATAATTTCTGTAATAATTAGTAAGTAAGTAATTATTATTTGTAAAGCACCTTTGGTAGACCAGCGTCACAGTTAATTGGTTTTAATGATGAACAGTCACAACTTGTGTAATAGAACTCACTAGATTTGAATTTAACAATTTTCTTCACTAAAATGGGGGGTTCATGTTAATTAGTTTGGCCGACCCCCCAAAGTGTGTGTGAGTGTCATGTGACCACCAAACCGTTTTCAGCAGTGAGCTAGACACAGTTTTTTCAAAGGTAATACTGAGACTTTGTCAACTTACCAGGATTATAAAAAAGGGCAACTAAACTAAAGCATGAGCTTTTCTCTCATTTTTAAAACAAATGGAGTATGTGGCACTGGAGCAACGGGGTAGTCACAGACGTTTTCAATCTTAAGCAATGTTGCATTAATTCACTGGATTTTCTACATGACTATGATAAATTCAAATCGTTGTCCAATAGTTTGACTAACGCATAAAAACGCACTTTCGAAAGTCTCACATGATATATGATATGATATATGATCATAATCAGATCTAGGACATGTTTATAGTCATTGAAGTCGCTGTAACTATAAGACATTTCAATTTCTGTGGGGGACGTAAGAAAGTATAATTTCCTGATTTTGCTCAGTTTATCTAACAATAGCAGACAATGAGATGCTCAAAGTGTAGCTATATTAACGTCGAAAAGATGGAGTTTAAAACAATATGTTTTTCTCAGACTAAGTCTCCACTTTTTCGACCCACTTCATCAAAAAAAGGAATTTCTACAAAGGTATTTCTGGTCTTGGCTCACTTTAAAAATGACATTGTAACTGGTCTGCTTTAGGCCACAGATGTTAGGGGATGCGAGATGATGACCAGTCACCTCCAAAACTTTTAAACGATAGAAGATAGTTCCAAAGCTTAGGAGCAACAGCCTGGAAGGATTTGGTCCGAAAGCGTGTTCAGGAACCATCAATAGATTCTGATCCACAGACCTCAGAGCCCGAGCTGGGGTGTAAGTCTGGATCAGATCACTGATGTAAGGAGGAGCCTGACCATGAATAGATCTGATAGTAAGAACCAGAATTTTAAAAATGATCCTGAAAGAAACTGGCAGCCAGTGAAGAGTTTTCAGGATCGGGGAAATGTGAGTTCTTCTACTAGAGCGGGTCAGAATTCTCGCTGCAGAGTTCTGAATCAACTGCAGGCAAGACATCTCTTTCTTGTTTAGACATGAAAATAAGTTACAATAGTCTAAACGAGAAGACACAAACGCATGGATAACAAGCTCCAGATCGTGTTGAGACCCCATTTCTATACGTTTAGAGACATCTCAGGTTCTCTGTATTCCACATGACCATTCCCACAATACGAAGGGCTCCGAGGAGAAGGAGGAGTAACAAGTGTAATATTGAGTCTGTAGATGGCAGCAGCACTCTTGGCCTATCTGTCTCAATAAATTGGAAAAAAGTCCTCTGTCTTGGCTGTCAAGGGCCGCTGGATTGAAATTGAAATTAATTGGAATGATCCAGTGTGAAGGGGAAAAGATCCACTGTAATCGTGAAATAAATCCACTTGCTATCGAAGGAGTCTCGGCCTTTGAGTCTCAGCATGTGAGGAAGGTAAATGTATTCCCAGTTAATCTTTCCGGGCTTCAAAAGTGATGATGGCACACACACACAGATATGAATCGTTGCAAGTGCATGTAGCTGCTTTAACCATTCTATCAGCAGAACGTTCGCTGATTATCTTTCCACGCAGATACCAAGAGTGCATGAGAAGCGCTGACTTGACATGTTTTGGGGTGTCTTCGGTGTGTGGGTGGCGGTGATTATGTAAGGCATTTACATTCCCACCGATTTAAGAATGACTGGCTCAGCGAAGTGAGAGGCTTTCAGGCTCCCCCCCCCTCAGTTTGATACGAGCTGCGTGACATAAAGCCTCTCGACCGCTCGGCATTTTTTGGGATGTTGTCGCCACCGCTCATCGGCGGGAGACTGGGATGAACATCAGGATGAAGCTCCCGTGTGATGATGATGGCGCACGTGTGGCGCTCGTCCATCTGGGCCGACACGTCACTCAACTGTTCATCCGCCTGACTTTAGCCTTTGGTTTGCGCCCTGGAGCGTATCGCCTCAACATCTGTCCAGCCTCTTTCTATTCTTGGTCGTCTCTCATTCAAGCGGACTCTTGAGCCCCTCGGTGCTAAAAAAAAACCCTCCCAAGGTTGTTCATCCGGCCGTGGAGGATGACAGAATAGTTGGAAATGTAAAGCCAGACCTGTGACATGATCTCCGAGCACATGATTTAAACTGTTTCGCCGGAGGAGTACAGCCTCATTTGGCTTTAAGGCACCGTGTTGTGGATTATAAATTCCTACATAAATCTCAAAGAAGATTCAAGACAGTTATATTTATGAGGCAGAAAATAGCACTCACACATATTTCTCCTCCAGGTGGTCTATAACTTCTCTGCAACCCTTCACCGCTGATGATAAATGAATGTTGTACACAAAAGAAGTACACTGGGATCGATTTTTCGCTCCATTAGCCTTTTCCATTCACCCTGCATCACTATTTTTTATCATCATTCTGATTGAACTACATTACCCAGGATACAGTGCACGATGATCATCTAGGGAAGTAAATCAGTGCCATCAACATATTGAATGATTGAATATACATATCCGATACACAATGCCTTCATGACGGCTGAGACCAAGACAAGCCCAAAGCTAGACAGTGTTGTGACCCACACGACAAAAACAAACCAAACAGAAACCACATTCTGCTCAGTACAGGTGTATTAATAAGTTTTATTTGAGTTTCAGCTGTATCAACACAGAAGAATGAGTGTGAATGTTTTTCCAATTTGTCTCGAACAAACTGAAATGTTGACCCAGATTTATTGAATAATACATCAAGTGAGCAGCCTGCTTGGATACTGCTTTAATCACAACTGAGAGACCTGGAGAAAGAGACTATAGAACGCTGAGACCAAGACAAGGCCGAGGGTGGGTTGACAACCAAGGTCGATCTCAAGAACTACAAGTTATGATCAGGATTCATTCAAAAGCAGCAGACACATCCTTGTGACCAATTATTTCAAGTAAGAGCCTAACACATATGAAAATGAAATCAAGTGGCAGGTAAGTGTAGGGCTAGGGCTAGGGCTAGGGCTAGGGCTATGGCTAGGGCTAGGGCTAGGGCTAGGGCTAGGGCTAGGGCTAGCGCTAGGGCTAAGCTTAGAGTTATGGCTAGGGTTAGTGTTAGGATAAGGGTAAGGGTTGGGGTTAGGGTTAGGTACTTGGATAAGGTACTTGGACAGACCATGTTCCTGCGATCGCTGAGTAACTTTAAAATGGATTGTCTTAAAGTTCCATTCTTGCTTATAGTGATGGATACATGGTCTAGGTTTTTATTTAATTTCCCAGTTTTACATCCAAAGTTTAGTTTAACAATAGACCATATACTACAAGACTGAACACTCTTGAACGGTCACATATAATGCGGCTGTATCAAAACGATTATGCCTGATTGTCAACAGCCTTCATTGTGTGTTCAGTGTTTTGAGTTAATAATTTGATTCTGGTTCATAAGAAAGGTCTTGTGTTACGCAAGGGAAAAATAAATACATCCCCTGGCTTTATAAAAAGTCTATTTAAGGGTGAATAAGGGTGTTTAGACTCTAAAGAATTGTCTTGTTATTTATGCTATAATGTCGGTGCCATGAACACCCACACAAAGACAATTGTTATATAGGTTTTTTTTTCATCCATATTATAAGTCCACATTGCTGACCCCTCCATTAGTCACTGCTGCACATCCCTCCTTCTTTATTGTCAAGTCAATTTGGCTCACATTTGCTTCCCCCCTATATTGCTTTTTGTTTCTTCATCTGAGAGCATCTATGATGTACAACAAAAATGCCACGTCAGCATACTGACTTGGAGCTGGTCCACATCACCTTTAGCCACAGAGTTGATCTTTCCACCCAAACGTCTGGGATTCTGTCGCAGCAATAAATGATTGATGAGCTAACATCTGTTCAACACTTGTTCCAGAATGAAATATTTTATAAGCCTGACACACTGTGCAACTCCTACTATGGTATAAAGACAAAAATGTGTAGTTGGCTTATTTAGTTGTGGCACCATTTTTCCTTAAAAAAACAAAGACTTTTTCAAACTTTTTTGGACTTCAATCAAAACTTTTTTAAGCGGTTTCTTTCGCCAATGGACCAATTTATTATCAACATGACACAGAAAGATCTGCCAGAATGAATCAATACATTTTTTTTATTGGGTTCGATGTTGGTGCAGATGAAATTAAAAAATCTCTTGATGTCTTGAGAAGCGTTTTACTGTTCCCCTGTTTTTCTCAGATCAAAACCATTTAATTTTTTATTGCAGCAATCCTACATCAAGCTAAAAGCTAACCGATAAGAAATGTTGGCCACAAATATAGAGCTCGAAGGAAAAATACAAACCTATAATCCGCCAGACCAGGAAAGCAGAGTTTTTGATGAGAACACAAAACCATATATCTTGTGATTTAACTTGTAAAAAACATGATTAAAGACATATACAAAAAAATACATGTTTTTACAGGAGCTCTGCCTTACAGCTGACTCTGAACATGACGACAACTATTTTATTACCAGCAACAGAAAATCTTTTAATTCCCATTAAGCGTCCCTGGTGGACGTGATCGTGCATCGCTGCTGATCGTTGACCCACAAACTGCTGAGATGCTATCAATTAAATTAATGTAGTCAACCTGCTGCGCTGAAAACATTTATAATTACACACACGGCAGAGCTCTACAACGTAACTTTTATCCCTTTTAGAAATGAAAACGACATAATCCTGCAGCGAAATGTGATGTTGGAAGAGTGGAACCTCTTTACTAATTTAAACATGAGTATTTGTTTCACATTATGAACAAACTAAAGTAGTGACTATAAGACTAATATTGGTAAATACAGAACATAGTGAACAAGAAGGATGTTAGAAAATATTGATACAGTGACACATCGCGATATATATTCTCTCTTTCTTTCGAAAAAAGTGTTTGGGTTATTATTTGCTGGCCAAATCATATTTTATTTTTTAACCATAGTTCCTTTATGGTTTACACTTCAATAACGTGTTTTAAAATAATAATAATTTTTAATAATAATAGAATACATTTTTTAATTTACATTCAAATATTCAAAGCTTTTGCCGATTTTTGTGTTTCAATTAAATTCGGGCTGCTAGATGGCAACAGTCGTCACATCCAACAATGAAATTCTGTCAGATCCCAGATGTGACTGAGGATGAGAGGATGCAGTCTACTCTGGGAGCTTTTAAAGCTGATGTTTGGACATATTTTGATTTCAAAACAAATGAGACAACTTCATCAAGAGTCATGTGGTCTCTAAATTCTGCAACACCAGAGTCATCTATTCTGATCCAGCCTTACACCCCAGCTCGGGCTCTGAGGTCTGTGGATCAGAATCTACTGATGGTTCCTGAACACGGTTCAGGACCAGAGGAGAGAAATCCTTCCAGGCTGTTGCTCCTAAGCTTTGGAACGATCTCCCTCTCTGTGTTTGATGATCTACTGACTCCTTCAAGAAACATCTTAAGACCATTTTATTTGTGCAGGCTTTTCCCTAATTTTCTGGGACTCCTGTGTTTGTCTAATGCGTCTTGGCCTTTTAAAGTATATAGTTCTTTTTTTTAAAATGTATTTATTGTTAAAGTGCTTTGTAAGCACTTTACAAATAACCTTTACTTACTTTCTTACAATTATATGTGGGATACTGGAAAATTGACCAACTCCTTGTTAAACTATTCTTATAATATAGAATTGTTCCTGCCTTAATGTAATGTAAGGTCCAGCTAATTGAACAAGTATTTTCTTAGACATTGGCACATAGTGTATTTGAATTAAATCTTCATTTTTTCCCCTTCCTTTGCCGCCCTTAACAATTAACATTTTTTGGGGGATATATCCCTCACTTAGTATGAAATACGAATACTTTACATTCTATCAAAATTGGCCATATTTGAATTTACCTATATATGATTGAGTTCATGACAATGACAGTGTATTAGTGGCGTATAGACCTTTACTCCCTCAGAGATAAATACAGGGACATTTCACTTGTCTCTTGTGATATGCGGTGACTCACACTACACACATAATTGCTAAAACAATAACTATAAACTGCGACTGTCAGCCCAAGTGGTCTCTCTCTGCCGGTGATGGAGCCGAAATCTGTCCAGAACGTTCTATATGTCCGCTAGGATTACCTTTAATACAGGTTTACTTGATGAACAAATGAATCATCTCTCTTCAGTGAACAAATAACAACTGTCATGCCAAGAAAAAAGATAACCGACTGGAGTTTTTGCCAGCTTCAGGGAGGATTGATGGGAAATCAAGTTTTATAAGGAGCAGTGTTGGGGATTGTTCAGGGAGTCTAGTGTTTGTCACTGTCAGGTCTGCGCCACAGCGTCGTCCCCGGGATCCCGGCACCTTTTCTCGGGCTCGCAGGGACCTGAATGAATGTTGCCTCGACAGCAGGGTGGAGTTTCCTTTGACGTGATGAAGAGCGAGAAGACTGGTGAGTGACGAGGAATACTTTTGAGGATTTATTATATGTCAAAGCGCTGTGAGGATCTCCTGATTACACATACACACTGTGACAAGACCACTTCAGGGCAGAGCTCCCGTTTCCAATGATTCATCTCTCTTGACACTCGGGTCGTCGACTCAACATGGTAATGGATGAACAGATCTCCAGGCAAGACTATGTAAGAGGCAATCACCAGACTCACGATTTGTTAGTCAACGAGTCTCTCTTATTACATTTACATATCACAGGATTGAAACATGACGCGTGAGTTTGTGTCGATTCAATCTTTTTCTATTGCATTATGAACCAATGGGAAGCAATTTCTCTATTTATTGGTTTGTCTTCTCTGTGGATTGATGTCTCTTTCACAACAGCTTAAATATGTCAACATCAACTGATATATGGGTTTTGTTTTCTACGCTTTAAACACTTAATCTGCATAAACTGCACTTTAAATATACTTCTCCTATTTCACCGCCTTTCATACTTGTGGTATCTAGTTGTGTTTATTTATTCATAAATTCTGCCCTCTGTTTCTTTTTTAAGAAAGTGATCCGTGACTCTTTATAGTTCTGTCTTAAAATGATATGAGCTTAGAAGAGTACCAACCTAAAGTGGAATTGAGAAAAAAATCATAGACTAAAAAAAACATTAGAAATTGAGAAAGAAAATCAGCAGCCAAGAGACAAAACACATCAAATAAATATATTAATTTGAATAAACATTCAATACTTTTATTGTTCAGACCGCAGTCCTTCTGAATCAAAGAACAGCGACAGCTATAAACTCCCAAACCACCAGAAACTACTTGTCGCTAGTAGTTTTTAACCAAGACAAAGTCGCATGAGAAACTTAATAAATTCTTCGCTGGCCGTTGAGTCCAGCGTCTGGGCCAGCCCTCTGCCCACAGAGGCGATCAGCGATCCGATGGGCGGGACAGATGATCCCTATTGAATATAATTCATGCTCTTCTTCTGCGCTGTGTGACACCGTGACGCTGCTGATGAATGAGAAGAAGTGGTTTCAGTTACCTCTGATGAGTATTCAGAACAAAGATGAACATGTTCTATTCCATATTCAATGGCTTAGTATTAGGTCTGAAGACTTATCATTTTGGATCCTCCCCACCACCCTCTACCTTTCTCTATAATAATAATAATAATAATAATAATAATCTCTATTTATATAGCGCCTTTCTAGACCAGGGTCACAAAGCGCTTTGACAGCCATTCAAACATACTGATGTGTGTTTATGCTTGTGTATGTGTGTATTTACAAGTCTACTCTAATGAATTTAATTAATCATTTGTTTCGACGTTATCACAACAGCTGGCTGATCTAATGACATATTTTGACCCAATGGGTGGACCTTATAACAAAGAAAGCAACCCATTGGTTCATTTTTAAAACAATGAACTAGAACTAGAGGGCTGGTCCAATCCACCGGACCTTCTCAAACCTTCTTGTTTTCTGGGGCCCTGTAGAGTCAATTAAGTTGTAGATGTACTTATGATGAGATTAGAAGATACCAAACTTAATGGGAAACTGATAAAAAATGTATTTTTTGGTCACAGGAATAAGGTGACTGAGTGAGTTGAGGATGTGTGCAGCTGCGATCGCCGGACAAAAAAAAAAAAAAAAAAACGCCTTTGGTCGCTGCTTTGATGTATATCCATCACTGGAGGGATGATAGGCTTTTTTAATGTCAAGTAATCTACCCAGACTACCTTCACAAATTGAGCCCCCCGGTACTACACTTTAGAATTCTGCTGGATCAGGTTTAAAGAACAAAACCTGGTCATGGCTCTGCCTTGTGATGTCCTTTTGATGGAATCTAGAGAAGATCTATGGAGGTCATATTGGCTCAAGTTTAATAATCTTTGGCTTTATAACTGTATTAGTGCTGATTCTGTACAAAAGTTCAAAATGTTAAACTTATTTTTACAATTGTGAATTCTAAAGTAAAGTAGAGTTGAATGAGTTCAAGTAAATCTGTGACCCAAAGACATAATGTCATTCATGTATCCAGAGCGAGACACACGTGCATGTGTGTGTGTGTGTGTGTGTGTGTGTGTGTGTGTGTGTGTGTGTTTACACTGGGAGAAGATCCTTGGCTGCATCCTCATTTGTTTGCTTCCCTTGTTGTTTTACGAGTTGGCGCGTGTGATGCTGCCAGATACGACTGCACACTTCGCCCAAGAGTGAGAGAGAGAGAGAGAGAGAGAGAGAGAGAGACATGTTTGTGAGTAATGTCGAGGGGGGAAAACCCATAACAAGTATGTATGCGTGGGTGTTTCAGAGAAGATGTGTGCGTGTGTTTATACTGAAGTGGATGTCGTTCGTGTGTTGTTTGAAAGCTCTCTGGAAACATGATCAGCGTTTCCACCCCAAATTTAATTGTATTTCCTTCATGGATTCTTGCTCTAGTTTCCGAGCCAATTCACGTTTCTCACCGAGTGTCTAAAGGATTTCACATGGAGATCTTGTTTTGTCCTGGACGGGAGGGTAGAAAATAAACACTGCTTACTGTACAGTGGGACTTCATTCGTGCAGACGCACTCAAAGTGGACGCACATACATAGAGCCGCCTGGAGCACCTGACAAACATCTACGTTCACAAACATAGATGGCTCATTATGAAAACTCATTGCTTGTGAATTATGAATGATCCTCGGGGTGAATTAAGGCAGTTCCAGCTCCCATCCACGTTCATTAAAACCAACATTCCAATTAACTTTATACGTACAGAATGTTTGCACACTTCTTATGCACGCAATCACGCAACAAGTCAAACATTTGTCAGGAAATGTTTTCTCATGATAAACTTACATTTTTCAAAACCAATAAACCAAATTAATATAAATCAATGGCCAGATAAGTTTCATATAAACAGTGTAAATAAATAGAGGCTAACAGTGGAGGCAGATTATAAAAAATATATATATAATGTGATTTTATGATGTTTTAATGAAGTTTAAATTAAAAAATAGGGATTGACTTCTACCTGTCACTCACTTTTAAAAAGTTCTGTTGACTTATGAAGGATTCATATTTATAATAAGTATTATGCATTATTAAGTACATTTTTTAATTATTAACTTTTTGGTTTCTCATAAGATGATTTTTTGACAAAAAAATATTTGGCCTCTTAACCCTTGTGTTATTTCAGGGTCAAGGTGACGCGAAGGTCTGAAAACAAATGTGTTTGAGGTATCCCCTGTGTTGTCTCTGGGTCAAGGGTAGTGTTGGTCGTTCACCTTGACCTAGAGGCAACACAAGGTATACCTCAAACACATTTGTTTTCGGGCCTTTGGGACACCTTGACCGTGATATAACGCAAGGGTAAAGTAACATTTGTTCAGTTATAGTAATTGTACAGAACATTTGAGTTTTATTCGACCTCTTGTCTGTACATTATCTGAAAATGATAGTAAATTTCTTTTTATTATTATTACTAAATTATATTTTTTAATCGTTACTTGTGGTTTACATACTAATGAATATAGTTCAATTCTACGTTACCTTTATTAATTCTTTAAGTTATAGTTAATTATAATTATAGTAAATTATATAATGCAAAATGTCAGCCTATTACATTATTGTTGTTACAAACTTTCATACTGTAAGAGGCTCACGAAAGAAGTATTCTCTCTTGCCTTCACATGCTGGTTAGAATTCCACTGCATGTGTGCCTTGTATTCTTAAACAGGCAGTAAACATGAATGATAACTTATGAATTTTTATTATTTAATAGTTTTTTTTCATCTTTTAATAACATCTGTTGACTTTGGCTTTTAAAGGGAAACTAATGTGTAAATCCAACTCTCTTTTTTTTAAGTAACTTTATTAAGTACTAACCTGTATGACATCTCGGCGAACGAGAGCTTACGAGAGCGGAGCCCATCATGACTTAATAACGGGCTCCTCTCCTCCTGCAATAGCAAAGAACACCTGCTTTTTTTTTATACAACCAGTCCCTTGGAGGTGGAGACACCCTGGATTAATGAAACGTGGTGACAAACCTTAAGGCTTGACCAATCACAGCAGAGTGGGGGGCGAACAAGATATCTCCAGGTAAAGGTGTTTTCAGTGGGAGGGGCTTAATCACATTTTCTGATCCCAATATTTAAATGAAAAGAGAGTTTTGTACAAACGGAAACATACTGATGATACAATAGAGTCCAATATATATTTAAGACACAATTAAATCTACACATTAGTTGAACTTTAAGGGCTTTAAACAACTGTTTTAAAAAGACTTATCGGGGATTATTGAAGCAGTGATGAACAGTAGAAATGTATCTTCAATAATTCAAGTGGGGACTGATATTACATTGTCTTTATTGGACTGTGTTAAATTACGGTACGAGTAAGAGAGACGGGCCACACATAGTGGATTTCAGATGCAGTGGATTTCCAGGACCATTCCCGGTGCCAGAGTGGAGTGACTTTGCATAAAGCAGCTCCAACCTCTGTCTACCTGGCCCTCCACTGCTGGCTCTCGCTCTGTCACACTCTCCCTCAGGTTATTCCGCCCGCCACGCCAATCCTGTCACTTTTACAAATGATGTCGGCCTCTACCTTGAAAACCTTCCACTTTTTTTGTCTCCATTTCCTCTAAACCCTGAAGGATGTCTCAGTTTCATTTTTATTTTTTTTTACCCTTTTGCCTTATTTGAATGAGCCGAGCTTAATGCTCACTCGGTGCAGCTGGTTGGAAAGAAGGTGGTGAAGAAATCCTTCAGAAGGGATGAAGACGCTTCTTTTATCAGCCGCTGAAGACGACTGTACAACACTAATCAATATGACATGATGATTATTAGCATGAACTACATATCTATTAGCTCGTACTCAAGTTGTTGTGTCATATTCATAAGGGCCACAAATTGATACATAATTTTTCTTCTTCTACTCAATCCCACTGGCCACACCATCGCTCTTCCACCGTCAAGTGACTGACTGTGTTGTCACCAAAACCTCTGCAGTTGTTTGCCTCAAAGTTTTCTGGCTCCAAAAGTCGTTTGGTTAAACCCTTTTTATAAAAGTTTTCAGCAAAACTGTCAAAATATATCAGCAAATGGTCCCACCCCTATTATTTATTTAACATCTACATAGATCGTTTAATACTGTGAAAATTTATGAAATCACTTGTGAACATGAAGGAGTCGAGGATCATCATTTTAAAGTTGAATTCTTTATCACCCCTAAATATAATTTAATTTGTTCAAAATACGTCTTAACGGTTTCACTTTTTTTCTAGTTAAGTGCCTTAGTATGCTTTTTTTTATCTGATAAAATAATAATACAAATATTTACAAATATATATTATTCATATTTCATCCAAACAATTCTGTAAATACGGCATGTTTTGTTAGTTTTCTTATTTGCATGATCTCAAAAATTCTTAATGGTTTATCTAAAACCCTTTGCGACACATGAAAATAAGCATTTTACTTAAAATATATCAGAAAATAAATATCTTATTAAGGGTAAATTCAGGTGGATTCATAATTAAAAAATGTCTAATAAAAGGGTGGATTCATAACAAAAAAGGTCTAATAAAGGGTAATTAATTTTAAAAAAAGTATAATAAAGGATCAATTCATAATAAAGGTCTAATAAAGGGTGAATTAATAATAATACAAAAAAGTCTAATAAAGGGTCAATTCATAATAAAAGTCTAATAAAGGGTGAATTAATTAAAAAAATGTTTAATAAAGGGTCAATTCATAATAAAGGTCTAATAAAGGGTGGATTAATAATTTAAAAAAAGTATAATAAAGGGTCAATTCATAATAAAGTTCTAATAAAGGGTGCATTAATAAAAAAAAAGGATAATAAAGGGTCAATTCATAATAAAGGTCTAATAAAGGGTGAAGTAATAATAAAAAGTTTTAATAAAGGGTTAATTAATAATAATAATAAAAAAGGTCTAATTAAAAGTGAATTCACATGTTTTTCTCCACAATATGGGCCTTCATTTTATTGAAAAATTGTTGATGCTAATCCCACAAATGAAGTTCTAGCTGAGATTACACCCTTCAACCCAAAATTGTGAAGCAGATGTGAATGAAAAACTAGTCGAGTGGCCGATAACTATTGAGAATGACTCACTTAAAAACTTAAAGACAAGAGAGAATGTTGCATGATGTCCACTTCATCTTCTTTCATCTCACTGTTCTCAAATGTAGGTCACAGGATGATTCATTGCGAAATCATTCTTGCACAAACAAAAAGGACAATATAGTGAGCGAGTGCGAGGGTGATGGTGTGTCTGTGTGTGGAGGTTGATGATGCCTTCATCTATCTCTCTCTGTCTTTCTTGGTCATTTTCATTGTGTTCTGCAGCGGCCCTGCTCATCATCCGTCCACATGCCTGCCTGCACCGCCGCTATCGGCCTTGACAAGCCGGCTCCTGCCAGACGGAAGCCGTTTAGAGCCGCATCATCTTCCTGATCCAGATGCATCTGAGGACGTCAGCAGCTAACTTGTCGTCACAACGAACCGCTTTCGCTCATGAATCTCCGGTGATGACAATGAAATGAAAACACAGTGGAAAAACAACATCAGTCACTTCCATCGGTGGCGTGTCGTCGATAATGACCACCTCACGCTGCGACGGGTTCAGTTACACAATAAGCGTTACACATCTAATCAATAGGACTTATTTGCTCCTGGAAGCAGCTTTAGTAGGTGTCCAGCTGTGATGTAACCTGGAATTGACGTCACTGGCGTTTGACATCAGTAGTTGGTGATCTGTGGACAACAAGAGTTTATTGAACAAACAAGTGGAAAAGAGTTTGAAAACAAGATTCAACCCTCGATGCGAGTGTTTGCTCTAAATTCAGGTGATCGTTAAAAATACCTAACTTTATAAAACCAAATGATCTCCACATACTTGTGAGGGAAAATTATTTTATATCGCCTTCAGTTCATTATAAAAAAATTTAATTAAAAAAACTGTCAACTAACCCTCTTAAAGTAAAGTACGTTCATCATACTAATTATTGTAGTAGTGGTTGGTGTTTATTCGAATCCACTTTACAACACATTAGCTTAGCATATTATCGTACTATCTTTGCATATTATCATATTATCTTACCATCTTATCATATTATCTTAGCATATAATCATATTATATTAGCATATTATCATATTATTATAGCATATATCGTAATATCTTAGCACATTATCATATTAGTTTAGCATATTATCGTATTACTGTAGCATTTTATCATATTATCTTAGCATATAATACTATTATTTTAGCATATTATCATAGCATATAATCATACTATCTTAGCATATTATTATATTAGTTTAGCATATTATCATATAAGCTTAGCATATAATCAAACTATCTTCAAATATTGCCATATTAGCTTGGCACATAATCATTGTATCTTAGCATATGATCATATACACTTAGCATATTATTGTATTATCTTTGCATATTATTATAAAATATAATCATACAGCCTTATCATATTATTATAATATCTTAGCATATTATCATATTATTTAAGCATATCATTATATTATTGTTTTATTGTATTATCTCAGCATATTGTCATATTAGCTTAGCATACTAACATATTACCTTTGCATATTATCAAATCAGCTTAGCATTTTATTGTATTATCTTATCATATTATCAAATTGTCTTAGCATTTTATTGTATTATCTGGGCACGTTACAATATTGGGTTAGCATAGTACTTAGTATATCATAATATTAGCTTAGCATACTATCATATAATCTTTGAAAATGATCATATTAGCTTAGCATATTATTGTTATCTTCGCATATTATCAAATTGTCTTAGCATATTATTGTATTATCTTGACACGTTATAATATTAGTATTCATTAATTATTCATGTTGGTCTTCTTGTGCTTAAGTTGTCGGTGTGAAAACAAATGTTAGTCACAACCTGAAGTAAACATTGGTAACATGTGTTAATTTATATCCCTTTATGAATACCTAAGGTTTTTTGGGGGATAATTTAGACAAAATAACACAGACATATTCAGTGCTGCTGGTGAAAAGAATGGTTGCAGGAAACATACAAGCAGAATTCACATGATTAGAACTGAATCTGTTCAAGTTCAAATTATTATATATATTAATCTTTGATCTGATACTATGATTAATTTAAATGAAAGAAAAAATTAAGGGGGAACTAATGTCAAAACCCAAAGTTCCCAAGTTACTCACGTGTTTCAAATGTAGAAGTTTTCCTCTCCGAGATCCAGTAAATCTTTGGTACAAACAGACACATACTGTACAATAGAGGTCCAAGATCTATTTAAGAGACACTTAAATCAACACATTAGTTAAACTTTAAGGTCTTAAATCAACTATTTAAATGAGATTAAAATGTTTTCATTAGATCTTTATAAATAAGTTAGTAACTCATTTATATTTGTAGAGTGCTTTTCCAGACCAGGGTCACAAAGCGCTTAAACAATAAAAAAAAAACAATACCCGCCGACACCAACACAGGAGTCTCAGAAAATCAAGAAAAAGTCTGCATGAATAAGAATGTCTTGAGATGTTTCTTGAAGGAGTCAGTAGATCATCAAACACAGGGAGAGGAAGATTGTTCCAAAGCTTAGGAGCAACAGCCTGGAAGGATTTCTCTCCTCTGGTCCTGAACCAAGGGCGAGGAACCATCGGTAGATTCTGATCCACAGACCTCGGAGCCCAAGTTCTTTAATTAAATGAATTAAAGATCACAATTCATCTTTTGTAATCCCTTGACAATATTAGCATTACATTTTCAGCTTTATTTCTCCTACTTGTCTACAAATTTTCAGCAATAAATCTTCTACTTGTTATAAATGTGGAATGCAATGGAAGGTGTCAGACGTAAAGTGCAACACGGTAAAATGATTTATGTCTTAAACCCAGTGTGAAGTTAACTTTGTGTGTTTGAGTCAATTTACATTCCATAATTATAAATTATATTTCTTATAAATGAATAAATCCTATATAGGCTACTCTGTCTCTGATTGAGTTATCTTTCTCTCATGATGGATTACTGTGACGGTGCTGAGGATACACGAGAGTTGAGGGTTGTGTGGCGCTGTTATTTACATTTTTGTAGCAACGAATGATGACATCAAACTCTGCATCAAACCAGTAAAAAAAATAAAAAAATCAATAGGCTTTTACACATTCACTGAGTCAGACTCAAAGCGGTCGATGTGACTGTAAACGCCTGGAGGTTTGGACAGATGACTGCAGCTTTTGGTAAAATAAAAACATGAATGCATTTGTTTTCTTAGTTTGAACAATTATTCTTTGTAGATAAAAGGGTTAAATAACCCCAAACTAATTTTCAACTTGACTAAGGATTAAGATTCTTTTTAGAGTAATCTGTTGATCCAATTCCTTTTGGAGTTATAGGCAAAAATTTGGATTTTTGTTTTAATGTAAACACTTGCAATGTGTTTTAACGATGAACGTATTACTATGAAATTAAATAATCCCAATGAGTATGAGTAGAAAATGCATGTCATTTGATTTTTGGGTGAAAATGTCTGCCGTTCTTGGTAGGTTAATTATCAGTACTATAGTTTTACTACTCGAAGTAGCGTCGTACAACTGAACTAACACTCATTCTTGTTGTGTTCAGAAAGATTTTTGGACATGAGTGAAGTAGAGCAGCCCCTCTAAGGTTAACTGGAATTATAGAACGATATAGTAACAGAGCAAATATTCCCAAATCCTTCCTCAGTCAAGGCGGTGTGGTCGCACCTGCCGACAGAAGGTCAGGTGAACAATGAACTTCTATATTAATAATGGGTCGCAGCTCGAGTGGGAGTCGTGGGGGTGCTAGAGTTGATGTGTTAGAATAACGAAAGAAACTTTATGTAGTTCAAACGGTCAAGCGGAGCAGGGTTGTCAATTCTCTAGCTCATTAAATGCAGGACAGTTAATATTGGGGAGGCACAGCCATGACAGTCTTTCTTTTCTTTTAACAGCAATACAACTTCTAAAATGCTTGGTTTATTTGCAATGACTTTATAAAGTTGGTAGCACAGTTGCATAGAGGTTACTACCACCTCAAAGACGTTAGTCTGGAGCTTATACAGTATATTCTCACAATGCTGGTTTAGGTTTATTTAAGTTCTTTGGTTCATTTAATCATATCAACTGGGAGAACTCTTACCTTTTTCCTAAACAATTGATCTGAAATATCTTCGTGAAATCATCTTCGTATCTGTACACTGAACCCTGCATACAATTAAAGGTGGATTTGGTCATAAATAAGGCATGGGTGTCATTTTCCTGTCCTCAGATTGTGAGCGAGCCAGAATCAAAATAAACAAAGCCAGCAGGTCCATTCATCAGCCGCCGTCGCTGACAAAGCAAACAGTACTTTGGCAGCTGACAGATGTGTGTCAACCTATGGTCTGCAATGAAATGCGTCTCTGCTGTAACATTCACGTGCACAAAAGAGGACGCTGGAGTGTTATTAAAGAACAACTCATGTGTTGATTTAAGTGTCTCTTAAATAGATGTTGGACTCTATTGTATCATCAGTATGTGTCTGTAAAACTTTCTTTTCATTGAAATACTTACAGTAGAAAATGTGATTAAGCCCCGCCCACTGAAAACACTTTTTTGTTTCTTGAGATGAAATCTTGTTAACCATAACCTCATCCACTCTGATGTGATTGGTCAAGCATTGAGGTTTGTCACTGTGTGTCATTAATCCTGGAAGTCTCTACCTCCAAGGGACTCGTTGTATAAACGTGATCACAGCTGGGTGAAGGTGGAGCGAAGACCAATAAGTGGACCGCGATCTAGTAACCTTTCTTTCGTCAAGATTTAAGACGGAGTATTAACTTTAAAACATTGTCATGATGAGGGACTTTACTGTATTTGGAAAAGAAGACTTCAACATTTGAAACATGTGGGTGAGTGAGTCAGGAGAGTTAGGTTTTCACATTAGTTCCCCTTTAAATTCAGATATGTCATATCATTGTTTGTATTCATTACTGCTCGCTTTCACCTTTAAAAGGTATTCTTCCTTCACAGGAAAGTATTTTGGTGATTTTAAAAGCATTTATTTCAAGATCATGGCTTCAGTACCTACCGCTGTGCCTGCAACTACACCAGAGGAAGATGTCATCTGTAGCTCAAAAAGTTTAAATCTGCTGGACATGCTAAAGGAAGGAAAAAGCTAAGCAGCTATAGGGTCACCACTATGAAAACGAAATATTTAGTATGGTATAAGAAAAGAGAAACGACGCAGTGCGATCAATACAAATTTAAATAAATTAAAATAATTTAATGAGTGTATAAACTGTGTGAGAAATACTGTAAAGTAATTTACGGATTCCGTTTAAGACAGTTTTATTAAGGAAGTAAACGCTGAAATAAAACGGGGAACAATGTACTTCGAGTTTTTTTTTTCAATTAATTAAATGAGGTCATCTTGTTTTATTTTCCCTGATAAAACAAGTGAGGTAAAACCTGGCTACCTATAATTGAATGAGTAGTTTTATGTGGTCAAGCCTTAAGAGCTGTTTCCACCCACTTTATAAACTAGTTTATTGCATTTGAGGCAAAAGTGACAACCATTACACTATGGAACAATGCATGGTTATGTGGATAACAGATTATATCTCAATTGACAAAAACTTTCTCTGCCTTCTTTGTTCGTATCGTAAACCACATAAGCTGAAGTTGACCAACTATAAATGTATAACAAGTAAAAGCCAGTTTGGTCGTCTGAACTATAAAAATTGGACTTTCTAATTAAATGTAAAACACAAACTGACACATTTATGTATGTGTGTATGGTTTAAATAGCTAAATAATTACACTCAAAAGTAAATTACATGAATTCATGTTCAAAATCCATAAAATAACAATACAATTCAAAACATTACATTATTAACTTAAAATGTATTTAAAAAATGTATATATACAGTATATATGTATATTAAGAGAAAGACATTAAAAGCTCTGTTTTTGCCTAATGGGACACCAACTTGACAGTGAGTTATTTTTAAAAACAAATAAAAGCAGAATGGAGGGTAGGTTTTGTCAACAAAGAGTGCAAGTTCTCCACATGAGCTAGAAAGGTTGAGATTTTGCCATTTCATCTGGAGGCAAAGGTGAGAAGCTGGAGATCTCCTTCTTAAAAGCATGTTCCTCCTGTAGTGATGACAGCCTTTGTAAAGGCAGCTCTCATCACTTCATCCTGGAAAAAATGCTGACTTATGCTTGATCTCAAGATGGAGCGGTGAGGAGAAGAAACTTCTGTGGAACTCTTCGCGGCAGCATGACTCTCGACAGCAAGGAGAAGCTTCTTATGAAATATCCAGTCTGGATTTTTCTGACTCGGGTCAGTACCAAGTCCAGTGCTGGACCCAGAACAACGTGTTGGACAGACACTGGAGCTGACCTGTGATGTTGGAATTTAGAATTAACTTTAATAGATGATGAAAACTCATCAGTGAACAACGTTCAACTAGCGAAGAACAAATAAGCTCTTCTGGTAACATTTAATAATTCTTCTTATGATGTCTACTATAACTGCCTGAAGAAGAACCACAAGAAACAGAATATCTTCACCGCTCAGTGGGAGAGCGTCTGGAGCTGAACTGCTCTGACATCAGTTGAATGAATAAATTGGTGTTCAGTCATAACTACACACTGACCTTGGACCAAACAGGTAGTTTCATCTGTCATCGTGGGAATCTGTTTCATTAAACCAAAAACTGTACATGTGTCCCTAGTCTGACCTGCCTGCTGTCACGTTCTTCACCGGAGGAGAAAACGTGATTCTACAATGTGGCGACTGGAAAGATCGTGGTGTGATTTTCTGGTTCAAGAAGACAAACGGAACTGAAAGTAACACATGTAGGATTTTTCGGATTTGGAGGACCTGAGGAGAGAGCAGCTCCCAGTACCTGTGGAAGAAGTGGAGATGTCTGATCTCTCCTCGGCGTCTGCAGATTCACATTCACACACGTACACACACATTTACAATTTTGTGATGGCCACGGTTGAGGTTCCAAAAATATGCATTAATATTATAGATTGATTAATTGTAAAAAAGGATTGTTTCAGTTGCTTTAGAAGCAGCACTGGATTGTATATACATATCCACACTGGTATCGTTTTTAAACCTAAATGGCTGACGAACTAATCTCATTTTTTTTTCTCCAATTTTTTAATGATCTTTCATTAAAAACATGACCTTTTTAAATGTATGAATGAAATGCGTGGATATAAAGTTAAGCCTAAAACAACATTAAGTAGAAATAAATAAATAAATAATAAAATTATTTTTTCCTGATAAGATGTCATACCTTTTTGCAAAAATGTAACCTTAAGAAAATAGCAATACTTGCTAAAGTAAATACATTTACACATACAATTGGTAAGAAAAAGTACATTTCAAGGCAGATATTTGCAACCTTTTTCTAAATATGGCCACATTTTATAGTGTTTGAAGTTATAATGTTAACTCATTCAGAAGTTCAAAATTAATGTTGTATATCTAATACTAGTTCAAACCAAATTTGAAATTCTTCACAGACAGAAAATACATTTTCAGTGTTCAGGAAGTGGCATTGATACTTAGCTATAATATTGAATTAATTTGATCACTGATCTGTAATAAAAGTGTTTGACATTTTTCTTTTTACAAATATTAAGAAAACAAGATCTTCATAGTGAAGCATAAAAGAGCTGTTTTCACCAAGTTGTGAACTGAGAACCTTCTGTCTCTCAGATGAAAGTCAGGACTATTATTCATGCCCAACAACAATCACACTACCAAAGGTTTATAAATTCCAATGTCATTTTTGTTTGGTGTTGTTTTCTTTGTCTTTCATCAACAGTAATACTTCCATACCAATGCTTCACAAATGTATAAAAAACATCCATTTTGGCCACATTCATCACTACTATTGCTCAATGGGTTTGTCTGGATTTGTATTATTATCACAAAATTTAAATTCACGTTTAAAATGATACACCTTTTTTGCTGGGACAACCCATTGTTGATGTTCTTTTGTTATACTTGAAATCATCAGACATACAATACTGTTTATTGATATCTTTTTCTTCATTCTGATATCTTGACTTATTTGCTTTTTTGTTTAATTTTAAATTTAAAACACATTAAGTATGTCAAGTAACACGTAAGTCAGTAAAGGAGGGAACGATAAATATGTTTCTTGGCAAGTGAGAATGTTCGGGGCCTCATTATTTCAGTCTAGAGTTATCGTGAATAGTGTGTTTCAACAACACAATTTTAATGATGAGCTGACACCCTCCAGGTGAAGAAGAAGCACGGAAGGAAAGATGGCAGCATCAAGCACATGCGGCACATTTTAACCAGAATAAGTCCAGAACTCATTAGACGGTCCATGCATAAAACAGCAGCAGCAATAATTCTTCTGCAGAGCCAGTCTGGGGACTTGGACCAGCATCCTACCAGTCATTCTCCTCTGACGGCTCTGAACAGAAGGCAGCCGTGAGCTCGCACCATAGCTTTTGTGGTCTGCCAGCTCGCTCCTGTTGGCATCCTGTGTTGTTCTTTAATCTGCACTGCACTTGTTAATTCCTATTCATCGATGATCAAATAATCCACTGATGAACCTGGACCAGCGCCAAATGAAAATGGGGACATTTTGATTTCTTCTACTTTTTGTTCAGTTTGTTTTTAGAATGACCTCGGAAGAATCATGGCAAACGCGGTTTTAGTACCTGTCGATGAATCATCATCGAGTGTCAAAGAATGTCTTGCGACCACTATTTTGTAATCAGCTGTTTATATTGGCCAATTATTTCCCCAAACTGTTATCATTTCTTTAAAGGGTCAGTTTCATCCCTTGTAAAAGTTGTTGTTACTTACGGTCGGTGCAATTCATAGTGCAGCCATTAGCACTGTTTGCGAGTTACAGCGAGCGTTGTAAAGTGTGGGTGCAGCCGAGGCTCACACTTCAGAACATATATTTCTGAGGAGCCGTGGAGGTCACTGACAGTATAGCGGTGCATGATGGAGGTGCTGGAAAGAATTATGCATTTTTCATGATGAAGGTAGAAGATTAAGGATGTGAAGGTGATAGATTGTTGCAGGACTCTTCAGGACAGACTTTCTTGGGCCACATTGCAGTCCGGAGGTGTAAGTTGCTAAATTTTGTAAAGGCAAAATGAACAAATACCAAAATACCTTCATGTTTATGCATCATTTCATTTTAAAGGCTTTATCACATCTTGTTATTCGTGACTGAAAAGTATGAGGGGCCGTATGATACAAAAATTCAGTTTTTCTCACACGTACTACCAAGTTCTCTCACACGTACTACCAAGTTCTCTCACACGTACTACCAAGTTCTCTCACACGCACTACCAAGTTCTCTCACACGCACTACCAAGTTCTCTCACACGTACTACCAAGTTCTCTCACACGCACTACCAAGTTCTCTCACACGCACTACCAAGTTCTCTCACACGTACTACCAAGTTCTCTCACACGTACTACCAAGTTCTCTCACACGCACTACCAAGTTCTCTCACACGTACTACCAAGTTCTCTCACACGTACTACCAAGTTCTCTCACACGTACTACCAAGTTCTCTCACACGCACTACCAAGTTCTCTCACACGTACTACCAAGTTCTCTCACACGTACTACCAAGTTCTCTCACACGTACTACCAAGTTCTCTCACACGCACTACCAAGTTCTCTCACACGTACTACCAAGTTCTCTCACACGTACTACCAAGTTCTCTCACACGTACTACCAAGTTCTCTCACACGTACTACCAAGTTCTCTCACACGTACTACCAAGTTCTCTCACACTTACTACCAAGTTCTCTCACATGTACTATCAAGACCTCTCACACTTACTACCAAGATCTCTCACACGTACTATCAAGACCTCTCACACTTACTACCAAGTTCTCTCACATGTACTATCAAGACCTCTCACACTTACTACCAAGATCTCTCACACGTACTATCAAGACCTCTCACACTTACTACCAAGTTCTCTCACATGTACTATCAAGACCTCTCACACTTACTACCAAGATCTCTCACACGTACTATCAAGACCTCTCACACTTACTACCAAGTTCTCTCACATGTACTATCAAGACCTCTCACACTTACTACCAAGATCTCTCACACGTACTACCAAGTTCTCTCACACTTACTACCAAGTTCTCTCATACTTACTGTTAAACCCTCTCGCACCTTCTATCAATCTTGCTCACATCCACTCTTTATTAGCACTTAACAGTACGTGTATGAGTCTTGATTGTACGTGTATGAGTATTTGATAATGAGTGTAAGAGTGTAATCTTGTACATAAGTGCATGAGGACTTGATAGTAAGTGTGAGAGGACTTGATAGTTAGTGTGAGAGAACTTGGTAGTGAGTGTGAGAGAAAAACTGAATTTTGTCTCAAACAACCCCTCATAGAAAAGCGAATTGGCAGATACAGCTTTACTATGATATTTAGCCGATAACATCTCTTGTATATTTAAGATTTTTGTCCATAAACACTTTTCCAGCTACATAAAGAAATATGATTTCTCCCTCTGTTACTCTTCACCTGCATGGCATTTCACTCGATTTTACTTACAAATGATGTCTGAATTAAAATATACATTTCTCCTCATCACCTGCTACATCATGAAAATTGCCTCGATTGTCTGGTGAAATTTGTTTTTTAAAACCTGTGTACATCTTGAACAAACTCGAAAAGCACTGGTCAAAATGGGAATTTACCAAACTGTCCCTTAAAAGAGAAATTTTGATTCTGAGTTAGATATTCTGAGATATTCTTGGAGGTTTTCCTAATAAGCCATGTTTTTCTCCTCCTTCATGAAACACCCTCATCAAATTGTTTTCCTTCAGTAGTTTTGTTCTTATCTACAGTTTCTTTGTAATAGTTGACATCCATAATCAATGCCCCTTATCTAATCCTAAACATTGGCATCCTTACATGTCAAAACATCAACAATAATGAGCCAAATATTTGGTTGGCCATATACAGTATAATGACTTGGTCGGCGAACCAACTATATGAGAAAACAGAATCTTCCTGATCTTGTCATTTAAAAAAAGCAGTCAATCTTGAAAAGTGACGCTAACATGCGTAGCATTTTTTGATTGACGTCCAGCAAGTCTCAACGTCGTAGATCTGCAGACTGTGTCAGCTGCTTTACAGTAATGAAGGTGAAACCTGTTGTTGCAAGCCTTGTATCTGTTTCCCAACTGGACTTGGCACATGACAGTTGTTGACAGCTGCAACACAGGGGTTTAGACGTGACGTTTTTGACAGGAACCAAAACACCTGCCTTAACATAGCTGGCAGACTTAAAAAAAAAGGGGATGACAGAAGGCAGTTGTGTTTTCAATAAAGACAACCTCTTGTTACACAACCTGTAATAATCAACTCTTTCAAATGATCTTTGAATTTCATGCTTTGTTTCAATGAACATTTATTGGTGCGTTAGGTCGTTGTTGCGCTCAGAGGTTCTGTAGCATGTTATTAACAATGTAAAGCACATTATATAATGTGTAAGTGTATAATTGAGCTGTTCAGATGATGATCTGATGGGTTTTATGTCGACGAAGCGTCTCTAATGATGACAGGGAATCGACGTTTCTATTATTCCTCTATGTTGAACAGACCGTGAACCTGAAGAAGCAGAAGGGGATGTTGGCTGGAAACTGCTCATATGGACGACGAAAACGTTGACATCATTATTTATCTGGAGTATTTCATTATTTAACAATTTGAGCACATGTATCACATATGTAGCACAAGTCATGACCCGTTTTTTTACCTGGCCCTCTTGATGGTTGACTCAAAATCAACCCGGATGAATTTTCGTGTTGATATTGTGACCATGAACGAAGCCAATGTTTGTGTAAGAACTCAGCGGTATCTAAGTTAATTTGAGCCTTAATGGAAGAAAACTCCACCACTAAAAGATTTTAGCCCCTGGTGTGATTTGACAACCCTGATTCAGACCATCGCGTAAATGAATATTATTATTAAGATTATTTTTACATCCATACCCATGAAAATCTTTTTGAGATGAAAAGATATTTCATGAAGTTATAATTCACAATATGTGAGTGATTTTACGAGAAGTTATGTATAATTAATTTAAAAACTACAGGATAAAGGTGTGTTTAAAAGCATACATAATTCTTTATTGTGAAAAAAATGTGATTATATGAAGTGGTAAAATGATTTATCTTCATTTATACTAGAAATATTACTTCATATATGTTGAAACTTTATATTGTTTTAAGAAATAAACCTTATCTGCTGGGGAAAAATGTTAATAATGGCATCACAGACATATTTTTTGTTTCTTTCTCAAAGGTTGATATCATCATTTTATGTTTTCTAAAGTGTCACAATAATGATTATTCAATGCAATTTATTACATTTTTTATCTTTTTCAATCTTTTTATATATAGTTTGAGGAGTTAAATGACATTTTGGTGACACTTGTTCCCGGGGCACGCAGAAAGAAAACATAGTTTCTATAATTTCTGTTATATTGATTATTAGTTATTGTCTTGAAGGTGTTTTGTTTATAAAAAAAGATTATATTTTCTCTGAAGTAACATTAGCCTGTGACTCTTGACGTGTCAAGACGCTCGTATCCGTCAAGTTTACTCGATAAATAAACTAGTAAAACTAGTGGAAAATGGTGGGTCCGTTCTTATAATGCCCAAATTAAAACCGATCCACTGTACAAATGTTTGAGATCCTTGTCATACTCACTTAAAACACAGAGAAGCTGGATTAAATATTTTAATATTCATAATTACAGACACATTGTTAAGTATCTGTCTTAATTATCGCATCTGTGGAAGTCAGAGGTCATGATTGGTATTGACCCAAACATATGGACAAGGTATCTAAAAGGGGAGATATGTGAAGTTCCACCATCATTAGATCTTAATTAACCAAGTGGGCACATGGGAAGCACTTCACATCTGCCTGCTGGACACACACCTCGCGCCTCCCATTCATTAAGGACGAGTGGGCCCTGAGTGCGCAGAAGATTCCTATCTTCCTCATGCAGAGAGTAGGATTGTGAAAATAAATCAATTTCAGCGCCGGTGCTCATCAGAAGAAGCCCTTTCTGTTACATTGCTTCAATCTATCTGTTCAATTTCAGCGAACAGAATGAGATCTGATTACCATATCCCAGCACCACCTTTGATAACACATTTTAATTTAGCTGGGTACGTTCCTGGCTCAAGTCAGTCGTATGATTATTTTCCCCCTTTCTATTATATTTACTTCCTTCGTATATGTGGCCAAAACTCAACCTTGTGATGGTTTGTGAAACTCCTGCAACTCTCTTGGAAACTTTGCTTTTATTATAATCAAATATTTGACCAACAATCTTCATCATTTTAACATTTTAATCCTTGTGTTGTCCAAGGGTCAAGGTACATACATACACAGAGACAACACAAGGGATACCATAAACCTTTTTTTATGGGCCTTCGGGTCACCTTGACCCAGAGATAACCCAACGGTTAAGAATAAAATAAATTGTATAGAAAATATTCATTATGTTTATAAAATCTATCACATATTCACCCTTGCTAAATTCACCTGTCGCATGATTCTGTTTTTGTTTTTTATCTATATGCTTACTTTAGTTCAAATCATCCATCTCTGTCCAAAAGAAAAAATATCATCAATAGAATCCCATTAATCATAGTGTACTGAAGATTTTGTCTGAAGATAAAAAACACTGATTAAAGAAAAGAGTCATTCTGTTCCCACATACTTGTTTTTGGCTCATGATATGAGCCGATGAATGTCGGATACCTAACTGCTCAACCAGAGGTTTCCAAATGATTTTTCCGTGCGCCCTTTGGCACGTAAAAATGACTTTGCTCCCCAATCAAAAACATGTTTGTAATTTGCAGCAGAATAATTTGCAGATCAGGGTTTATCATCCTTCATCTACAGTACGTCAAATATAACAACTGTTTGGTATTTCAAGAGATGTTTTCACAATTTTATTGTCTTTTAGAATTTTTTTTCTTGTCCTTTTCATCACTGCATAACAGACCACGTTGGGAATCATTGCACTAAACGTCCTTTCATACAAGTTTGTGATCAATCTGTTAAAGGTTCTTTAGCCTCTGCCAAATTGCATTACTTCTACATTGGGTTAATTCTAAGATAATTCCTAAACATTAATGCACAACTTGTTATCTTCTTTAAACACAAACCAATGCAATCAATGACCCTTTTCAGCAAGAAAAGCTTAACTTACTTTACATGGTCACACTCTGACGGCACTAAATACTGTAGTACCTTCAGTGCCAGAATTATACACTGGCGTTGCCTTAAGGAAAGATTCCGCTGCACCTTCTCTTCTCTCCTCTGTCGGGCTGTTTAATAAAAGTATATAATGTTTAAATGAATGTTTATACCTCACTCCCCACTTCTGTACATATATAGTTTGTGCACATGTACTAATGTTTATTAATGTTTATATAATCATCATTATTTTATTTATTAAAGTGTTTCTTTTATTTATATTTGTGATACTGTTATTATATTGTTTTATTAATTATTAGAAATAATTGTATTTCTTAAAATAATGTGTATATTTGTTATGTCTTTTTTGTGAACTGCCTCAGTGTGAGAAGAATCAAAGTGTATCATATTTTGCAGGTTGATTGATATAGTTGCTGCTTCACATGCAAGTTAAAACCCTTCAGCTTAAAACCCTAATGCTTTTTTTTCCCCAAATAAATATTTTGAGCTGTTGAACAAAACCAACAGTCCAAGGTGTCTGAGAATGAACATGTTGCTCCTCCAGCACTATCAGTTGTGAAAACAGTTGAAGTGAAGAATAACAACATTTCGGTGGACTGTAAAGAGCAATGGGGTGTTGTTTTCCCACAATGTCTCAATGGAGCCAACAACGTGACGCTGTCTGAGTGGCCTTCCCGCAGTGATTCTTTCTCTTACTCTGCCTGTTTGCTCCACTGAACTCTTGTACTGACGTGAAGTCAACAGCACCCAGGTCTATCCTCGCCTCCAACCACCGGAGTGTCCGCTCGCGTTGATCAGAGTACTATCTAAAGGCTTATTGCTTGCATCGTACTACCCTGCATTCCTCTCATCCCCCCTCCTCTGATCCACATTTGGCATGGCTGGGTGGTCATTTTGCCAGAGGAGTATTGGAATAGATTGTGTTTAGTCCTTCAGTATGTTCTCCCGTCAAATCTCTGGACGTGTGTGTGGAGCAGAGGAGCGACTAAACGAGGGTCTGGAGAGGTAATTGCTTCTCTGTGATGACATGAATTGACATTTGCTTGGCTGCCACTCTGTTTACCTCCTGGACGGCGGGGGAAAAGAAGTGTGTCGGCTTGTGCGACTAAAATGCATCGCCTACTTTTTGAATGGGCGTCTGAAATTTAAAACGGGTTCCTCTTTATCAGTGGAGAAGTCTGGGTTTTTCCTCGACTTACACCCTTCCATGCTTTTTTGATGGGTATCTCTTACCACCGTGCTTCAGTGCCTCCAGATCCAGCGAAGGGAAAAGAACACATCCTGCTGAACTGACAGGGATTTTTTTTTTCTTCTTCATACTGTCTAAACTATTTGTAAAACATCAACTCTTGTGTGACAATTCTTTAAATATCAACTGCTACTTTTTTGGTGCCTGGGACAGAATCACGCCGCCAGCTTCTCTTTTAGATGCAGTTATTCATGAGCCAGCAGCAGGTTTTGGAGTAGGAGGTGCGATGAGATTAGCCTGTAATAGCTCTGGCTTCTGCTTTCTCAGGCTCTACTATAACGTTTTCATTTATGTGCAAGAGTATGCAATGCAATGCATGTATTTTTCTGCTTCATCAGGACGATTCACACCGAGCGTGAGTTACATAACTGCAGCTAAATTTATCAATGCTCATTTTATGCAAAGCCAGGGCTTCCAGACACAGACTGTGTGAGACTCAGAATGAAAGGGAGACTTCGGTTTCCCTCTGAGCTATTTCAGTACATATTGTCTTGTTGGAGGTTCTAGAGTTATGCCCCATTTTTTAAAAGTCTTTTCCAGAAATTAGCTCTTCATCTTTTGGCGATCAAATGCGCACTAACTAGATTAAAGTTGCCGCTACAACAATGTCTGTGTCGTCTTTACAAAGTCAGCTTGTGAATGAAGCAGAATCCCTATAGTAGACCAGATACTACAGATGGATAGCTCACAGTGTGCTAGGATTTATTGTGTTATTATTTCGCTGTTTGTCTGTACATCCAACCAGATTGAAAATGAATGTTAGAACTTCCCTTGCTACTAGTTTTAAATTCATCCTTTTCATTAATCTCCCCCTTTTCAAACTCCACTTCTTAGTCTTGTTTTCAATCCCACTCCACACCTTTCACCTATTAAGTCATTCAGTCTTTAATACTCAGCCTCATTCCCATTTCCCCCCACTAGATTATCTGGTTTCCATACTCCCTACATTTCTAGGGTTTATCGTCCTTGCCAAAGTATGGGCAAAATTTGGCTTTAAAAGCAGCTGGAGATGTCAGTATCCTCTTGTCCTCAGTCATTGCCAGGCTCTCACAGGATTTCACTGTGGATATTTGAATGTTAATTGAAAAAAAGTCAAATTCTTTTACACACACTTAAATGACTATAAATAAAACTATGATCTTTGATAAAAATAAAATATGACCTAAACTTGAAACTGGACAGGATCATGGTGGTCTTGTCTGTTAGTGATCAACTACATTTAAATTTCACTTATTTAGTCTATAGAACATTTACATTTGTCATTAGGAATCTAATAGAATATAACAAATGAAATTAATGTATCATTGTTTTCTTGATTTTTTTTTATGCAGTTATATATATTTTTGTTTGGGCCAATTTGGGTCCAAATCTATATATTTTTTCTTTTTGGATTATATCTGTATACTTTATATTATATTACATTTTTTATTTCGAAAATAAAGACTCTGCTGAACAAGCTCAACAAATATATTTTTATTGTGTAGTTGAAGATTACGCATTTACTGTTAAGATCAAGGCTGACCTAGATTTCGTCCCTGCCTATCTTATCTCGTGAATACAGACACAACAGGTGGTAGAAACATACAGGATAAGGTCTGTGATCATGCTGATACTCTGCTGCAAAAATATGTGATTTATTCTGCCAACCTGATCCAATTCAGAATGTCCTACCTGTAGTTTTTAGATAATAAAAATCACTATTGTCAATCCAGGACAATGTTCAGTCTGTGTCTTGCTGCGTAAAACTATATTGTTTTGTTTATCTCAGTGAGAGGTTTATTTATTTTTCATTTGTCAAATTTAATTTATATTTTATAAAACAATATGAAACTTAAATCTTTTTATTTAAATGGATTAATTATAAATGTAAAATCAAACAAATTGATAAGTTGGTGAAAGAAGAAATGTCTTCTTGTGACTCAGTGACCTTGAAGAAAGCTTTTTTTTATTAAACTATGAGCTTGGATGTGAGCTTTCATCTGAAATACAGTTGTTGTATGTATGCACTCAAGCTGTTGTCGATACAAACATGTGCATCTATGGCATCATGCACCATCCATATCAACTTTTAAATAAAACAAATATTTAAAAATATATATTATTTTAAATTTGTAATGGAATCATTTGAGAGTAGAAATGATTGCTTATTGATATTTTCACAGAAACACGGATAAAAGCAAACAACTGTTCAACTTATTTGATCAAAACTGGGCGTTCAGATCATTGGCATTCAGTGCTCGGCACACGGTGATGAGAGATCACATCACTGCTCTGATGGTCCATGGCTCATCTGAATGCTGGCACATCAGCTCGACTCCTGAAAAACGAAAATAGTGATCAAAAACTCCTTAAATTTTCCTCTTTATTGGCTGCTTATCTGAAAAAGAAAATCTATAAACCAAAGCTAATCTGTTCAGAATTATTATCTTTGGTGAGCCCATTAATGATACTGTGAAACTTTTTATCACCAGTACTATGTCTAGTTAGCAGAAACATATTGTACATATATTTAACTGTTTACTGTTTTAGTAACATAAGAACGTTTTAGAATAATTGTGGACTCATTTGTGTTTGTTACATCATGTTCCTCCTTCACTCTTTTGTTACATCTGTTTAGACTGCAGTTAATCAATGAGTTATTTTATTTTACTTCCTCTCCTGGTGTTCTCTGCTGATGATTCAAGCAGTTTCTAAACACACTATCCACAGTGTTAGGAAGCCGTCGTTTTAAAGCTGTGACGGCGACACAAAACCAAGTTTTATCTTATACAGAGGATCAAAATGAAACCTTTCCTATCTAAATCCAGCACCATTCTTTGAGAACTTATTCACAGACGGACAGACAACTTTTTTAGTATTTAGGAATTAGAATTGACACCTTTTCTTGTTGAACATTACGGCTGATAATGTAGATCATTGGCTGTACAAAATCTGTTCAAGGGCTACATTAGGCCCCTAGGGTGGACTTTGGACATTACTATTTAAATATATATGTATAAAATATATAATACGACAAACAGTTAACACAACAATTGTATTATTAAAATTGAAAGTTTCATTTGAAATGTTCCATATAATGATCCTTGGGGAACACCACCTTAATATATTTATATACCACCATACTGACCGGTTAAAACACAATAGTAGATGACTGTTCATGTGTGCATCCTTATAATGACAGTCATGCGTCTATAAATCATTGACATTGCTCATGTCATCAATGGAGGACTAGAGCAGTGCAGTCAGAACCTGCTGACTCGTGATCAAGGCTCTTTTCTAAGGGATGTGTATTTTTTGCGATGGACCACACTGCCTGTTACCATGGTGACAAAGAGATGTTTCAAGTGCTTCCCTACAATGGTTTCTCTCCTCCCTACCCCGGAGTTACCACTCGTTTTTCTGCGTCTTGCATCCCCGGGAGTTGAGGGAATACGCTTCAATTGATCTGCTGTCAACAAGCAGAAGAAAGACACAGTCACATGACTAATTTAGACATCAGTGGGATAACTCTATTTCTGCCTCCTGTGGATCCGTTTCAGATGTGGAAATGGACTCGTTCTTTAAATCACACGGTGAAGCAGAGACTTGTAGGCAAACATGAACCACAAACAAAACACTTGACTGATGGGAAGTATGTTGACCACACGCTTGTTAAAAAACACATTTTTGAAAGTCTTGAAACTAAAATAGTTTCCAATCCATCTCTCTGTAAGACAGTGATGATGTTGGATTTTAAGGATTTCCTTACATGTCCGGTGGGGCCCCCAGTACAAGGATGAGACATCGGACCTGGGACGGACATCGACACTGTGGCCTTTGACCACATGTGAGCAGTCAAAGATGGATGAGAGTTCTGGGATATATTTGTTGGCATTTACAAAAGAAGGTTCCAAGGACATACACACATGATGGTAAATCATTTCATCAACTGGTGACAATGTGTATTTGGGGTTTAAAAAACATTAACTTCAAAACATCACATATCTTTTAAAGCTGTATGAAAAAAAAAAGGTTTAAAAAAGCCAAGGGAAATACTTTCAAAGCTTTTTTTCTATCAAAGCCTACAAGTACATTATTGTGTTTTGGAAATCCTCCATTCTGGGAGCCAAACGTGGAACAAAACAAAACATCCACTTTTATAATCACTTAGTTGTGGAAAAAATGGGGCTTTAAATAGCGTGAAAATACATTTCAAGTAATTATGCGTTTCACAATAGAGAAAAACAGATGGATGAAGAACTCCGTAGTAGAGTTTGATCAGTCTTAAACATCATTTTGCAAACTTAAAGAGAGATCTACTTAATAAATTAGTGTTTAACCAACCCTCACTTTAATCTCCATATTGTCAACTTGTCTTTGAATTTTAAAACGCAGGTTAATGTAATTTTGGTTAGTTGAGGCTCAGCTTGTGAGGTTGATGGTTCTGATGGATCTTCATTAAACCGGCTCCTTCATTGCTGCTGCGAACAAACCTCTTTCTCACAGGGATCTACAACATTGAACCCTTTCTCTAATCCACTGATATTTTCGTGCCGTTCACACGCCCGTCCAAGGCGAGCAGGATCACAAACATTGACTGCTGTTTTCTATTTTCTCAATACTTCACCTCTTTCTTGGTGTGTTTTGTCGAGGAAGGATTGGCCAGAGAGACGAGGAGATCAAGGTGTCAGCGGGATGGCTCGGCCCGGCAGTCACGTCACATCTTCATCTCTCCTTTTATTATCGTTCTCACCTCCTTTTTCAATATTCATTGTTCAGTCGACACATATCAGGAGATTTCAAAAGTGCAAATTATTGTGTGTAAAAGTTTTTTAATGACCATTTCACTACTTTACTTGTGATTTTTCAGATGAGTTTAGACTTGACTTCAGTACATCTTGTTAAACCAGGTAAGTGGACTACTGGGAAAATATGTGATTCGAATATGTTTTGACTTCTTCCCAAGTTAAAGCTCAACAGTTTTATTTAAAAAAACATCTAAAAAGAAATCCTGAAGTCCATTTAAAATTTGAAAAGCACAGTCAGAAATATATGTGAGCAATGGTGGCTTCAGAATCTCAAAACCGGCCGCAAAAGCTGTAGCTTAAACTCACCGCAGACATACAGAACATGCTGGCCGTGAAGTAAAGGCTTCACCAGACTAGAGTTTCCAAAGAGAAAACTCTCTTAATGTTGCTGAAATTGTCGCTCTTCTTTAAAACTAAGCAGCAGCTGGTGACGGGCCTGGTTGCCTTCAGCCATGTGCGCACCAAGCCTCTGTTGAGAAACTGCAACAGACGAGGAAAAAAAAACAAAAACACAAGTGACCGCACAATATGAAAAATGACAATGCATTATGTGGTTCGGGGTTGTTTTCTCATGTCTGCCCTTGTCTGCGTTGCTGACATTCATCCAGGCCCGTTTCTGCTCCCACAAATCAGTCCTACATTTATATAGAAAATTAATTTTCATTTCACCCGCATCATTGAGAAAGAGCAAGAGCAACCTTGCGTGAAGCAACCGTCCTTTGAAACACATCCATCCAGCGTAATTGACTGTCAAATTCAATAACTTTAGAGTGAAAAGAGTTTGCTGCAGGGCAGAGTTCAAGGTCAGCAGCACTGGAATCGCCGGAGTGCTGTGGCTAGTAAATATTCCAAGGGGAAGGTCATTGGCCTGAATCATGGTAATTCTCTCTGACAGTTATATTTTATGGATGTTAAAACAGTTTGTCTGATGCAGCAGGTAGAATTGTTGCTGACAATTCCCTGCCCAGTCACAGGAGGGTTACATGGATCTGGGCAGGTACCTCACAGGATTTGGGTGATTGGGTTTCAGGCTCGGGGGGGGGGTGTCCAGTACGGCCGCATTAGGTTTCCTTGCAGAAGAAAAATGGCGAACAGCAAATTCACTGGCATGGATGTATGAGAGCTGCTGAGATATTGTTCCCTGTTAGGTGTCATTTTACACCGGTGAGTGATGGCGGACACTGACAGCAGTGGCAGGAGTTCAGAGGCGACGGAGCGCTCTGCCACGCGGGCTTTTTTAGCTGATGTTTGTGAAGAATAAATACATGATTTACTAAAGTGTACTTTTCAAAATCATGCTTCTTTGTCTAAAACGCTTTCGCTGCCAGTCTTTAGAAGAGAACTGAGTGCCAGACTTATTCACTCACGTTGCAGGAAGGAGAGAATCCTCAGCTCCATTCTGCCCACTGCTGTCAAGATATTTCATTAAAAAAATATAATCTCATTTAGTAGTCAGTACCTTCCCCCACTGTGTACTCATTTTATTGTTGTTGATTGTTATTAATCATTACTGTATTTACTATTGTGCCCATTTTATTTTCTTATTTATTTTTTGATTATTATTATATCATAAAGTTATTATTATTTGTTATTACTTTAAATATGCATAATGTGTGTCTTCATATATGTTTTAATTGTAATCATTGTTTTGTAAGCTGTAATTAAAAAGTTACATTTCCCTGATGTCGGAAGATATAAAAGCATATATTTCTCTAAGAAATATCTGTATTGTCTTGAAATCATTTACAATTCTTGATTATCAAAATAATATTTAATAAATAAATAAAATATAATTGAAAACATTTAATCTTATCTGGCATTAAATCAATATAATGTTTAATCTAATTAAATTGGAAATCAATGAGTAAAAAACACACATTTCATGTTGATATATTCAGTAAAAAAGGTTTGAGGTGCTGAAGCTATTATTATTATTATAATCTCCATGTTAAACCTTGATGGAAATTATATTTGAATTGAATACACTGATTTTTAACATTTCCTATCGATTTTATTCAGACATAAACCAGGGACAGGCTGTCAATTCAGATCTTCAGTTGACAAAAAAGTATGTGGAATGATCCATTTTAGAGGTACTTGTTCAAGTTCATGAATAGAAAGCTGACAATTGACACTTCTCATGGTCATATTTGGCCACTCGACTGTTCTGTCAATTACATCCGAGGCAAGAGCAGGCAAGAGAAAATCACTCAAACTAAATGAATCATGAGTGAGTAAATGATTATGATTCATTTTGGCTCCTGAACAAGCGTTTGGTAGGTCAGTCCAGATCCAGGCACCAGTGCTGCAACCAGTCAACTCTGGGTAAAGTTAAAAAGCATCACTGGTCCAAGTTAGTATTACCATGCAGTAATAAACCCAGTTAGAAATGTGGTCTTTAAACACACTTGTAGTCGATCTGAACATCTTCTAGATAAAAACAAATGTATTGATTTATTACCCAAATTATTGCCACTAACTGACCAACATCAATTCTTGTGTGCAGCAATATAAATTCGACACCAAAATATATAATTGAAAATTTATAAAATGTATATTTGAACCCTTTTCAACAAAAATAGAACTTAAATAGATACTGAAACTCTATTGTATCATCAGTATGTGTCTGTTTGTACAAAACTCTATTTTCATTGAAATATTTACATTAGAAAATGTTCTTAAGCCCCGCCCACTGAAAACACTTTTACCATAACCACACCCACTCTGCTGTGATTTGTCAAGAATCAGGGTTTGTCACCACACGTCATCAATCTCGGATGTCACCACCTCAATCAAACTTGTTGTGTAAACAAAGCAGGGTGTGATTACAGCTGGCTCGAGGAGGAGTGAAGCCATTATTACATCATAATGGACTCTGCTCTCGTAACCTCTCGTTCGCTGAGATTTTAGACGTGGGAGAACTTTATAAAATAATAACTTCAAAACCTTGTCTTGATGAGAGACTTACTGCATCTTACAGAGGAAGATTTCAACATTTGAAACATAAGAGTGAGTCAGGATAAGATTGGATTTTCACCTTAGTTGACTTATAAAAATAATTCTTGTTTCTATCTTCCATTTATCTTACTTGCTTAACAATAAAATGATTTTTATTGGTTGGGTTTCATTTTAATGATTGCTCTCATCTTAGACAGTATCATCAGTTGATTGGTTAATTTTTTTTCTATCCTTACACGGAAAACAGGTCTCTGCAAAGGAGAAAAAAAGAATGATATTTCGGATATCAGTAAGTAATCAATGTCCCCCAAAAAAGGAATGATGAAAGAAATTCGAATAAATGTCACAAACATTATCGTCACGCAGCGTCTACCGTCTCTTATCTCCACTGACGGGGGAACATTTAGCATTCTCTCAGTATTCAACACAGACTCACCTCAGCTTGGGTGTCTGTCACCGCTTTGATGGATGAACTGGTGTTTGTCCAACAGACAAGTAATTGCACCATTGCAGAGCCGTTTAAAATATTTAAACGGTGTTGAACATGCAAGACTCTGGGTGTCGGGTTTCAAACGCAGCCTCTGGGGGGGAAGGCCGGCGTCGATGAAAACATTCTGACAGAGCTGACGGAGGGACACAAGTTATGCACATAAACACGTCCAGACGTTCACAAACACCCGGGGCCATTTTGAAAATAGTGAGCAGCAGCAGAAACTAAAAACAGTTTCTTACATAACGGTCTTTTTATTTATTTTATTCGCTGAAATAAATAGCATAAATCAGAGGATTTAAGAGCTCTGAAGTCGCCCGCAGTCGTTGTTATGAAGATTTCCGTTAATATCGGAAAACATTTGCGATGCCTCTGAATGATTTGTCGCCAAACTGCATTCTTTGATCTGCGAGCACTTCAGATGCTTAGATAGCAAAGAGAAAGGAATCACTGCATGAATGGGAGGAGAAGGTGGAGTGAGATGGATGTGGCATAGCGAGGAGCCGTCCTTCAGAGCACAGGAGGAGGTAAATAGCACAACTGTGGTGACGGGGATGATACTTGTCAAGGCGGCGTGGAGAATACCTGCAGGAACAATAGGCCCAGCTCTTTGGTGCCTCAGTCAACCTGTTGGTGGAAGCTTTTCTTCAACCGTGTTCTTCCATGTTTGTTCCGAGCAACGCCTACATTCACTCATGATGTTCCGGTGATTATACCTGGTCTAAAGCCAGAGCTGTTTCAGACAATGACAAGAGTTAAATGTGAGAGTCATAAAGTGCTCAGTGAATAAAATAGCATTTTTTTAATTATTGATTTATATAATTAATATGACTGATGTTTTCACATTCAGGCTTCTTAAACTCTTAATAAACTCTTGATATTTGACAATGTCATATAACTAAGATGGTTAAAATATGAAATGAGTAATCTCTCCAGAAGTCTACATTCAACTTTCTCAATGCTGTGTTTGAGTCACAGCAAAATTGTATTTATTTCTCTAAAATTTTAATTATTTCGCATCTGAAACTTGCCCTTTTAAAGGATCTAAAAACCTGTTAACCTGGGTTAATATTTGAATTTAAATGGCTTTTTTTTTTAACAACAAATAGATATGACACAAAATAATGAATAATAAAATACTTAATAAATAACCAACATGCATTTTAAACACTAGCAATTAATTTCAAGGCCGGAAATGCAGTTTCTCCTTCTGAAATTGCGTTTGGGGAAACTACTGCAAAGTTAAGCGAACAATCCCCAGATTAAAGTGTGGCTCAGGACTGGAGACCCAAACTACAAATAGCTCGACCACAGTAAAATGTCGGTGCTGTTAAAATGTTGTTAAGTAACGATGACTTTATGTCTGTGTTATTCATAGCGGTGCTGTAACAAAAGATAGACGCAAACACCCGCCTTATGTTGCTTCTGATTGGTTAATATTTCGTAAAGGATTCAAATATTTAAACTACAAGTAAAACGTGTGACTTTAAACCAGATCTTATTTCTATTCTTTGTTTAAAGAAATAAAAGCATTAAGTCATATTCCTAAACTGACATGTAGACGCTTATTGTACTTCATCTTGTGATTCATACGCACAGACTCGTCCATCATTCCAGGTCGTGAATCCTCTCTGAGAGCAAAAACCTGCACACAGATGCTGACCTCGAAAAAAAAAGGCGTTTTATTTTCGCAGTCACACTTAACCTTGTGACCATGGTAGGCCTCGATTAGACAGTAGGAATGTGAGGATAAACATGTACGATGCTGATGCACTTGATTTATGTTAGTCTGACTCATCAACATCTCTGTCTGTGTTTGCATTAACAACCTGCTGTGACGCACAATCAGTTCAACACAGAAAGATCTGACACCCGATTGGCCGTTTAGCTGCAAAGATAGGGATCGGAAAATAACGTGTGGTGGATAGAATTTGTGCAACAACAAAAACATCACCCCTTCACTGATCTCCAATTCCTTAATGCTGAGTAAATGTATTTAAATCTAAAAGTTGATGTACAATGTTTAATAAAAAACACACTGAAAAGAAGACACAATTATAATTTTTAGTATTTTTATTGAATATATTATATTTTTTCTTTAGTCAACATTGCACATATTCCATTTCCAATCACATCTCATATTGCTGTCTACAAAAATGGTATGAATGTAGAAAATCCGGGATTAAGAAGGTTTACCAAAGGAAAGATAAACATAGAAGATAACAAACAAAAAAAGGAGATTGAAGGACAAAAGTGACACTTTTTGAAAGAGAGAGAGTCGAGAAGAAAGAGAGGAGAAAAAGAGTACACACATACCTTCAGTTAGGATGCATTATTCTCAAAACAAAGCATCATGCAGAGTAAAAGCAAGACTGGCAAAAAACCCTTGTGGATATTTCTCAATATCTGAAATATTTTACATGTTCAGTCAACATTTTCCTCGTTCAAGGTCAGTTAGGAGCTCCATCCGTTTACTGTTGAAAAGGCAAGTGAACTGTGACATGGATGACATCAAGGAGGGCAGCAGTTGGAGTACAGAGTGGATGATAAATGCCCTCATCAGGAGAAAATAAGTCAATTTATTTCTTATATATCTGGCCGCTGGACTCTTATTAACATTTCTGTTGTCAAAAATGATTTTTTTGCTAATAAGTTTGATAACTATCAAGACTCCTGAATGGATTGTTTGATAGTTTTGGTTGTTAAAAGGTTTTAGGAGGATTTAAAGATGCACTTTCTTCAAACTGAAAAGTGAATACACCAATATATGTATCTATTGCATGGACTCCTTATCATTGTAATTACAGTATTACTATTAAGTGATGCATTTTGATAACCATAGATTCAAAATCAATTCAAAATGTGTATTTCTGTACCAAGGTTGAACTAAATACTGCAGCTCCAGTAGCTTTTGTCATTACGCTTTTTAAATATAATGCTATGACTTAATTTCTCAGATTTACATTATCTTTGGGCAAATCCGTTTGTCAAATTTGTATTTTTATCCGATTGATTCAGAGGACAAGCTCCCCTTAAATTAAACACATATTTTCATTTCATGTATTTATCCTATTGTCATGTGTTAGTATATATTGAAAAAAAGTATTGTCATTATATTAACGTTTTTGAAATGAAACTCAGTTATCTTAACATCTGTGAAGAGGCTTCCTGGCTTCATAACCAAGAGACAAGATGGAAGAAAACTCAAAGCTACGACTGTAGATTAAAACTTCATTCATTGTCAGATATTGCTGTGAACTCAGAACACAAGACATGCGCGATCAAGCCTTGCATGTTATTGAATGAATGCATACTTTAAATATAACAGAGAACCAACTATTTCATATTTATATTTTTGGTTTTTACAAACACTGATGTAACAAGATAAGACTGTGAGTGAAAGTAGTTTTGCTTTATGAATGAAAAATACTAATTTGTCCAATTACCATTAACCTTATCTTTCCTTGTTGCTTTATTACGACTCAATCTGTTGCTGTGGTCGTACGTGAAGAATAGATAAACATTTCCTTTTTCCAAAGCATTTGTTATTCCTGGAATATGAAAAAAACACTATCTTATTAAGTCTTTCATTTTCCTCTGGTGAGGAGTTTTTTGATTTATGCATATTTTAGCCTTGTTATCGTTTTTAATATCTTTTCTGTCACGATGGCATGACTCACTCCATTTTTGATTGTTTTTATTTCTGCCAGAAAAAGCTTTTGCCTCAAAGTGTGAACTCCCATAAGTATTGTTTTTAATCTGAAATCAATTTCGAGTTTCCTTTTATGCTTAGAGTGCTTTTATAAATTATAATTTTTTGGGGGGCTGTGTGCCTTCAAGTGCAATCAGCTGTTTCTCACTCTGTCGGCGTCCTCTGGGTGAATTTTGTGACGACAGCCCCAGAGGTGAATATAATTAAAATTCTCACCTTGTTCAGAGTGTTATCAAATGTTCCCTCTCGCAGGCTTCATTGTTTCAGTCACTGTTCGGTCACACCTGTGACTAGAGGTGCTTTACCTTCCCAGCCACTGTAGGTCACTTGAGCAAAATTAGATCATTTTGTGGATTTCATAAAAAATCTCAGGAGCGTATTTATGACATATTCTTTTGTAGTCTGGGAGATAACACTGTAATTACTGTGTCGGCCATCTAACTTAAGTTGAACTGGTAGTTTAGCTCCTTAAATCCCTTTGAATCCCAAAGAAAGCAGACTTTTGGCCCACAACAGATTGTATTCCTGCTAGTTTTTCCTAATAAGGCTGACTGATACAAATGATGCGGACAAGTGGCTTACAATGGTATACAGTGTTTTGTCAGTTCAACCTTTATCATGGCAGGTTTATTACCTATAAAAAGTGTATGACTTTGGGGAAAATCATATGATTTTGAAGCCTTTTTTTTTAAAGTAATTATTTTTCATTTTTTAACCGTTAATTGAAATTAATAGAGTTTTCATGACATTTCTTGAAAACAACATTTTTTGTTGTAGTCATTTATTAATGGCTTCATTAATCAACTAGAAATCAATGACTTTTCATTTTTTTTGCATTCTGACTTCATCTACATAAAAAAAAACACTGAGTGATTTTGTGTAATGACACCTCCAATGTTTTTTTTTGTAAATTGATTTAATTTATTCTTATATGAACTTTAAAGTTAGCCTATACAGTAAAGAGTCTCAAACGCAACTGTTTCATTGAATTGTTTGTAGTTTGACTTTAATCAAAGCTGTGTAAATTGTAAGATTTGATGTTAAGATATTTATTCAATAACTATCTGACGTTGAAAAAAGTTGAGGTTCCTTGCTCGGATCAGACTCATAAAAATGTATATATCAACTGGAGGGCCACAGAATATCATCTCACAGGTTTAAGACTTGTTAAGCGACTGCCAGCTCCAGGCATTTGAGTATTGCTTTCGTCACAATGCAAGTATAGCTGGTACCCATCATTACTGTGTGCTTGTTAAGGATTCATTCTCATTTTGTTCCTCAGAGGAAACACTTTCCATGCCAATGTATTACTTACATTATTTTAGGAATTAACCATCAGATAATCATGCTTTAATAAGGGAACTTTCTCAATATTTATCCTTTAACCTTTGACCAAAAACTGCTGACTCAAGTGAATCATTACTATTTGTGTTTACTTTTTGTTGCTCATGTTCATTTATTCCTTTATTTCCAGCATAAGTCAGTGACTGAATATTGTTGTTTTGTGTGTACTGTGCAAGCAATATATATAAAGCAACCAGTGTACGATTAAAGGCAGATGCGTTTAAGATCAGATGGAAAAATATTAACCGAGAGACTATTCAGATATTTAAGTAGCATATATTTTTTTTTATAGTAAATAACTGATTACAACTTGGCTTTTAATTTTTTGTTTGCCTTTTTACTTTCCCATTAGCTCCGTGTAAGTAAGAACTTGTCTCAAATCTACTTTGGTAACAATACCACCAAAATAAAAATGAAAAAAAACACACAAACAAACCCAAAACAGCCAAGCTACTGACATCAATTTTAAATCTATTGTGCCTATCTGGTAGGAGTTACGACTTATCCTGACGCTAAGAAGATAACTGGAACATTCAGCAACCCTAATGGACACAACTGTTGAGGTAATTACAGATACAGATTTGGGGGGGAAACGTTTGTGCACTTTGGGATTTCTAAAGGAGCAGAGGGAAAGACACGGAGATCGAGGACTTTAAATCATTTTTTAAGAGCTATTACAGATGAGATGCAGCTCAGCATGAGACACATGGATGAGAACATGGCAAATCTGATTAACAACAATAGAGTATTTGGGGATTCCAATACAAAAGTGAGGCTTATGAGAACTTGTATTTAGATTCATGCATTGTATTGAATTGTAAAAACATTTGTTTGTTTTTACCGAAATATAGGTTTATTTCAATAAAAAAAAGACCCTTTTCAAACAAAAAAAAGAATTAGGTTGTAGGCGATACCAAATTTAAGCCAATTAAATGGTCTATAAATAATGAACAATTAAAGTAAAAAAAACAAACAAACAAACAATATATATTTATATATATAAATAAATAATCAGCAACATCATCCTATATTGTTTAGCCTAAATTAAAGTTTCATGAGAGTCAATAGGCTTGATATACAATGGACCTGGAAAAATTAAAAAAAGTTGATGAAGCCTACAGATCTTAAAACTCTTAAGTAAGTTTGACACCAACTTGCTTAAATAACATTTAGATGGACAATAGAAGACACTGAAAAAATAACAAGTTGGAAAAAGTTAGTTTAAATTATATTTATTATGTATTAATAATATTTTAATTAATTTCTTTTTACACTCAACTAGCTAACCATATATTTAATTAAACCCAACTCTTTCCAACTTTTCATTTTTCAGATCTTCCTCTCTCTTTGCGCTTGATGGATCTACTGACTCCTTCAAGAAACATCTTAAGACGTTTTTATTTGTTCAGGCTTTTCCTTGATTTTACTGAAACTCCTGTTGTGTTATCAGTTTTTATCTTGCCCTTTAAAATATATACTTTATTGAATATTGTTTTGATTGTTTAAGCGCTTTGTGACCCTGGTCTGAAAAAGCGCTATACAAATAAAAGTTACTTACTTACTTACTTACATACACACCTGAGAATAAGCTTTCCTCCAGAAGGCTGCTTCACATATGCAAGCAACATGACAGAAAATAATTATTGTTTGAGGAAAAGAGGAGACAACTAATGTATATTAATATAGCAGTGCGTGTCGCCGGAGTAATTACCAGCAGCAGAGATATAGTATATTTTGTATTTGTATAGTCAATGAAGGTCTTTTTACAGAAGTCGATTTCATACAGTTTCTTATGGCCTCAATTTTGAAATGCAACCCAAATACTCTATTCAGTTCTCATCTTTAAGGGCCCGTGTTCACAAGAACATTGTAGAAAAAAAGTTGAAGAGAATAATCCTTTACCTAGGTCCATGTTTGTGACATCACTGACCTCATAAAGTGGAATCATTGATGATTTTCAATTCTTAATGTGACTCGTATTTGTGCTTTAAATGAAAAAAAAAGTATGGACACAGGCCCTAAAGTTCTGTCTTTAATGAACCATCATGAAACATTTTTGAAAGAAAAAAAAATGGACAAATGTCAGAGCAGCATCCACAACAATGTGAGGAGAATGATTGTATAAGCGAGGACATACCAAACACTGACGCTTGTGATTGACAGTCATAACAGTCAAAAAAAGTCTACATCGTAGGACACACAAGTATAAACGTCTGATATTTACATTGTTTTTCTACTCGGTGTGCATTTATATCACAACATTTTCCAGAATTCCACAACATACAATAAATTAAGGGTTTCACCTTTGGTTATGTAATTATCAAGGCTAGGTTTAAAAAAATAGAGAACACACGTCCATGTTACTTTGCATACAGTGAGTGACAAACATGACAAAGCAGCTGGTCACCTTTGACTTTTGCATCTGAGAAAATAACCTAAGGTGTCAGGTTGTTTACAAATTTCGGGGTTGTGAGGAGATCGGTCCATAGTAGATATCAATGATGGTGTTAATGTGGCTGACATCTTTGCTTTAGTGTTGGTGAGAGTTCATGTCCGTCTAATGTACTGAACCAGTCAATATAGATCACATCTCTTGTAGCTCTTTCGACCTTTTCTAATTGAGGATTTTCAGCATCAGCCTCGTTCGATATGAAAAGTTAAAAACTGCTGCCGACTGCCGGTGGGCAGAGAGCGAACTGACACCCAGGAAGCCGACCCAACTAAAACATTATGTCGACGTCACAACCAAACGATACTCTCTATCATAGTAAAATATTCACATCTGTTCCTCACAAGACACTTAATTTTCACATGTAAAGAAATCCTCTGTTATAAGTCTCTTAGTATCGTTGCTAATCCATCTGTATATGTGTGTAGTTAAGGCAATCATTCTGGACCACGACTTACTCATACTCCAACTCCAGCATCAATTATTGACCGACGCTCTTCTCCACTTCCCATATTCCATCTGTCGTCGTTGCTTTTCTGTGTCCGACATCCCGAGTTGATCAGTCACAATGTTTTGCTTGGTCTCTGCAATTCCCAGAGATGTGGGGGTCCCCGTCTCCCTGTAACTGGCAGAGCTGAAAGACAAACCAAGGAAATATATAGATCAGTCTTTTTAAAAAAGTAGATCCAAACACAGTGGGCACAACTCTCAAGAATTCTCCTCTGCATTCCCTCAAAGTCCCATTTCATCAGATTACCATCAGGGTTCCACAAGCCCTCAGGAAATCTGTCCTTGTAGAGCTAATACATCCACAAACTTTTACTCATTCTTTATTTCTGTTTTCCCCCCTTTTTTTTTTCCTTTTGCCACGCACTATCTGACGCATCGTATTCTCCGCGTATCTCCTTGTTCCATTTCTTGTCCGGCTCTTTATTAGATCTGCGATTCTATCAAAGTGAAGTTACAACTCATGCCTCGCTTCCCTGTCAACATCGTAGCAACAGATATAAACATAACAAGCGAGTGAACCAGACGTGTTGTTGTTTTGCACGTTTGCTTTTAAGCGTCTTTGTTCATTATTTCCGTCTGAACCAGATTAGTTCTGAGCTCCTGCTATAGTTTTCATTCTGAAAAACTTCGTCTTTCTCATAATTGCATCAGTCTTTCCGGGCTGACTGCCAAATCTCTTGTAATTCAACTATTTCTAATCATGTTTGAGGCTTCATGACCATGCACTTTGAAGGCAACAGTCAACCTGGGGGAGGCGTTGCATCAGAGGGGATGGATGTTAATGATGAACTAAATTAATGATGGTGAAAACCCTCTATGATTTAAGGGTAAAACTCTATGAGACAAAAGTAGATTTAGAATTAAGTAGTTTAGAGTTAGAGCTAGAGCTAGAGCTAGGGTTAGAGTTAGAGTTAGAGTTAGAGTTAGAGTTAGAGTTAGAGTTAGAGTTAGGGTTAGGGTTAGGGTTAGGGTTAGGGGTTAGAGTTAGAGTTAGAGCTAGAACTAGAGCTAGAGCTAGAGCTTGAGTTAGAGCCAGAGCCAGAGCCAGAGCAAGAGCTAGAGTTAGGGCTAGGGTTAGGGTTAGGGTTAGGGTTAGGGTTAGGGTTAGGGTTAGGGTTAGGGTTAGGGTTATGGTTAGGGTTAGAGCCAGGGTTAGGGTTAGGGTTAGAGCCAGGGTTAGGGTTAAGGAATCTACAGTATTACTAGATTCTCGAAAAATTGCCAGTCAGAGACCCCCCACAGAGATATTACACACATCGGCAGACTCCAACATAACAGACACTAACCTCTCATATGTGTCATTAATAATTTGCTACCTCTGAAACACACACAAATCCCACTGTAAGAGCGCCTCACAGCAGTTCTTGTTAATATTACAGTACAAGATCCGCAAATTGTTTGACTTTCCAGAGTCCATCCAGCTCATCTGTTCTCAGTACATTTCATTCGATAACTCCATCAGGTTGAAAGATTTATTACATGAAAGAAGGTCGTAAGCCACATAAACCATCCCAACTTCAATAACCTGCAGTTTCCTGTCTTCAAATTGAACTTGTTTCATCTTATTTATTAAAAGAGCAACACAATTATGGCCAAGATTATAATCAGGATTATTTTCAATGATATTGTCATCATGATTATTAATCCTGATAACACATGGTTTCACAGAAAAACTGCTATACAATCTGTCTTTTATTGTATTTCAACAAAACTATAAATACAAATATTGATGTTTACTTTCTACAGTAAATAGATGAGTTCCTGTTTACCGCACAGCTATGGTTACAAATCGTTAGTTATTGGAGGAAACTGTCGGCACCGGTACCTATAGATTACCTCAAGGTCTCTAAATGAGCTGATGTTTAAGTTCACCACGAAGTTGAGTCTGTAAAGAAGTTTGAATCTCTTATTCACACTTATTAACAGACTCTCAAATGAGAGAATAAAATCAAAGCTTCCAGGGAGCCAAAATGGGTTTTCTTTGATGTTTGGTTGAGTTCTCCTTCATCACTCTGAGACTAAGATATATGAAAATGCATTTGAATCAACATAACAAGAGTATAAATCCTGTTATATACTAAATAATGCCAAATAACACACATCTTCAGTGACCAGCAAGACCATCATGCACTGAATTTGCTTCCGAGGGATGCTTTCTGAAGTGTTTATAATATTGAGGCCAAACCCCCATTGGGGCCAAACCACTCGGCAGTATAAGTGCAGCGTGTCGCAACTATCTATGCTTATTAAGATGCAAACTATCAGAGACAGGCGTCCTCTTTTAACAGAGCAGCTGCTGCATAATTCTCCACCTCAATAATTCCAGGATTTCCATGAAGTCTCCCAGGACCTGAAACATTTTGTATGCAATCATAGCTGCGGCAGGAGCAAGACAATTACGACAAAACATCCTGGATGTTTTATCTAATTCCCTTATTAAGACTTGAGAGCGAAACATACTGGTGTTTTTATAGGAAGGCAGTGTTGTGTTTGTTTAAAAAATACGTAAGGAATGGTTAGAGGATGAAATACTGTATAGTATTCCGGGGCTTTACATTTACACATGTGCTATCTGATTTTACTTATGATTACATTGAATTCACAAAGGTGTGTTTGAAAAAAAACAACAACTCTAAATAGGAAACATTTTTACATTTGATCTAATGGATCATTTCTTAAACGCTTGTACATCAAGTGAATATGAAAAAAAACTATCCCACAAGATCAAGAACTTTCATTGTTACTAGTATAGCTAAATCCTTGAAAACATAACAATATGATGTTGTCTCCATGTCTTACTTAGTTGGGTTTGAACAGGTCAGCACCATAAATTGAGGCAGACTGTATTGATAGGCTGATGAAGGTTCATGAAACAGAGTCCTATTTGAAGAGCTCACTAGGTGTTGCTTTCAGTTTGAATATAACATAGTATAGCAATATAGGGAGTTTCATATGTTACTAAAACACTTTAAGAGTTGTATAAGCGATTGAGATACTTTTATAATCATGTTTTTAATAACTTAATCAGCACAAGATTATTCAAAACTAAGCCGATATGTATGTAACTGTCACCAATCTATCAATACTTTGCAAAAAAATCATAGTTTTACTCCATGTTTGTCGTAACGTGAGGAATGACACTGCCAAGACACTTGCCAAATATAATCTATTTGTATTTGAAATTCATTCCAAATATTGTCCATGTTGGTTGGTCAGTAGCTCTTTATGACTATTCAAACAAGATCAGTTAGTGATTGTATTCTGTTCTTATTTATGATCACAGTAGCTGTTTACATGTATGATTCATAGACTAGCTCACCTGGGAAGACAAGGGCCAGGAACACAGGACCAGATGGAAAACGTAAAGACTTGGAAAAGTCTCTCAGTCAGAGCTGAGTGGACAGATAAAGGGACATTAGGGAATTCCTAGTAAAGCTGTTGCCAACTTGACAAAGCAATGGTTTAGTTTTTCGATGCTAATACTTTAGCTGTAGTTATAATGACTGGGATGTGCAGGTGAAGATGTTTACACTAGATTTACACCTTCTTTTTGCTTTTCCCCATGAGAATGTCCAAGACCAACATTGATGTACAGTAGGTAGATACACACAGATGCTTAAAGTGCAACTAATGTGTTGATATAAGTGTCTCTTAAATAGATGGTGGACCTCTATTGTACTCATCAGTTTGTGTCTGTTCGTACAAAACTCTATTTTAAGTTTAAAAAAATGTCAAGCCCCGCCCACTGAAACCACTTTGTTTTTCTGGAGATAAAATCTTGTTCACCCTTGTCACAATGCTTGTCACCACGCGTCATCATCCCGGAAGTCTCCAAATCCAAAGGACTTTGGTTGTATGAACGAAGTGGGGCGTGATTACAGCTGGCTGGAGGACCATGATCACGTCATAATGAACTCCACTCTCGTAACCTTTCGTTCGCCGAGATTACAGATTGGGGAGAACTTTATAAAGTAATAACATTCGCAAACATTAGAAGCATGTGAGTGAGTCAGGAGAGTTGGAGTTTTGCCATTAGTTGCCCTTTAAGAACTTGAAAAATGTTTTGGGAATCTTGTTTGAGAGCCTCACTTCATGAATTATTCCTAACAAAAGATTCTGATTCGGTTTCACACTTACCCCCCCGGGCACCAAACAACCGGCTCCTATTTGGACTTAAACCCCAATAGCATGATTTTCAGCACACACAGTCAATAGTAAACCTCGTTTGGTAAAAGGATATCTAGACAGAGTCTCCTGACAAAAACCCGCTTAAAGCCCATGCTTTGAGAAGTAAATTAGAAATGCAAAAGGAGTTTCTCCCTGATCCTCTGGCTGTGTAGAGACGAGCTCATCTGTGGCCCAGCAGGAGCCGAAACACGTTTTAGAGCCATAAGCAGAAATCCATAAATTATTCTGCAGCCTGCCACATTCGGGCACCTTCTTGATCAAGGAAAGCCAAGAGCAGCAGGTTAAACCCAAGATACAAAACCACCTGCGACCAACGTTCAACCCGACTCTTTGCCAGAGCTTGACTCCCAAAAGATTTTGGGGGGGGGAGAGCAGAACACAAGCGATGAATACAAGCAGACACGGAATTCATAATACATGTACAAGTAGATGTTAAATTGTATGACACTGCTTTACATGTTTTCCTGATGCAAATATTTTTCTTTCCTACATGCAATCTTTGAATACAAAGATAATCATTTAAAAGTTAAATGGATAAAAATAATTTCGTAAATAGTAATTCAATTACAATCCATGGTTATCGTATGTTTGTATCACTTGCGAAAAACTCCCATCATATTTATATAATGAATATTTGTCGTTCAGAAGGCTTTGTTACAGAACTTAAAAAATGCATCAATAACTATCAGAAAATTACCTTCAGTATTTAATGAAAATCCTGGCAATTTCTGGCGAGCGATGTGGCTTTTGATCGGAGACTGATTTAGAACGTTGTATAGTTCTCTGTTTTAGACGTAAAATAATGTACATTATGGTGATGGTGATGGACTGATGAAGTTTGGTGAAACAGTGCCTTATTTTCAGAAACCACTAAGTAGCACTTTATTCCCTATACTAGTGATGTCTTAATGAGGCCTTACTTTGAAAGGTCACTAGAGGGCTCTCTATGCTTTAATACTTTTTGGTCTCATGTACTTATTCAATAAAACCTGTCATTATTACCCTGAGAGTGCCAACTACAGGCATGTCAAACTGTGTCATATATACAGTATCAGCTTGTCATGTTCTGATGAAGCTTCATGAAGCAGTGTCATTATTTTCAGAGCCCGCTAGATGGCGGCCTCTGCACTTTTTTTCCCTTTGTTTTGAACAACTGTTCTAATAAAACATCACGTCATTTTAAAACGGATGGCGCCACCTACTGACCTCTAAACAACATGAAGCTTTATCAGCCCATCGCTAGTAATATCTGCCTCATGAGGCCAAAACAAAGCATCCTGCACTATAGCCTTGGGATTTTTGAGTTTCAATTTGCCATTTAAAATGTATAGTTCACCTATTTATTTTGTTTATCTGAGGGCCCCGACCTGAGGTTTTACATTTGTAATGAAGCTTCACGAAACTTCATTAGCCCATCATTTATTTACTGTTTAAAGAAACACTGCTTTTCCGTCTGATTTTTCCTCCCCTATGGTCCTTTACTGCGGATAATGAAAGCAGTTTGTTAAGCGAGCAACACAAGAATATAACCTGGGTGCTTCATCCAAAGCCGTCCAGCTGAAAGCGAGCAGATGCTGAACCAGATGGGCAGATACTATCTCCTCTTTGGATATGAAATGTCTAGGTCTCCTTCTGTCAGAGCGAATGTCCTCAGGGAAAGGGATGTCCGGGAACCACTGACACAGTTATCCCTGCAAATCACTGATAGATAAACAGAGTCTACATGGATGTCCTTCTCGATGATTTCAGAACGGATTTGATTCACGTTCTTTATTCCTCAGTATAAACACAAATCTGGAGCTCGGACAGTGTTCCAGAGGCTAATGAAGAAAGTATTTGCTTGCAACCTGAACACAGAAAATAGGTGAGGACTCTGGCAGTAAGTAGTGTTGGAGATGAAACAAGCTGGGAAATGAGACATAACAGCTTCTCATTACTTGTTAGGGTTCCTGCTCATCAGCCCGGCAGCAGCTTACTGACTCCCCAGGGCAGCTAAGTTGTTCTTCGAGGAGGTTAAACAGAAAATGACTTCGTGTGAATCGTGTTGCTCCAACAGTTTGGTCATCGAGCTGCATGCAAATCCATTGTCGCTCGTTTGAATTTGTAATCATATTGAATAATAGTATCTGACGAATGCAGACACACTTGAAGTTCAATGGTTTGCTCTGATAATGAGTTTTATCCTCAGGTAATTTTCAACTGAGTAAAAAAAAAAAACGACAAAACGGCCGTTTAGTGCATGTGTGCTATGAATGATAATGTTTGTAGCATTTGAACAATTAGATCTACTGTTTTTATAAAGAAATACTTGACATATTAGGTCATATTTACCTAAAACAAGACTACTACTGATATGGCTGAAAAAATGGACGCAGGAAAACATGTATTTAACGTCAATGAGAGCAAAATTAAGCTCACCAACGTTGACAGCAGCAACACAATAAAAACAATGCAGCCACAAATACAAATACATTAATGTCTTAGGATTATAGGTTATTTCACATTCAGTCATCACAACTATAAGAAAATCAACAGTGAAATCTTTCCAGTTAGATCTCTGGCGTAAATTATATGGAGGGTAAAAATTCATTCAGTTCAAGGATTTACTTCTCCAAGATGGGTCTTTGGCCGTCATCGGTAATGTAATGTCATATTTAATACTAAACCTTTATCCTGAAATGTGCTCTATGATAGGAAGTGGAGAATTTAGGAGGTTTATGGACTTATTAAGTAACACATTTATCAAAGCATTGAAGTTTATCGAAGTCAATAGAGAGAAAGTATTAAATCAAATCCAATAAAAAAATATCCAATACATCTCCATAAATGTGCTATAATTAAAATGTATAATTTATTCGAAAGATAAATAAAAACGTCTTGATCACATTGTAACAGTTACATATAACATTGTTACAGTACATTCTCATAAATACTGTAGATGAACAACATGTTCTTTTTATTGGTTCTCTTCTTGTTCTTAAGATCTTATTTAGATTAGCTTAGGGATAGTTCATCCACAATTGAATAAAGGCATGGGAGAAGTTCCAGTGTAACCAAAGGTATTCTAACCAATAGATGTCAATGGTGGTTCAGTTCACCAAAAATTAAGTCAATTAGCGAGATCGCATCAGCCTGGATAGTTGTATTTTAAAATAGTATCTGAGAATAACAAGTGCATTACATGGAAAGGAAAGTACTTAAAAAGCAATAGCAAAGTAAAAACCATGCCACCCTTGCAAAATATCACTTTAACGTCTCTTGCACAAGACAAAAGAAGTGGTTTGAACTACTGTATATTGAATAAAGTGGAATCTATAAATCTATTGTCTACAGCTTAAAGTTGTTTTCCTCTCAATGCACAGTCAGCAAGTTTCTTTAGGAGCCCTAAATGCCTTTGTGACAACTAATACAGAAAATGATTTAGAGAGTTTTTTATTGTCATTTACACATGATGCACAATACATCTATCACAACAGGCTGTATCTGATATAAATATAGACAGATGAAAGTGGACATCTCGAGGAATAACAACATGAGCAAGGAGGCACTTGAGAAACTGGAAAGACACTTAAAGAAGAGCGGGATAAAGCCTGGAAGGTGAAGGCAAGGCATGCTGGTGGTCATTGGAGCACTCGAAGCGTTGACCCCCACACTGGAGAAGTGGCTCCAACACATCCCTGGAGAAACATCAGACATCTTTCACCCGAGAGTACAGTCCTAGGAATAGCTAAGATACTGCGATACATGACCGACCCTGCCTAGGGAGAGGGGGGTGGAGGTCGAGCTTTACATTATATGTGCATCATGTGTAAATTACAATACATTTTCCTCAGAGTGTATTCACAGTATTTAAAGACTTGCTCTGTGAATAATACAACATTTACACAAGGAAGACATTTGTTTTTTTTCCAGGATAAATTGTGACTTTTCATTGGTAAACATTAGCAAACATCATCCAGCTCAGAGTTTGACAGATGCCTCATCTCTCATACGTGTGGCTGTTGATTAGATTATAAAACTGAGAGCTCATTAAGAGCAGAGCTTGTTATTTGCCAGCTTCAATTAGACCTCAGTTCCTCTGCTGTGATTAAAACGGCAGCGAGACTTTCAGGATATTACATGCGACTCTGGCTTCTTCCACACAGTCCCTGCACTGAGAAGTGTGGATAGATGGACGCGGTGCTCTTGATCGGCAGCCGTCTCATCAGTTGTGTGCATTTATTTACACATCTGTTTCACACATTTGACACTCATATTTTCACATTTATTTCATGTATATATATATGTACTGTACATATATATATACACATACATACATACATACTACCCATACATTTTCTTACCGACAACCTACACACTGGAATCAAAGTCCATTACACAAATCCATCCATCCATCCATCCATCCATCCATCCATCCATCCATCCATCCATCCATCCATCCATCCATCCATCCATCCATCCATCCATCCATCCATCCATCCATCCATCCACCCATCCATCCATCCATCCATCCATCCATCCATCCATCCATCCATCCATCCATCTATCCATCCATCCATCCATCCATCCATCCATCCATCCATCCATCCATCCATCCATTCCATCCATCCATCCATCCATCCATCCATCCATCCTTCCATCCATCCATTCATTCCGTTCCATCAATAAACATGTTCAACAGCAACATAAAACACGTTGAATACATGTGAAATGTAGTTTTTGAAACAATTAAAAGGAATTTGGCCAACCTTTCATACTAAAATTACCTTGAGGCTGGCACCTCAGAGGCCTTGATAAAACAATCTTTGGCTGTTTAAATACTGGAATACTTTCAATCACAATATGGCGTCATATCTTCTACGTAGAAAAAAGACAAAAACAAATTAATCTTTTCAAATGATCAATGCAAAACGGAGGAATTCTGCCAAATGTTTTTATGTATGTTTTGTAAAGCGTTTGTCATTTTGCATTTTAGTGATGTCTCAGTACTGGTTTGTTGTTGGAAGCACCTCTGAAAAAAATCAAGAACCATTTCAAACTGTAAAAAGATAAATTATATTTAAATGCTCAGTCAATAGCCAGTCATCTTTAAATTGATTGATCGATCCGTGCGTTCAACACGTACTTATGAAAAAAGACTGTCCTCTTCAAGACACATTGGTTTTCCATCTGGCTTCTAGTTTTCATTTTCATTTTCCTTCATTTGACATTCGCTGCAGACTAAGGGCCAGAACAAGAGTCATATTAGCTAAGGTTGACACTTTGTAGATCAGAGTGTCTTTGCTCATTAGGATTTCAGAGAGAAGTGGTAAACAAAGATTTGTGATTTGGGTAGACGGGAGGGGCTGCAGGGGAATGTGACAGACAAATTAGCTCAACGCTTTGACAGGACAAAGCGTGTGTTCGACTCACTCGAGTACACCGGCAGAGCACAAGCCAGGAATGGCTACATGTCTGAGGTAATCCTGTAGAATCAGGTGACAGAACTTGTCACTTGTAAAAGCTACTCTGGCACAACAATCTTATGCCCGGAGTAGTAGTAACCCTTTTGTTCGAACTGTACAAAAAATATGAACTTTTATGATCTTAACATACTATTGATGGTAAGTTGGTGTATCAGAAGAAAAGATAACTTTAATGTTAACACATCAGAAAAATGACATTTCATTTCTGGAAAGAGTTAATGAAGTCACTAGAAGGCAACGTATATAAATCCCTAGATTCTCAGCAGAGGACACATTCCCTCTCATTTGGGCTCTTAATGTTCAACATTTTAACAACATTTTAAGTTCTTATTTGCTATGTGTTAATTGGTTTCTCGCTAGATGCTACCCGTTTAAAAAAAAAGTGGTCAATCAGTTTTGTTTTACTGTGTTTCTCAACAGTGTTAACATGGCTATCTACACTCCCGCCAAGAAAATGCTTTAGGACATGCTGAAAATGCTGTTTTGGACTGATGTGGAATCAAACACAGAGATGAGCAGCGAGCCAAAGGCCGACATCACCGAAGGGAAGGATAATGATGATGATTTGGAGCGAGTGGGGGCTTCCGATTGGACCGATTTCCAGGAAGATTCATCAGAAGATTATGATAAGACCTCAAGAGGAGGTTGTGCAGAACCATACTCCAGAAAACAAGTTGAAGTTGATGATACAGGGGATGGAGGATGTCCTCCGCAACATTTTCAATTTTTACGCATTGATCTGAAGAGGTTTCTGTATGTTCCCTGAGCATTAAATATCACTTTGTCACTGCGAGTAGAAATCAATAGAATTCATTATTTTTATGTTTCGCTCAATCTGTCCATTGACACACCATCATACACTGATAGGAGTAGGCTGCGACGCAGTGCGTCGGCTAATCAATATCAGTTTCAGTCTGAAGCACCCACACTAAAATATGTTTTTAATAAAACATTTTTTTTAACCTTTTCTATAAGTCTGTAGTGGGTGCATGAAAAAAAACAACTAGTTTTTATTGTTGTTGTTATATTTATTTACATTACTTTATCTATTGTTTTATGTTCTTATCCTAGTTTTACTTAATATTAATATTAAATATTATATTATATATTTTTTACATTATTATCTTTATTATTGTTCTTGTTCAAGTATTGTTTTGAATATATGTACTTTATGACCTAATATGTGTATGTACAGCTGATAATACTAAGTTTATCAAGTGATCATCCGGGACCAATCAGGCTCAGTGTCTTGCTCAGGAATGCAATGCCACGATCTCATCTGGAGCTGGGATTGAACCTGCAACTTCTCAGGCCACAACCCAACCACAGACATTAAACATTTCATCAGATCCGAACTACTCGGACACTATGCGGAAATGGCTTTAACTTTTATACTGTCGAAAATAAGGTTTTAACTTGTCTTTTGTTGTTTGGTAATGCTGGAAGTACGTCATGCCCTAAAAATCACGACGATGACGCGGCATAATCCTCCTCTCTTTCATTTGGATCATGCATTGATTCAGATTCAGAAGTGCGATACACTAAGATAATGTTGTCCTCACAAACCGTTACGAAGGCAAACGTCCAATCACAGACAGGCGTGGGCTTATGATGAGGTGTGCGTTACTCAGATCTATTATTTCCACGAATGAATGAATCGTAACTAAGCGAACAATAACGGCTGTTTTTCTATTTCTGAAAAATGAGCCGTTTTTATTTTTCTTTCATTTTGAAGTCATTTTAATCACATCAATGTGTTTTTGAATTATTATATTATGCTTGTTGGCAAAGCGCGACAGTTTGATTGTTAAAGTTTGGCTTCCATCTACATGTAGAAAATTGGATGTAGGCGTTTCATTAAGCTGCCACTGTGGCGAAGACTATGCGGGGGCACAAGACGGAGGTGGAGGCAGGCTCGGAGGAGGTGCAGCGTGAATGGTGAGAGGGTGAGAAGACAATGGCAAATTTTTCGGGTAAAAGGTTCAGCTCACAGTAGTCACTTAAAAATACATGTAATTTATTTATGTTCTTTGGGACAAGAATTTATTGCTCAGAAGTTGAAAAACATGTTTTTTTTGTCTGTCCTTGTGAGGACCCAACTGAGGAAGATCAGTTCCAAGCTCCTGAAATCTTGCACTGACCAGTTGTGTGGGATCATACAGCACATATCCAAACAGTCCCCATTGAAGAAGGAGCTTAAAGACTCCAGGCCGGACCTCTCAAAAGATGAAGACTCTGGAGAGGCCCATCCTCGTCCCTCCTCAAAGGACCTGCTGCAGGTCGCCTACCTGCCTGGTATCGGTGTGGAGTTGCCAATATCTGGACCCAATAGCTGCAAACCTTTTGCCTGAAAAATGTGCCATTGTCTACTTCCTTCTCCCATCTCTCTCCCAACAGGAGAAGACTTGGATCACATTCCAAGATAAAGTGTTAGTACGTGAGGATGCAGGACCTTGTGACGGACACGCTGCTCTACTGTACAGGTGCGCCTCAGGGTACAGTCCTGGCTCAGCTCTTGATCATCCTCTACAACGGGACTTCAGCCACAACATATCTTCTTGTGAATGCAGAACCACCTCCAGATCAACGCTGGTAAAACCAAAGAGATGGTGGTGGATTTCAATAGACACCGATGTTCTCCAACTGCACATTTGGACATCATTGATATGGTGTCATCTTACAAGTATCTGGGTGTTCACCTTAGCAACAGACTGGACTGATATCATAGATGCTATCTTTGAGAAGGGTACAGAACAGACTGTTCCTGATCTGAAGGCTGAGGTACTTTCAGGGCACCTGAGGAACTTCTGCTACTCTGTGTTGACATCGAACTTTAGTCTACTGGTCAGGAAGACTCACAGCCGGAGATAGAAAGAGGCTGGACAGACTTAGGAGAAGGACTGGCTCTGTCCCCGAATGCTCTCTTAGCAGGAGGAGGTGGGAGACAGAAGATAAGAGATTAGAGATAATTATGTTTGCGTCCTCAAGCCTTTTGATTCCTTGAACACTAACCCCAGTAGTAAAAATAAGAAAGCTCATGTTGAAGTCTCATCGTAGACAACTCGGACTCTCGAGTCTTCATTCGGTCAGTAAGTCATGGGGCTAAAGGGTTAGATAAGCTGTCTGTATTTGTCCATGTCACCAGGGAGAAACATGTCTAAATTTATAGATTATTTGGCTGCTGGCATGGAAGTAATTGGCACTAACCTACTTTCGAGCTGCTCCTCTTGTTCATGCTACATAAAATGTAGATTGGTTACGTAAGATTTGTTCAAGAGCATTTGATCTGTGAAGGCTCAGGGTTTGGCACCTATTCCATCTTGTTTTCGCATCCCTTTCGATAGCGCTTTCTGGTCGCTTCCTGTATTTGTCCCCTGCTTTCGAATTCACTGTGACAGTCTGTCGTGGTGTAATGTGACTCAGTGTGCTCGCAAACATCGCTTCTTACCCTCTAACATCAACAAGCACACAACACTTGACACTCAGTGTATCAAGCAGCGTTTAATGAGGGCTGCAACCGCCGACGAGAAAACAGCAGGACCGCAACAGCAGTCCTAGATCAACAGCGGCGGCCAAACACGTGGTTGAACTTCCTAACCTAAAAGAGCTGGCAATCAATTTGGTGGCTTGAGTTGTAACGCCGATGCTAGTCTGAATATTTATGGATCATTGTGGGTTCATTTTGTGTCTATGTGTGTGCGATAGATTGGGAAAGCCAGAGTAGATCTGAGAGCCTGAAGGGTGTGAGGCAAGAAGCAGCAAGAGGCAGAAAATCCCCGCTGCCTTCGGATTAGTGTCAGCAAGCGGGAAGTCAGCACTGATGTGCACTCTCCTAATGTCAGCCCATGTGCTAATGTTTTTTTCTTTCTTATTCCCCCTCTCGCAGAAACGCAATCCCTTTTCTCATTCTTCCTCGAATGACCTAATTGGTATTGTTCCTAGATGTGTGCGTCAATAAAATTTGAGGATTCAAGAGAAATAATGTCCAAGTAATGCTACTTTTATTCAAAGGGAAATTCTACTTTTAATAACACACAACTAGCTTGACCAAGTAAAGTGGATTTGTAATATATAGTTATATACTAATATATAGTTATATAGTTAGTAATAAGAATCAGAAACTTTGATATACTCGAAACAGTTCAAGATAAGAATGGATTTTCAGCTTCATGACACACTTTATTTTTGTTAATGTAATGTAATGTCTTAATGTGTAATTTGTGTTATGTATTATAACTTACATGTTTCTATTAACACCTTTGTCTAAACTGAAACATTATTCTTCTCTACAGCGGTATACAAACCATACCTGGTAAAACTGGAAGAGAAAGAATGAAAAAAAGAATGTTAAGATTTTCTATTTTAAAGGAGATCTAATATTTTTTATAGATTTTCTGATTTTAAAACAATGTGATTCCAATGTAACATAATACATATGTCCAATGTTATTTGAATACTCAGAGCGAATGCAACGCAACAGAACGCAAATAAAAGAGAGGCAGCTTCAGTAAGAAAAAAAGAGTAAGATACCACTAATACTGAATCTAACAGGGTGTTGATGCAATTGAAGCAGACACAAGGTGAGGAGAGGGCAGGGTTGGGCAGGTTGACAGTCCACTGCACAGTACATTGGAAGAGACATTGGCCAGAATCTCCAGTCTTGGAAAGTTATCCGATTCAAGTTTAAGATATTGTCTTTTTTTTTCTTTTTTAGAAAATAGCAAATCTGTTTCGTGAAAGTCTTTCATTTTTTTAAACGTGAAGGAGTTTTACATTCAAAATAAAACAATAAAAAAATCCATAACTGACGCTCCCTGGATTATCGGTAAACTAGAGGCACAAGCGGAATACTATTAAAAAATATGTATATTGTTCTTTTATTCCTAAAATATAACTATCTATTAAATTAGTTATTGGTTGTTTGAGTGCATGAGAAAGTACTTGTAAATATTGATCAAAATTATCAGAATCTTTGAAGAAAATATGTGTATAGTATGTATTACATTTTTTTTGTTGGTTCCCTTTAACCCTTGTGTTATCTCAGGGCCAAAATAACCACCTCCCTGGCTTGGACCCAGAAAAGAAATTTAAGGGATAACACAGTCACGTTTGTTTTTCGGGCCTCTGGGTCACCTTGACAATGAGATAACACTCGTGTTGCCGAACAATGTCCATAAATTGGCATCTGAAACTGTGTTATTGTTCTACTCTGTGACAATAATGAATCAACACAAGACATATCGTATCACTTTTCAGTCATAAATAATGTCACAGATGCAGGTCAATGTGTTGGATGAGACTGATGAAGAGTTATTGTAACAGCTGCTGTCTGGAACAATTGATTTAACCCAATTTGATCGTGTAAAACATGATAGACACTAGGGTTCACAGTTTGAATCCATTGCAAAACATGATTTATTTTCAATAAAAAATACATTTTCTTCGGGAATATGGCTGCTTTTTGTTGAGGTTTAGGTAAAATGCTGACTTACCACATTGAACTGTCTTTTATCATCTATCAAACGTGTTTTTAGCCTGGCCCTGGAGAGACATACCAGTATATACACAGGTATTATACATGCAATGAAACATAACCTCATTGCGTTTCCCGTGAGCGACACGCCAGTAAAATTTACCCTTGCAACCAAACAGTTTAAGCTCTTTACTGCAGTCAACACTCAAAAACTAAAATGAAATAGCATGACCAAATCTTAAATGCTTGATTTTTCTTGCTATTTTTAGTTAAACCGAAAATCATGACGTCAAGAGCAACAGGCTAATGTTAAGTAGGATTAAATCAAACCTTTAAGACAGGAATAATCAATACAACAAAATGTTAATACATTCCACCATTACAAGGCCCTAGCACGGTGGTTGGAGAACACTTAATTAGAAGCGTTAATTAGGCAAAAAGGGACATATTATTTAGTATTTTGAGAGAACCCATTGAGTGGTGTCTTTGTGTATGAAAACTATATATTTTTGATTTTGTCTAGGAGGATTTTATTCGATGATCAGCTCAGAGCCTGTCCGCAGCTTCCATCACTGGAAATAATCTAGTTATTTCTGTTGCAATTTCAGCGGCTCACGTTCCCCACAGGACATCTGGTGTAAAAAATGGTTCAGTTTGCCCACAGGTTTGATTCACATTTGATGTGACAAAGCTACGTGTCACACATTAAATGTGTGTAATGTTTTTTTTAGAACGAGGCCCTCTGGATACAGACTGTACTTTTGAGTCTTCGGTTGGCAAGGGTCATATTTGTAGCACAAATTAACGTTTGTAATGTATTGCTCATCATCTCTTTATTTTGTTTTCAGAGGCATTATCTAATAAGCTGTGAGAGCTACTCGGTGGGCATTACGGTCTCGGACTAGCACAAATAAAGGCCATGAATGGACAACAACATCGACATGAGATTTAGTAAATTTGTTCTTTTATCGACTTATTTATACATTAAGTACTGCAACAAAAGTCCAATTTTTGTTGTCCATTTAAATGTTCCCTTTTTTTATGATCCTTTCCATTTTGGTTTTATGCCATTTTTTTTTCTTTCCAGTGCAGTGATTCTGTATTGAAATAGCTCTGTTGTGTTGTTCTCCCTTCTGCGTCATGTGGCATTTACAGCTGAGTAACTGCAGAACCAGAGCAGATAAGACAGGCGTTTTAAAAGACATGGTGTAACATTCGCAGAATAATGCATAATTTACCCCCCTTTGCGGTTAAAAGCTCGCTCTCCAGCTGTTCGAGAGCCACTTTAAAACGCCACGCAGCTCGACAGCCCAGCCCCTGGACTGTCACTGATACCAAGAGGTTGTGATTCCACAACGGATTTTCTCTTCACGATATTTAGGATTATTACAATACGTATCTTTAATTCTAATATGTTTATCATTTTATACACTCTCCAAGGGAAATGTCACAGGAAAATGAACTCAATATTCTGCAAGTTAATTCAATCCAAATCAGTGTTTGCTTTTCAAATAATAAAGATAAATAAACATACTATTGACACACACAGATATTAAATTTTACAATAGTTTATCTGCCTGTTCTTCACTCATTATTCTAAGGCTGAGCAAAGATGAAGATGGCTAATACAAGCGGTGTAAAAATTCTCTTGCTTGTGATTTAGGGTGATTACGATCCTTTAAGTGAAAAGCTGTCTCGCGGGCAGAAGGTGATCCGACTGTGACGTATCCGAGCATCTCGTTGTGGCCTGTGAGAGGCACTAAAGTGTGTGTTTACTTCATCTTGTGTGCCAACTCATACACTCGCCACCATATCTCACTGCAGACGTCCAGTGCACCTGCAATGAGAACAGCTCCCAGACTACATTATTTTTGCATGTAAAATTCTGGAGTCAAGTGCCAGAACCACCAGAATAATGGGCGACATCCCTTTTAGAGAGATGGCCTCACTGCTGCTCCCTAACTCTGGCAAGTGGAAGGAAATGAATGGAAGTATGAACGACAATTTGTCAGAAGTAAACGTTGACTTTTGTATAGCAGTATAAAAAGCTCTCTTCATTACGGCAATTCTTTAAAGTTTCAGTCAAAATGTGATGTGTGACCACTGTTAATGTGTCTGTCCCAGAGCTAGTGTTTCTTCTGGATCTTTTATCCATGATGACCTTAACTGCAACATTAATTTTGAATGCCCGTAGAGAGAGAGGTTATGGTCAACTAGCCAGCAGGGGGACATCAACTCCTTCTGGAAAGGTCACAAATAAAACTTTCTTTCAAAAGTTCATTTTAGTTAAAAATAATGTTCTAATTAAGATTTAGAAATGTGCTATGGACATCATTACACGATGAAATGGCCATTAAGTAAAAGAGAAAACATGAGACACTGAGACTAAGAAGGATGACTAACAGGTAAACAACTATCAGTTTAACAATTCAGCCATATATATATATACATATACACATATTCAGTCATATTTAAGAGGAACAATATTTATAATAACAACCTATGTCCTGATTCCAATCCATATATCAAATACTTATCTATTTCTAAATGTATCTAATAATTAAAACCACACATCTTTGTTGGCATAAGAAATCAGAAGTAGTAAAAGGTTTAATGCAGCCACGCTGGCAAGTAGTCCAAATTTAAGATAAAGATCCCATTTTATAAAAACAGAGCATATTCCACTTCATCTAGGACATCATGACCAGCGAGAATGTATTGCCTCAGTCATAAATCCCTATTAATATTGTCTTTTCTTTTCTCATTTTTCATAGTGCTGATGGATCTTTACCACTTCTGAAATGGACAAGATCATTTGAGACATAATGACTTGTTTCAAATCTCAATCACAATCTCAATTTAATTATAGATATTTAGGGATTAAATTAGAGAATAGTGGGATACATGGTGCTGTCTGCTCATGGTATAAAAGCTATTTAGAAAATAGACAACGTGGACAAATAAAAGAGATTTAACAAATATGGAGTACCTCAAAGATGGTCCAAAAATATTCATAGGTTACATAAATGAAAATTGCAGTGTTGCAGATGTATTTAAATTGGCATTTCTTGCAGATTATGTAATTTCTGTCTAGATTTAAAGGAGAGCCACAACTTTTCAAAACTTCATGTTAATAATCTGGCATCTTAATATTGAACGAGTCTGTTAGGTGACTTTGCAATAGCCATCATGTGTGAGCGTTACAGGTTGGTATGTAAAACTGAAATCAGTCATGAATAATGATCTTAAAATAAGAAATGATACTATAAAAACGGAATCATTTATCTATTAATGATTATGTTTAAAATTGATGTTTAAAGATACTTTGGGTTCTAATGGAAAGCTGGTAATTAACCACTGCTCATCCATTGTGTGATCTTGGGTTCAAGGTGACCAGGAGGCCCAACAACAAATGTGTTTGTGGTATCCCTTGTGTGATCTCTGGGTCAAGGTGACCCGGAGGCCAAGCAACAAATGTGTTTGTGGTATCCCTTGTGTTGGTGAACAACCCCCCTGGCTTTCAGAAATAGATATCCACTGGTGGAGGTCGGTCAACTTGAGACAGAGACAACACAAGGGATTCCATAAATACATTTGTTTTCAGGCCTTCGGTTCCCTTTGCCCGAGAGATAACACAAGGGTTAATGGCCAAATTTTGTAATTGTGTAACATTTTGTTTGAATAATATGATACACACAAAACTTACAATATCATCTTAATCATATGCGGAATATCAATGCATTAGGTGTGTTTGTCAAATCCCCAGGTTTGAGAAAAGTTGCAGCTTAACACGTCGGAGGGGGGCAGATTTGCTGGTATAATGATCTCCTATTACCATTCCAACAATGTCAGGGATAAGCCTTCATAAAATAAACATGGCTTCCACTTTTCTTACCTCATACCTACTCACCATACACAGAACTTTATCGGGTAGTATTCAGGAGAGAGTTCATTAGCTTTTATCAGTATAATAATAATAACGTTTACTTAAAAGTCCGCAAAAAACTGAAAAAAGGACTAGTTTACCAAAACAATAGGTTTGAATATGTGGAGTGAGAAGATGTCGTTAACAAAAAGTGTCTGTCAGAAATAAGCCAGTAATAAGTATTCATTTAATCGGGTTGTTTTTTTGGACTTCATTAAAATATTTTTAGTCAGTCAAATTGATCCTGATCAAGTATAACAGCCGATTAATTGTTGTAAAAGGATACTGAAAAGTCTTCCAAATTAATTCACAACGCATTAATGCTTAGAAGATGATAGACTGATAAGAAGTCCAAATTATAAACAACACTTCTGGCGCCAAACCAAAAATTAAATAGAGCTTTTTTTAAAAAACAAACATGACAGAAGGACAAAGCAGCTGGTGCATTGTGATGTCGGGTGGAGATGAAAACAATTCCATTAGTAAATAGAATAGTTTATATCAATCTGCAGTTGAGAGAAAAGACATCTTGCAGTGATTCCATTAGCATTTGACTTTGCTGGCAGCGTGAGAGCCACAAGCAATCTGATCAAGATATTTCTTGGAGACGTCCTTGGTGGTGGTTTATAATAATGACTTGCTTTTAATTGATCCAATCAAGCACCAGATGAAGCAAGACGTGAAAGACAACTTTGGAGATTGATGATGAGGGCTTGAAGAGGATACTGGTTAAAATGACCAGATCCATCCACGACGATATGACGATAAGGACCTTAATTGAAAAAAAGTTTTAGTTCCCCAACATAACTCCTGAACTAAGATCAGAGAATGTTGATTGGTCCGCCAAATGGCTGCTACTCTTGCGACCCCACTCAGGATAAGAGGCAGGAGATAAAACGAGACAGTAAAAATTATGAATATCTGAAGTGTGAAAAAAAGATTATCTTTGGTTCATTTATTATTATGAAATGGATTTGTCAAAGGGTGCGGCTACAGTCTGGGTCTGGCAGTCCAGAGGGAGAGTTGCACAGGTAACCAAAATTGTATTGTGAGTATTCATTTGTAATATATATTTTTTTTTTGGGATGAAATGAATGGAGAAAATTGTTTTTGATTTGCTGAGAATAAAAAAACAAAACTATTTGGCCTCATCTATCGGAAGTCAGACTCATTATTGGTGAGGGTTTGACTGATTCTGTTAATCATTTTTAGAGGATTGAGTTGAGGTGGCTTGGTGTTCAGGGCATGTCCCACTAGTAGGAGACCCTGAAGGAGACGCAGGTAACGCTGGAGAGACTATTTCTGTCAGCTGGCCTCCGGGACCCCAGGGGTGAGCTGGATGATGTACCTGGGTTTAGGTAAGCGCCTGCCTCACTGCTGAAGCTGCTCGCCCCGCGACCCAACCACGGATAGACAAGAAAAGAGAAGCCTGGACGAAAAAACCCCCCTCACTATGAAAATTGTCCGGACAGAAAGATAGATATTTGCAGTTTGGTTTGTTTTATCAAATGAAGCAAACAGTGTGAGAAACTGCTGACTAGCCAAAAACATAGCTGAGGCAAAAGATTATATGTTGCTTTGAACCAAACATTTAGTTTTACCCTGTCTCTAACTCTGTGACCTCATGTTCCCTAAAATAGACCTTCATTTGATTAGTGGAGAACATTTGGTCATGAATAAATTTGCTCATGTTTGTATATCAACCCCTCCCAGCAGCCCCCTCACATACACACACACACATGGATGTGCTTGCCAATATATAATTAAAAATAACCCATCATTTTTCTTCTAATTCTACTAATGACTCATTGAAGAGACGCAGTCCTTCTACTGATCGTGCCCCATGTTTAAGGGATCACATCCCATATCTTTAATACCCATTATCAAAACTTTGCAAGTAGATCTGCACCTGATTTAGTTTTTAGTTCCCCTCTGTGATTGAGTTTGACGCCCCTGCTCTATAGCTTTCATCAGACTTGATTCTAATGTATGGCCATTTCCCCCACTGAGGATCATTTAAATGCACAGACTGTTGAAGCGACAGTTGGTTTAACACACTCTTGTTTACCACACAAGAACACATGCCCGGCAAAAATGTTGTGAAGGATTAATTATTCCCATCGCCGCCCACATCTGCTAACCACCAATCTGTTTTACACCAGAAGACCATTTCCATAAATAATGCTGTCCAATGAATAAGAAATATACGTGGCTTTCTTCCATGAATCTTGGTCAAAAACCAAGAGCCATTTGTTTTGAGGGCATTTTCATTAGTTTTACAGGAATAATTACACAGACCTTTCTGCTCAAAGTACTGCCCTTCCAATTATTCCGAGTAATTATTAGAAGATTAAAGTGAACCTGCAGGAGCCCAGTGTCACATCGCAAATGTCAAAATAAGTCTTGCTGTTGTACGACATTTGGCGTTTGCCTCGTCAGATTTGTATTATTGGACAGTAGATATATGAACGAGTTTCTAAGTTAGTAAGTTGCAGGCGTTTTTTTTTTTGTTGAATTTGTCACTAATTGTTAATATAATTGAGTGTTTTTTTTATGTTAATGTAGTATCCAGTTTACAAAATTAATGTGAATTTTATCCTCAATTATCACAACTGCTCCATTTACCAGTCAATTAATCTTGGTGTTTCATTAAGGTCCATTTATCCAGCCTACGCCCTCTAGCAGTGTTCCAACTCCCACTCACCTGGTCCTCCACTCCCACCTCACATCTGTTCCCTCCTCAGTCCTTTCATCCTCAGATTCCCACATTAATGCAAGATAAACAAGCTGCAATCCTCCCTTGTTTTCTAGCCTTCATCTTCCTTCATGTCTGTTCTTTGAAACCTGGATTGAGACTTCTTGACATTGTTTTCTGAAATATCCCTGCCTGGACAGTACTTCCTGGTTTGGATTGTTAATACATTTTTTATATCGTTTTATGCTTTTGACCTGGATTTTCAAACTGTTCCACCTGTTGCTGACCTTCGAGAGTTTGATATTGATCCTGTTGGTGTGAGTTGTGTGTTTTGTTGCCAGCTCAGAACCTACAATCAATAAATCTTTGGAAAATCGTTCCCCAATATAATGTTTAACTTACTAATAACTTTACATTTTTAGTGACCTCATATACAAATATTTTTTGTTTTATGAATTACTGACACCAGAAAGTCCACGTTCATTTGTAACCCACGCTAAAAAAAAACGCCCTGGAAGAATAACCAATTTCACTTCTTTTAAACATAAAAGCCAAGTTTTATGCAAGAAACATTTTCACAGTGGACGATTAAATGAACAAATCACAAAAATTGATATGTTTGTGCTCAAAGTTGAAGGGTCAACGATGTCGCATAGGTGAATAGAATGCTTCTCCCACTTAATAAATCAAAAAGTTAACATCTTTTGAAATCATTAAAATTGTGTCACTGTCCATCTGGTTTGTAATGGGGTTTTGATTTCATGGATAAAACAAAGTATTTCAGCATCAAGCCAAAAACACTTGCCGTACACTTGCTGGTTTGCTTTTTGGTTCTGGCCACTTCGGGGCTGTACCTCCAGATTGGGGGGTTACTACGCTTTTTAAGAATGGGGATCGGAGAGTGTGTTCCAAATATGGGGAGATCAAACTCTTCAACCTCCCTGTCAAGGTCTATTCAGGGATGTTGGATAGTCGAACCTCAGATTTAGTAGGAGCACTGTGGTTTTCACCCAGGTCATATAACTTTGGTTCAGGTCTATACCCTGGACAGGATCCTAAATGTTGCATCAGAGATTGCCAAAACCTCTCTAAATGCGTTATCTGGATCTTGAAAGGCTTTCAAACGTCTTCCTTTGGAGTTATTGTCAGAGGTATTGTGTCAATGTCAATCAGGTTTTTGTCAATGGGGTTTTGATTGCATAAAACATAAACGAGTAATGCTTTTCTAAGTGATGCATAATTAAATAATTATCCATAATCAGTGTAACATGTGTAACTGTGACACAAACAGAAGGTCTACAGCAGCATAATAAGTGAGGAACACGCAGTAATTTGCACCTTTCATCCTTCCCTACATTTATTTTTACCTGAGCAAACAGGTGGGGATGTTTTTAAGAGGCACAATTATTTTAAATCTATATTTTATGGCAGTCTTAGCAAAATGTATACATTTTACAAGACAAGCAACAATTGTTTGTTTTTTTTGAGGTATCCCTTGTCTTGTCCCTGGGTCAAGGTGAAAGACATCCACCACTGCATATGTATTTATGGAAACTAGGGAGGTTGTTCTTGACCCTGAGATAACGCAAGGGATACCACAAACATATTTGTTTTCAGGCCTATGGGTCATCTTGACCCAGAGAAAACACGAGGGTTGAAGTACAAGTCATAATGTGGGGAAAATGTTTAGTTTAAGGTACAAGTCGAATTATGGGAAAATTGTTTAGTTTTTGGTTGAATTGCTTTATATCAGTAAAGAAGGTTATTATTGAGATGTATTAATTGATAACTAGAGAAAATAAATCAGTTTTACACAACAATGTAAATCTGGCTTTCTATGATTTGTTTTTGTAATAATCACAACATGAGTCATTATTTTTTTATACATAGATTCAATGGTCTCATAATATTCTGACAGCTGGCACACAGCGGCACATATAAAACCAGCCTTTAATTTAGCAATAAACTCCAATAAAACTTTATACCAACTTATACTTTCATAAAAGTCTTGATTTTTAATGTTGCATTATTAATTTGAGATTTTTTTTTCTCCAAAGGAATAATGTGATTTCAGGATTTTACAGACATGTTCTCATTGATAAAGCCGTGTGTTGGCATACACAAACGCACACAAGCTGCAACAGCTAACAAGGTGGAGTGAGGATGAAACACAACATTTGTCTGGCACAGCAGGAAACGCTGCACCTATTTTTAACCACAATCTTGTCATTTTTCAGCTGAGACGCTCGGGATGGTTCCAGTTAGCTCACAGGAAACCCACAGAGGCAAACACTGAGATAACTAATAATAAGTCTGCACGAGCAGACACATACTGCAGCAGAGGAGAGAGGGAAGGAGAGAAGACGGTCACAGCATCTCTAGAAAGGCTCCTCTGTTTGTATAGCACTTGCATTTCATCTGAAAAACGATCTGTGCATATGGGTTGACCATTTTAAAGTGGCTTTTCACTGTGTTGTGGCTCGACGTGACCCCATCATGCCCTTAAAACTGATCCTGAAAGCTAACACTAACTGAAGAACGAGCACCTAAATCAAATTAGATTAATTTATAACCCCTCCTTTTTATTTGCAGTAGACAATAGTATGTGTGTTGTTACCTGCTTATTCTCCCTGCTCTTCGCTCATTGCCATTCTTTTTAATCCCCTAAAAAGTCTCATTCAAGATGGCAACATATATCATGCAGGAAATTCGAGAGCTTTTCCTTTCAGGTTGATATGGGATTCTAATTACTGCACAAGCTGCATCTGTTGATCTCTCTCGCTTCGACCTTTCCTAAATTATTAACAAGAATGAGACACATCAGCTCAGATAAAAGGGCATCCAAAAAAAATAAATAATAATTAGACCTCAATATGAGCAAGCAATAAAATTTAGAAGCTAAAATATATGACATTAGTTTGTGTTAGCAACAAAATGGCTGAAAGACAATAGTGAAAATCCAGAAAGCTTTTAGCTTGATCAATGTCCCTGCTGGGACCTCCCATGTATAAAGCAACAACCAGTTAGTTAGTTATACTAGTTATACTTGCTCATAATAACTATAATAATAATGATAAACGTTTTTTCCTTCAATGGAAAAATCCCCTAACTTAGGAAAATGGTGTCACAGCACGACCTGGAGTTTATAATCCATGCGTTTGTGTCTTATTGTTTGGACTATTGTAACAGTTTATTTTTGTGTCTAAACAAGAAGGAGCACTTCGCCTGCAGTTATTACAAAACTCTGCTGCGAGAATTCTGAGTAGCTCTAGTAGGAGAACTCACATTTCCCAAATCCTTAAAACTCTTCACTGGCTGCCAGTTTCTTTCAGGATCAATTTTAAAATTCTGCTTCTTACTTTCAGATCTATTCATGGTAAGACTCCTCCTTACATCTGATCCAGCTCGGGCTCTTAGGTCTGCAGATCAGAATCTACTAATGGTTCCTGAACAAACTTCCGGACTAGAGGAGAGAAATCCTTCCAGGCTGTTGCTCCTAAGCTTTGGAACAATCTTCCTCTCCCTCTGTGTTTGATGGATCTACTGACTCCTTCAAGAAACATCTTAAGACATTTTTATTTGTTCAGGCTTTTTCCTAATTTTCTAGGACTCGTGTGTTTGTTTTATATTGACTTGGCCATTTAAAGTTCTTAAATTTGAAGGTATTTTCAAATTTGTATTGCTTTTGATCTTTCAAGTGCTTTGTGACCCTGGTCTACAAAAGCCCTTTACAAATAACCATTAAACATTTACTTAAAGAAAGTTTAAAGTTGAAGTCTGTTCCCTAACTGAGTACCATTATTATTATTATTATGGTAAGTTAAAAATGTATGAAACTAACCATGTGATGATGACATTATCACTTAAAGGTATGTCAGATGAGGAGTAACGAACAATGATGCTTTACATCAGGAGGGAATAACATTGACCAACCCAAACAAGGAAACTGGACTTGAACCAAATACCTTTTTTTCTGGCATGGCAGTAGTAGTAAACTGACCTGGTTCAGAATCTTGGAGTGACTCTGAATAATCACTCTCTTTCAATATTTTTGTGTAGTCTGCTGAAACAGTTTACCCTGCTGCAGGAAAAGTCACCAAATCAAACATTTGGAAATTTCCAAACTGCTGATGTGGCAGCTCGCTTCTGCCAAGTACAGAGAGTCATTCCACCAAAGACATGGAAAACTGTGTAAAACTCTGCAGACAGGGAGGATTTACTGTTAGTGTCCTGGAAAGCTTAAAAATAAACAAAAAAACAACAACTTTAAAAGTATATTGCTGTGGTTTCTATTTAGGATCTTACAGACGTCAGTAAGTTTGTTTTTATTTCCACAAAAAAAGCAATGTGAACCCTGCCCAGGAAAATGTAACCATAAAGTCCATTAAATATGGAGAATGTTGTGAGTTTGTTTCATTTATTAAAATCCTTTGGTTTTATTTAAACAAAGACGACCCAGGCTTTTGTTAGAAAATTAAAGAAAGTCCAGTCAATATAGATAATAAACATATGACTTTAAACTGCCTGGAGTCCAGAATAAAAATTCACATTAGATAGAATTAGCTGCAACAAATCCTCTGTATCAAGAGTAGCGCACGGTAAATAATTAAAGCAGCTGGCGGCAGCAACTATATTCAAAAGAAAACACAGTTTAAGGTTTCAAGGGCCTCTGTGGATCAGGGTGTGATACTTTAGCCTCAGAAATACAGCCATGAAAGTCAAACATCTCTTAAGTTTGTATTTGATGTCCAGAGACTCTCTACTCAACGTTTTCTTCTGGTATAAAGTCAAACACCTCATATAACTGTACATAAAGCGATGAGTGCTCTGGATATAACATGAATTCTCGTAGCTTTTCTCACATGTAGGCTTAGTGTAGAAGCCTTACTCCTTTAGATAACACAGACTCACAGTGGATGTCATTGTTTGTGGCAGTCTGCCCTCGTCCCATACACCCTCCCTAACCCTCTGAACTCTGGATCTAGATCACGTCTTCAAATGAATTGGAGCTGCGGGACCTCTGCACACACTGGCTCCTATATGCAATCACAAATGGAATCGTTTCCATGGATGAAGATGACATGCGTGGGGCGGGGGGGGTCGTAGTGTTTCACAGACCATGAGACTGACTCATCTCCCCATATACGAGTCGAGGACCCGGCTCTGCCGATCGGTTGTGTACAGCGTCGGCATGCACACATTTGCACATATCTCCACGCACACACTGCGGGATGCACCCTAGGCCCTTTAGATCAAGCATTAGTCACTCCACCTCAAAGCATCTCATCGCTCCAACACGGAGAACAGAGAGCGAGTGGGTGAGGAGGTCTGATGGTGGCAGCCATTTTCCATCAGATTCAAAAGCAAGCCTTCAACTTTAAGGTGGGAAGTGACCTTCGAACCTCACAAACCTGTAGAATCATCAGATTTTAGGAATATGATGTCACAACATAATCTGGAGCTAATAATCCATTGTATATATGATTTGTATATCTTCCTGTTTAGACTATTGTAATAGTTTAATCGTGGATAAACAAGAAGGAGCTGTCTCGCCTGCAGTAAATAAAAAACTGCAGCGAGAATTCTGACCTGCTCTAGTAGAAGAACTCGCATTTCCCTGATTCTTTAAACTCTGCATTGGCTCCCAGTTTCTTTTAGGATCAATTTTAAAATTCTGGTTCTTACTTTCAGATCTATTCATGGTCAGGCTCCTCCTTACATCAGTGATCTGATCCAGCCTTACACCCCAGCTCAGGCTTTTAGGTCTGTGGATCAGAATCTACTGATGGTTCTGCGCACACGCTTCTTTTGTGCAGGCTTTCTCCTGATTTTCTGGGACTCCTGTGTTTGTCTTGTCCTTTTAGAGTTGTTCAATTTGCATGTATTTTTAACTGGCTATTGATTTTGATTGTTCAAGCGCTTTGTGACACTGGTCTAGAAGGCGCTTTACAAATAACTATTACTTACTTACTAACTTACTTGACCGCAAAATAGCATTTCTAAACAATATGTTGGTTGTTGACCAATAGCCAGGTAATACCAACCCTACACCAGAAATGGAAAGTAAAGTACTCCACCTTTTTATCTACATAATCTATCTGAGAAACATATTTATTAAGCTCATTATTCAAAGAACTCTTAAGGGTCTTATACCAGAGACTATGCTAGCCTTAGAACCTGAAAACTCAACTCAACATGGTTGCATATTTTGGGGGAGACACTTTTCATGAAGGTCTTGTTTATACTGCATCACAAAAACATTTATAAGATGGTATAATGCATGTTCATGAAGTTTGGAAGACTTTTGTAAAGGCCAAAAGTTTGGACAAAACTTCTCAGTCAATGCTTTTACTTTGTTTTCATGATTAGTTTGATAATAGATTCTCACTGAATGCATCGACTGAAGTAACAAATGCAGAATGATGTACTTAACAAAAAATGTGAAATAACTTATTTTTCTTATATTTTGGTTTCTTAAAAATATGCAGCTTTTTCTCTGCTGACTGCTCTTCAGATTTTTGTCATTCTTTTGATGTTGTGGATATTAAGAGCTTGAAGATAAATGGGAACACTGTCTTGTAATTACATTGTTAACAAATAACAATAGATTTGAACAGTGTAATATTACTATAATTACATCGTAAATACAAGACAGTTTTCCACTTAACTTAAAGTTCTCAAAGTATCCTCTTAAAATACTGTATATAGGTTTTTTGTTTGTTTTTTGATAGAAAATATATTGTTTATTCAGGCCAACCTTTAAATACAACAATTAATATTTGCCCCAATTAAGAAATAAGAACTTATAAAAGAAAGTAGTTTAACTCTTTTTTTTAACAGACACACATTTAATTTTTGCATGAGAGAAAATACCATGCAATGTGCAAACACAGCTGGCATATGTGAAACTCATCATATCAGTTTGGAAACCACTGGTTTGCTGGTAACTGCTGTAGGTTCATGTCAAGGAGGTTGTGGGTTTAATTTTCCTCAAGTGTCTGTACGATCCCATTGATCTTGTCTCAAGTTGTTGTAATAGGCTTTAACACCTGCAACCTTTATCGTAGAATAAAACGGTCTGAAGGTGACTGACACAAGCTTGGTTTGAAGACGCTTATTCACCAGCGGCTTCTCAAAAGAAAACAGGCCTTGATCATAATCCATGGGAATACAGCAAACTTGAATGTGCGACGACATCTGTGCGAAAAGAGCTATTTTCTTCTCAGACAAAAACAGGCTCTCACAGATGTACTTATAAAAAAGCAAGCGCTCCGCAGACTAACTTGTCGCACATAAAAAGGCGGCGTCGACGTGTGGTAAATGATTAATGTGCTAAAATGAGCTCCATGTGTTTGAGTCCCGTCTGCTGGCTTGCAGGAGCACAAGTAAATAACTTAGGGGCACAGAGCAGCGTTTTTATGGCTTCTCTGTCAAATCCCATCCGACAGAATCCATGAAACGGCTTCTTCTCTGTATCTAGAAATAGTAATACAATTCTCTGATATTACAAAAACAACAGACAATGATGAATAAGATGGGCTAAGGAAAAAGATTGGTTGGGTCCTAACTGGTTATAAGCACTCCCTGTTTGGGATATTGTACATTATTTATTCATTTCCAGCGGCTGGTGGTTAGCCAGGGGAGTCAGAGCCCATTCCAGCTTCAACACGAGAGGCTGCAGACACACTCGACAGGTTGCCAGTTTCCACAATCGACAGCCAAACTTTTTGGCAATCCAGCTCGCACTTTGGCTCAGTCTTTGAATATATTTTCTTTTTTATAAAACTTCTGTGCCTGGAAAAGAAACAAAAACGGGAAAGAAAACAAAGAATGAAGAAAAAGATTACACACCTTGTCACTTTCAGGACTCACTAATGACTCACAATGAGTTATTCCCGACATCTCTTAAAAAAAACAAAAAAACATCTCTTAGCGACAACAACTATAACCTTCAACAAACAGTGTTTCATTTTCTTTCCAAAAAACAAAACTAAAATTCATCCCTTTTTATTTAAGTTTAAATGGTATTGTTTCATTTACAAAGGATTATTTAGCTTTACATTTCCAGATCTAGTATAATACGTCCTGTTTTTTTTTTAAATTTTGTTGCCATCCTAGTCTCTGCCCCTCCCTTCTGTGACGCTCTACAGTAGCATCCCTGTTCCAGTCCGTGGTGTCCGATCAACTCACATCCTAAGCTGGTGAAGCTTACCTACATTTCCAATCGGCCTGATCAGTTGGGAAGCAGACAGTCTTCATGGAGCCTGGTCCTTTCAAGGTTTCTGCCTCCAAGAGGAATTTTTTCCTTGCCACAGTAATGTTGTCATCGCGAGCTCTTGGCAGGGAACTAGAGCTGTGCTGGTAGCATAGAGCTTTAAACTAACACTGTAAATAATGAAACATGAATCCAAGATTAAATATTTGTAAATTATACAAAACTTATACACATAAAAATGTAGGCTGTGCAGCTCTGGTCCTATCAGCTCCAATATTTAATGAACCACAACAACAACTTATCTTAAGCTTGTTATTGATGAAAAACTGTTGTTGGACAATAGATACTTTTCCTTTTTCAATTTCTTTTCCTTTCTGCCGCACACTTGAGTTGATAGCTACGGTATTTACTGTTCTTTGATCAAAGTGTTTTGTTTCCTCCCTTTTTTCCTTGTTCCACATTACACCATTACTCTTCGCATGAAGCCCTTAGTCTTTCTCCTTTCCATCTTCTCCTCTTTTATCACCGTGTTAATAAATAACTAACTTTGAATCTTTTTTTTGTGGAGAATCACTGTTCTCCAGTCAATATACTGTAGAGCAGGGGCGTCCAAACACAAAACTGAGATCTTTACTAGGAACTGAAATAATTTTTTGCATTAGCATTTACATATATAAGTTTCTTTGTGTGACTTTGTATTTATTCAATTTTAAAAGTAGTTATTTAAACATGGTTTAACACGGGGAGCCAAATAGAATCTGCCATTGAGGCCACACTTTGGACAAGCCTGCCATAGAGCAAGAATCCAGCGCTTGGTTCAGATTTTTCCTGGTATTACGAAAACACTTATGTGTTTTTTCTTCTAACAGAGACTACTAGCAAAAACATCAAACATATGTATCAATAACCCACGAAGGGACACTTGAGTAATCCTCTAAACATACATGCCTTTCTCATGGTTTATCAAAATTCAATCTATCTGCATGAAGTTTTTTCATCAACAGTTTAAATATTGACTATATATTGAATATGTCTAATCTACTTGAAAAACTAGCTTGTTACATGTCAAAATGTTAACCACTGTGAAGTCTATAGTTTCGGGATCAACATGAATTTGAAGTGGTCTAGTTTAAGGCACACTGTACAGTTTTTATGCATTTAAAGGCCACTTAAAATGACACAGCAAGCCATTTTATTTAGGTGTTTTTTCTCAACTTGTACCTTTTAACGACTCCTTAACATATTACTCGAGAATTTGCTGATGAAAAACACCTTCGACGTGATATTCCCACGGACTGAGTTTGTAATTAACAGGCTGTCTGCTGACTTAGCACCTTGTGTAATTAAACATCTGGGGAATTCAACACGTGGAGTAACTGGTAATCTAGTGATGGTCTATAATTTGAACAACCTAAGTAGGCCTTCTAAAGAGAGTAACGGATGAACAGACAGTGATAAAATGTGCCTTCTGAGTTCTTTTGACTAGAGAAAACCTTGTGTGTTATCTTTTGAAAAAACTCCTTTGTCTATTTGGTAAAAGCGATGTGCTGGTGATGATTCATCAAAAAAGTCCATAGGGTGAGAGGATGGGCATTCTATTTAAAGTGAGATTAAATGTAATTTTTATTCTTTACAGACAGAATTAATAGAATAATATGGATTGTTCTATATTATGATTTCAAAACAGTTTTCCATATGTTAAATACGGTTATTTAGATTAAACGTTCTTCAACGTTTTTAACCAATTTATTCACAATTTACTTCCGACGGTGTGAAGAAACAGAGTGCCCAGAGGGAACCGGCACAAGCAGAAGATACAAACTCACTTACAGAGGCCAGAGATGAGCTCCAAGAGTCGCCTCCGACTGCAATCAAACATGCATAAGTAACCACTCCTCCCTTGTGCTTCCACTAGAGGCTGTTTTATCTGATGAGTTACACAACATCTCGCCAACAATTAGATGCGGAAACCCATTTAAAACATATGTAAATACACACTAACGGCAAAATGCGGTGACATTCATAGAGTAAATTAGACTTCAGCTGCAACAAATGTAGAAGATGTTTGTTTTCTGAGAGCAAATGTCCTTGCATTTGTGTATTATCCACCCGAGGTGCCTCGCTGTTGAAATAGAAACAATTGAAACCGTGAATGGTAAGATTAAAGGTTAATACTCAACGAATTGAAATGTGTTTCCTCAGGTGTTCATCCGGTGTGTACCAGAGAGATCTTTGTCAGCAAGAGATACTGGTATTTCTTGCTCAAGCATCCGACGAGAACATCGTGAGGTTGCCAGCGTGCCAGCCTCTCGGTTAAGTATTGGTTGCAACAGCCCAGAAAGTGTCAAATGAAAAAGGGCTTAGTGGCATCTTGTATTCACCCACATTGTTGTTAAAGCTAGCCACATACTGCTGTTCAAGTTGACTACTATCTTTTCCCGCTCTCAGCAGAAAAAATTCTCTCTTCAACAATCTTATCTTGAAACATACTTGAATCTTTCTCTTCACGTTCTACTTTACTCGAGGGGGTTGATGAACCATGTGTCACTGAAAAAAAACATTGTTTACTCTCATAATATGGATTTAACACTATAAAGTATTTTGCATTGTTTTTTTGTTTTTTGTTTGCAATAAAGTTTTATCTTATTCTCAAACCAGGTAATATAGTTTAAACAATTTTACACTTTGAATCCAATCATACACATAGCAAACAATTCTTAACTGCAAACCAACTATTTTCTACTGTTATCAAATTTAAACTGAAAAATCAAAGTATTCTAAACTGTAATCAAACATTTTTCAACTGTATTTAAAAAAATACCAACAGCAATTAAAAATGGGCAAAACTGTTATTTAACTATTTTCAAACTTAATCAAATTTAAACTGTTTTGAAACTTTTTTTTACTGTAATCAAACAATTTACAAAAGTAATTAAAAAAGAATGCAAAAGTAATCAATTGAATTCTAACTGTACAACTGGAATGAAACAATGTTTATCGGAATTTAAGAATTTTTCGTTGTAACCAACTTTCAACTTTAATCAAATAGTTTTTTAACTTTAATCAAATTCTTTCCAGCCGATCAAACAAGTTGTTATTTTTAAAGATTGAAAAGGTGCTTTTGTTTTGGTGACTGATTCGAACCCTGCTAGATTTACGTCTTTAGCAATACCTTTTTTTTTTTACAATAAGCCTTTAAGAAGAGGGTTTTAATCCAAAATAAAAACCTTTGAAAAACATTAATCCAAATGTACATCAAAGTTTACACAATGCTGGTAATAATCCATAATTGGATTCATAAAATTGACAATTCTCTCAGTTAATCTTATAATTATTGTAAATAATCCAGAGAATATGGCAGTTAAATATATATATTTCATGTTCTCTAACTATTTAGTTATAATTCATTACTTAAATTGTTTGAAAATTACACAATTCACAACAATTCAGGGAGCCTCATTATTGCAGTTTGCAAGTTTTCAAAATAATGTATTTGGAAGGTTTAAATGTCCTCTAGATTAAATATGACTGAGTTTGTGGTTGAAACAAGGATATGAAAAAATAGATCAATCATGATTGGCACCAAAATAAATTAGGGCCTTCATACATCCCCGGTACAAAGTCATGTCCTTTGATCCTGGCGGTTGATAATCACAGGTCTAGCAGGATTCTCATCTTCACAGCTGGCAGAGAACGATAAACTTTTTCTCGGAAGCTGAGCAACTGCTTTGCTGTAGTTAAATCGCTGGCTTGTCCATCATGTGCGTGGTTTGAGGTAAGAATCCTGAACTAGATACGACAAAGCTCCAAATTGTTAACCTTTTCCAACAGCCTTACAAATCCTCAGTTGGCCCAGATTGCTTGCGTGTGACAGCAAACCAAATGAAGGTTAGACCACACACGGATCTATACTCACCGCAGGTGAGTGGATCTTGTGAAGATATGTCCTCATTAATGTTTCATCCCATTCTCCCGTCATCAGTTTAGAATTTTAATTCAATAATGTTCTTCAAAGTCGTACATCAGGCTGTGCTATTAATAAATGGAGGTGAGAGATACTAGAAATTTATTTTGTAAAAGCAGGTGTTTGGCTTGTTATGTCATCTTGTTGATGCATCTAATAGGATCAAGAAAGAAGCAAGGTTGTCTCCTTTATTGGAGTGATGTTATGTAACTTGGACACTGAAGCTTTCACCTAGTCTTAACTCCAGATTCTTCTTTTTTACCAGCTCTCTCGGGAGAAGTGCAGACAGTGTGTTTAGAAATGAAAGGTTGGCCATTATTGTCAGGTTGAGACAGTTTCTCAGTCAATGAAAGGGTGAGTTGTCTCCAAAGGTGTTTCTTGTTGTCTCAAATGAGATCATCTGACAAACTAAACTATTCTCTATTCAATCCCGAGTCATTTTTCCAACGTTCCACACATACTTCTTTCCTCCTCCACATAAACCTCTAGATGAACCATCTTGATCATCCTCCCCAGTCACACCTCTGCCTTTTATGTCTTCATTCAACACACCTGACATGGGAACATATTTATTTTCTCGTCTATCCTAGTCTCTCATGCATTTTGACCAAAAAGCTAATATTTTGATCCGTTAAAACCTTATTATGATTATGCCTTTCAAAAAATAAAACTGTTGGGGATAAGGTCCTTTAGTAAAAGTGATACACTCCTTCTTCTTCCTCTGTTTTTAGACAAATATACAGAAATGACTTTTTTGGCCAGCACTTTAAAAGTCAAATTAACATTAGGAAAAACGTAATAGGCCAGCTGCACTTTAATGCGATGGTAAGTTCCCCTAAGGATCGCATGCCACTTCATAGCCAGCTAAAGGCAAGATTGGTCGGTTGGTCCTGGTTTGGTTTCCTGCGGGCCACTGCATTTGCCTGTAGAGAAGCTAGAAAGAGATAACTTGGGTAAGATATGGACCGACTGCCCTCATATTCTGATGGATTGGCTGAAAGAAATTGCATTTATATTCAAATGGTTTTTTTTTATTGCTCATTTTCTTTCTCCAATTGTGGCCAAAGGTAATCTGTTGGTTGGTGCTCAGTCTCTCAGGAAGCAAGTTTGTATGTTCTCTGTTGACACCTTTGTTTACTCCTACAATCCAATATCACACAGAGGTTAATAGAAGGTAATACATTGTCCGAATAATTGATTTGCAATTTCACTAGGAAAGTGCTTTTCTCATGCCCGTGTCAACCTTTCCAGGGTGTCTTCACATTTTTCCCAGATAAGCTGAGGTGATGTCTTACACCTGCATCTTTGGCTGTAAAAAAAAAATGAATGTCCTTCTATCCAAGGGGTAAGTGGGTAGAATAAATATTCATTCACTGCTGCTTGTCGTTTGCGAGTGGCTAGAGCTTATCCCAGCTGTTTAGGGCAAGAGGCAGGGGACCTCCGGGTTGTCAGCCTATCAATGGGAACGCAGACAAAAAAATCACTCACACACACAATCAGACCTACAGACAATTTAGAGTGATATTCAATCAACCTCTGTATGTATTTGAACAGAACTCTGATTTACTGTTTCTGCTTCTAGGCCCTCTGTGGACCCATGACATTTGGAAGGGCACGCAAGGTCCAAACAGAAAGGACACTGGTTTGCTTCAAACCAAGCTGGATTCTAATTAATGTGTATTTTTAACAAGTACACAGCGCTAAATGTTGTCCTAATACCAGATTGACCACTGGAAAAAGTTGCTCCTGCAAGGGAACAGGAAATAAGATAACTTTAACAGTAGCCTTTAAACCGTCTGCTTAAAGGGTGTTTCGAAACCATTACTCCATCATCCTACAGTGACCAACTTTCAATGAAAAATGACAGTTGATGTAGACCTGGTTTTTACATTTTCTGCCATCGGTCACAGAGTTCTGGGTTCAGACAGCAACTAATTAGAATCAATGGCTTCCATGGCTGGAGCTCTAACTGATAAATGGCCATCAAAGTCTTGGAGACGCTGACGTTAATGACTTTACAACGAGGAAGTTCAGAACAACAATTATCATAAATCCTCACATGGTGACAACAGTGGGGATTGTGGACAAAGCAGTTTGCTGGCAGCTCTTTATCAGCCATGATTGATATATTGGCACGACAGATAGATTCAGACCCTCTTCAAATACCCCACTTTGGTTTATTGTTCTTGTTGCTTTGAGGGTTGAAAGATGATATTGGACGAGGATCAACGACTCATCTGTCTCCGTCATTAAATAAAAGGGGTCCCTCACATTTGCAACGTCCTAGCTTTGTCATTCTGACTCTGAAATAATACTTTTCTACGGAGCGGTTTGCAACAGTGTTTTGGGACAAAGAAAATATAAGGGCGGCTATAAATAGATGTTTCATGTTTCATGCATTTAGTGGTAGCTTTACCTCGGGGTCTGGAATATGGGTCACATAATGGGCACGCCACCAATTGACCAACCCACTTCTGACATTATGGAATCACTCATTAGGCTAAAGAGCTAACAATGTGTTGCATGCTATCTTAAAGAAATGTGTAAAACGCTGTTTTTTAAAACACTTTTATCACCTATTATTTTTTTTTTTCACTCATTTAGATCACAGCAGGGTTTTTTCTTCATAGTTATGTTTTCATTGATTATGTTTTATAATCTCATTGTATATTTTTTTGTTTATTGAACACCATGGAAGATGATTGGCTCAATTCTCAGCACTGTTGTGAGATAACCCTTGTGTTGTCTCTGGGTCAAGGTGACCCAGAGGTCAGAAAACAAATGTGTTTGTGGTATCCCTTATGCTGTTTCTGGGTCAAGGTGAACGACCTCTACCGATGCATATGCTTTTCTGGAAGCCAGTGAGGACGTTCACCTTGAACCAGAGACAACACAAAGGTTACTTCAAACACAATTCTTATCTGGCCACCGGGTCACTTGGACCCTGAGATATCACAAGGGTTAAGCTTAGCAAGTGTGTCATAAAAAAGTATAAATGTTGGGTTTTAGTGGTGAGATTGAGGCAAAAAAAACAAATGCCTTTATATCTATTTCTATATATAGTTCAATTCTCCGTAGTACAAATGACTTCTCCCAGGCCTTGTAACATCATTTGTATCGGTTTTGTTTACCTATTATGTTGTCACTAGAGCATCTGGACTGGTTACGAGTGTGATTGCATCTGTCTTGGTGGTGAGGAGTTTAAATTTGTCTTTCACCTGGTGCGCGCTCAGAAGGGCTGCAGCCCCCAGCATCCCCGAACAGGTGAAAGCAGATGTAAAACGATGGATGGGTGGCTTGGCTGCAGTCATTTTCTCTTTGGCTAAATGGGCCGTTTGTCAGCTGGGTCCGTCGTGACTTTCATCTAATAGCTGTCAGCATATTTGGGCTTTTGTTATGTAGAGCAGGTTTCACCCTAAAACCATTCTGTCTCATTTAATAATGAGTTAGGACTGTGTGTTAGATTTATCTGTCAGATTTAGATGGTGACGTTGACGTACAGAGGTCAAGACGAGGACATTTGGATTCAAACACATATTGGTTTTGATTCTCATCGCTGATGCATAGGTTTCGGTCGGGACACAGATGCCACTCACACAGAGCTCCAGGAAGTAACATTGTAGCTTTTTCAGATGCCAGGCAGAATATATCCAAATATGACAAGGTTTTGCTAAATGTTGTTTACTAAATTATATAAAAATAATACTTTATAATACTACTTTTTACTTTCATCAAGTACAGAAAATATCTGAGCATACTGCATTAAAGAGAGACTCGAATATGTACATGAAATGAAGACTGGGATCTATTTAAATCATGAAAATAAATAAATAAATGAAAATATATCTCTGGCTGCTCGGAGCCCGGGACCAATCCCAAGCCTCATTGCCCCTTAACTGGAAAGAGAAAAACGGTTTCTTAAAATCCTAATTGTGCAGCAGGAGCTCATTCTTTACTTCAAGGTGATGATCCACAAACACTGCTCAGTCTGAAGCCGTGTTAAAATATATTGTGCGATTGCCGACGGTAGCAGGCTTACAATGTCATCAGAACCTCCTCGTCTGCACAGCGAAGCCACACGAACCTTAGGCTGTCAGTCAGACAGCTGCATGTCAACAACACATGCGGGTTTTTCTGCTTTTAACCAGAAGCACAATTTGTTAAAATATCTGCAATCGTGTCCAGATTCATCACAGCGCTCCAATATGAACACTTTGGTCTGTAAGCGAGGTCATGAAATCGCTCTTCATGTGTTTTCTAAATGAACGCATTCTTCATATTCTAGAGAAGAATTCTGGTCTTTTTGTGTCATGAGTTACTTCTCTCAACTAATACAAATACCAGGAACAATTCTGCTATGCAGCTCTAAGTATGTTTCCATTGTGGTGTCGTCGTTCCGAACTTCTCCCTGCCTTGACAACACCACTTGATTCCCTGTTTTTTTTCCAACTGCCAAAGTTTCACTAAACCTCCTAACAGACTGAATTGGGTTTGAGTTGTTTGTGCTGCAATTTGGTTCATATACTAACCCATTCACTTGGACGGCCTCAGCCCGTGGTATCCTCCCAACAAAAATACAGTGGAATTGAGACAAGCGAGACGTCTGTACTTTACTTACCAACATGATGGCTCTTGTAGCATTTAAGCTTTGCCTTTTGCAATCAATAAATAAACCTTTTAATTCCACACATGGTTTCTTTTTCAAAACTTGGATTGTATTAAACATTTATAATTGAGTTTGACACCCCTGGCTTAGACCTTGTATAAACCCTCTCCTGTGGTTACTATGATTTATATTTTATGATTTTAAAAGGTAGTTTGGTTTTTGCCTGAAGTCAACCTAACAGAATCAGAATCAAAATCAGAATCAGAAAACTTGCCAGTGTTTTAAACACAACAATAAAATGACATATAAATAGTGAATAAATAACAAATTAAAATAAAAACAATAAAACAATTAGTTCAAATCAATTTAACATTTAATAAATATTCATTATGCACTTCAATTACTTTCAATTACAAAGGGTTCCCATTTAGTTTTTTGTGTATGATAGCTAATAAAATTGTATTTATGAATGTATGTTAATTTAGTTTCACAATTATACGTGACACAATGTATGCTTTGGTTTCTGCTAAACTTTTTCTTTGCAAACTAAACTATACAATCAAATTACTAAAGTTAGTCAAAGAACTGCAGCTATTGTGAAGTATTTAGTTCTATTTTTGGTGAAATATCTTGCGTTGCCTTGGTGAGATTTTCAGAGGGTCTTATGGGCAAAAGGGCATAAAAGTCAGTGAATCTTGCTGACTTAGTATGTAATACAGATGGATTAAATTTTATCGAAATTGGATGAATTGGAATTTTTCCTCCCATGTTCCCTCTTTCCAGTGACATGATCGAATTCCCTTCTGCCCTAAAACATTTACTGAGGTCAATAGTCTACATCCTAATTTTCAAGATAATTTGTTACGCAGTTTGGTAGTTTGTAAGACATTAAGATGGAAATGTCTTTATTATCGTCATTCCAAATTATGTATAGTTGCAGTTTATTATAAACAATTAAGTCCTTAAATTTTTCTATTACATTCAGTGTCATTTTAGGGGCCCACTAATTTCCAAAGGGTCTTTAAGAGCTCTTTCAAAGGGGAGCCGGACTGGACCGGCTCCAGAAGGAATTGGCATCTGCTCAAGCAATGATCCAAGACTTTACAATCCCTTGAACTGAATAAACATCGGATATAGTTGGGCTGATTTTCCTCGAGTGTTTGAACTCCTGGGAGCTTCTGGGTAAATTCTAAAGCACCTTTAATACCTGTGAATCTGACTGCAGGGGGATGTTGAAGAATAGTTCAAGAGTTCTGATGGGAACATGTCCTTTAAAGGCTGAATCCTTGTTCCAACTAAACTGACACTCGCTCTACAGGTGTCCTCTGAAAGGCGAGAATTTGTCTTTGAAAAGGAAGCATCAGAAATAACTCAACTGGTCACATGGGCCAACCATACGGTCTAAATCTGCAACACCAAACATTGTTTTACACGTGACTGAAGTCAAAACCATTCAGCTCTGTTCTATGACTCAAGACGATGCAGGCTGTTTTCACACTCAGCTCAGCAGCCACAGGACTAAAATATGCCTGACCCACACACTTTACTTGAAAAATGTTGTGGATTGCGCCTCTTTGCCATAAGCCACATTATGTAAGTGTGAAGCATCAAGTGGTGTTGCTTCTGAATGTGTGTTTGGGTTGTGGTGAGAGTGTTGATATATGGAATATAAATAGCTAATCTGAGGATTTCTTAGCACGCAAAAACAAAAGAGCAACCACAGGGGTTGTGTTGAGGAATGCTGAAAAATGCAAGAAGAGAAAAACATCAAGAGTTTAAAAACTATTCTAGCTTGACTCAAATTTGTCATTGATGAACTTATAAATGTTTAGCACTGTATATTTAGATGTGCCTTGCTTTATGCTGACTCTTTTTTAAATATTTGAGCAAAGGTTTTGAGATAATGTTCGTGCACACTACTTGAAAAGTGTGCGATGCACGAGGGCAAAAAAAAAAATCCACACATTCAAGGCATGCTATTGTTTTTTGGCTCGGTAGGGAGAGTTATGATGGCTTTACGAGGAGTAAACCAGCATAAGTAACTAACCATTCAGCTACAGGTTGAAGGGCGCTAAAATCCCAACAGTTCAAATGGGTTTAATAATCTGAGTATCTTTGCAATATTATTACTAATGACACCATTTTCAAAGGTAAGAGGGCTCATTATTAGATAATAAATGGCATTTTCTTTCCCCCAAAAAAATGAATGCCCATAGTATGTAGAGTATACATTGCAGTAGAGTAAAGTAAACTAGTGCAAAGTACAAACTAGAACAAACAAGCTATTGTGTCTCTTAGAAACCTGTCTATTGTCTGCAAACTGCGTCTATTTGTCGGTAAACTTTTTTATAAAAACAAGATGTTCAAGACATTGTGATAACAAGAAAAGGAACAGATTCAAGGTAGTTGGACAAAACACTTTTTGTTGGTGCAGATAGAGCTGTAGTGTGTGAGCGACACTAACTTTCACCTGGTTTGATGGTTTAACAGTTAGATCTGGAACGTTATTGCCACGTCACTGTTCAGTTGAATTATTTAGAGCTTGAGTTTTCATGATATTATGAATACCATAAAAGGGTATTGAATTATACAGATGATATGCTTATTATTGGGAAGAAATCACGAATGAGCTGCTTGGAGGAGGTCTGCGCTCAATGAGTATCTACCTACCTTTTAGTTTATATCTTTTTCAACTCAATCTCACCTCTTCTATAAGTGTGACGGCAAGTTTTCGTCTGATGAGAGCAAACACCTTATGTTTTCTTAACCTTTCCAAATCAAAAAGCCTGTAGCTTCCACAGAGATGCTACTATTCAGGAGTGCTGTTGTGTGTTTGTTACACGACAGTAAACATACATCCAAGACGCTGTGTTTACACCAACAAGTCCAACTGTTTTGTGTTAAAAGCAATTTGAGTCACTTCTGAAGATTTGAACACACACAAAAAACATGGAAAAGTTGCAAACCAAATGGAAAGCCAAATTAACAGAATGAAAATTATTTTTGCTCAGCAAAGATAGTCAATCTGCGGCAGCACAAACAGCCGTCTACATACCTTGGAAGACTTCTGCAATCCGTTGAGCCTCTGAGCTTGGAGATGATTGTAGTCCTCTTGAGAAAAAAAAACTGTTGTGCATCAGGTCCAGTGGACGAGGCGGGAAGAGTTTCTATAATGGAGTCCTTTTTGCTTAAGTTTCCATCCATGTAAAGGGATATTGTCATTTTGAGGTGACCTAAATTGACATTGAAATCGCTAAACAGAGTCGAAGCCTGTCAGTTTATGGGGCTGTGATATAAGTCCTGCCACAATTAACTATGTGGTTCATGTGCTTTAGCTCTCGTGTTGGGAACAAAAATGATACTAGCCCTGGTTCATGATATGATAAGTGCTCTGCATTAGTTGTGGATAATACTTTAGTTTTTCTTAGCATCAATTGCACTAGCAGCTTCTCGCAAAAGGTTGTCACATTGTGGAAGTATTTCTACATATATTGGCCAGATAATATGAAGTATACTCTCTGCTCCGATAATAGACGAACTCGAAAAATAAATCTACTTTAGTGCAAACACATCAATTGCAATGCATAACTACCACTCTTATTGTTGTATTGACAGATGAAACTCATAAAGTGCAAATGCTTATTCTGTCCTTTTTTTGTACCGATTTAAATCAGTGGTCACCATCATCCATGAGCAACTACTTAAATAATCGAATCAAGATTATATATCACAGGAAAATATTCACGAGTTGAAGTTAAAATATTCAACTGAATGCGATTTGTTTAACCTTTTTTTTTTGTTTTTATCAAAATGAGAATACTCACTTTTAATTGTTTTTTTAATCAAATATCCCATTTGCCTTGTTAGTTAATTTGAGAAATATCGTCCCTTTACGACTGTTTAAGTTACATATTTGTATTAACGTTTTTGTCAGAGCTTTGGCGTTCTCTTCTTCAAGCTCAACTGGGTAAACGTATATGCCAGTGACCACTGATTTATTGTAAACTAGTGGTTAATAATTTTCAGATATATTTATTAATAAATAGTTCTAAGGTAGAGCTTGTTGGGGGCATGGAGGGGGGCTTTTAATGTATGGGGACTCGTGCTTGCCATGTTTTTGAGGGGTGACCACCTGTTTGGAATACATTTGGGACATTTTTTTTTTTTTAGAAGACAAAAGAAATCTGCTTGAAATCACACGTCTGTCTGGATAGATTTTGAGATAGTACTGTTTCTCCTGCTAATGTCTGTGCCGTTTCCTTTACTGGGACTTTTATCAAGCCCGCACAGAGATTCCGTTACTCCCTCCTCCATCTCCATGTACTCCCCTTTGTCGCCGAGCGAAGACCCAGAGCCGGAGCCCTTAAATTTCCTTAAAAAGTCCGGGAAATAGGGGCACCCGGGCGGCATGCTCTCCACCACCGGCGCCTGGTCCTCCTGGTTGTCCGTCTCCCGGTGGTAGAAGTAGTTGAAGTTGGACACGATCACGGGCACGGGCAGCGCGATGGTCAACACGCCCGCGATCGCGCACAGCGAGCCCACGATCTTCCCCCCCACCGTGATGGGCTTCATGTCTCCGTAGCCCACCGTCGTCATGGTGACCACGGCCCACCAAAAGGCGTCCGGGATGCTGGTGAACTGGGACGAGGGCTCGTCCGCCTCCGCGAAGTAGACCGCGCTGGAGAAGAGGATGACCCCGATGACCAGGAAGAAGATGAGGAGGGCCAGCTCCCTCATGCTGGCCCTCAGCGTGTGGCCCAGGATCTGGAGGCCCTTGGAGTGTCGCGACAGCTTGAAGATGCGGAACACCCGGACCAGGCGGATGATCCTGAGGATGGCGAAGCTCATGGCCTGCTGGCCGTTCTCCTGGTGCTGGGCCAGGTCCGTGCCCAGGGTGATGAAGTAAGGCAGGATGGACACGATGTCTATGGTGTTCATGATGTTCTTGAAGAACGCGGCTTTGCTCGGGCAGGCGAAGAAGCGCACCACGATCTCGAAGGAGAACCAGATGATGCAGACGGTCTCCACGATGAAGAAGGGGTCGTTGAAGGGCGTGAACCCGTGGTCGGGCTGCGAGGAGTCGTTGCGCCGCGGCTGGAGGTACTCCTTCTCGTCCCGGAACTCCGGCAGCGTCTCCAGGCAGAAGATGACGATGGAGATGACGATCACCAGGACCGAGACCACCGCGATCCCGCGCGCCGGGCTGGAGCTCTCCGGGTACTCGAAGAGGAGCCAGATCTGCCGCTTGAACTCGTCCTCCGGTAACGGTTTCTCCTCCTCCTTCACGAACCCTTCGTCCTCCCGGAACTTCAGGATGGCCTCGTCGCCCAGCTCGTAGAACTTCACCTCCTCGGAGAAGATGTCGAAGGGCACGTTCACGGGTCTTTTCAAGCGCCCGCCGGACTGGTAGTAGTAAAGGATGGCGTCGAAACTCGGCCGGTTCCGATCGAAGAAGTACTCGTTCCTCAGCGGGTCGAAGTACCTGATCCGCTTGTCCGGGTCTCCCAGCAGCGTGTCCGGGAACTGCGTGAGAGTTTTGAGCTGAGTTTCGAACTTGAGCCCGGACACGTTGATGACCACGCGCTCGCAGCAGCCGCACTCGCTGTACGCGTTCCCGTAGCCGGAGCGCGGCCGCCGGTCCGGTATGGACACCGTCTCCTCCTCATCATCCATGGTACACAGAAATATGGACCTCTTGCTTTCCCGGTCCTCCTCGTCTCCTCCCTCCTCCCCCTCCTCCTCCTCTGCCTCCTCCTCCTCCTCCTCCTCCTCCTGGATCATGATGTCCTCCTCGGATCCGAGCAGAGCCAGCTCCGAGTGGCGCAGCTCTCCTCCGAGTGTCGACCTGCTGCTGCGGCTCCAGCGCCCGACCCCGCGCTGCTTCCTCCGCTCTTTGAGGAGCCTGTGCTGCTGCTGCTGCTGCTCCGGCTCCTGCGAGGAGGAGGAGGAGGAGGAAGAGGAGGTAGAGGAGGAGGAGTTGGGGTGCCAGGCGGTGCCGCTGCTGATGGAGGAGGAGGAGGCGGTTCTGGACGGATGCTGGCGGTTGTTAAGGCTGGAGGAGGAGGAGGAGGAGGTGGTGGTGGAGGAGGAGGAGGAGGAGGACCCGCCGACGACTCCCTCCGAGCTCTCCGCCGCCCGAGACTGACGCTCCCGTTCCCGCTCCCTCTCCCGGGCGCGGGCTTGTGCGTAACCGTACGGCAGGTGGCTGTTGCACCCGTCCGCGCCCACCATAGCAAACTCCATCTTTTTTTTTTTTCTTTTTAAAAAAAGAAAGTCTGTCAGCCGGTTCTGCTCAGCAGGGCCAGACGATCAAAGTTGCAGCAGCTCCCGGTCGCAAAAAAAAAAGAGGCATCAGCTGTTGTTGTTGGTGTGAGAATGTCACGCGCCCCAGACAGGTCCATGGTGATGGCCCCCCGGTTCCAGGTTTCCTTTACATGATAAGGAGACAACTGTCGTTTTTTTTTATGACATGACTCCCGCCTCCAGCCTCTTGTTACGCTGCATGGCAAAGTTGCGGCTCACCATAATAAAAAAAAATCACAAAAAGTCAACAAGACGCTCTCCTCAGGTGGTCAGAGTCTCTGGGTCCAGGACTCCAACGCCTCACTGGATCCTCGGCGGTCACTCCTGGTTGCCATTTTATGTGGTGATGATGTTTAGAAAACATTTGCCGGATTTTGGAATATTCCAACTGGAGCTGCCGGAGGAACAGAAAAAAAATCACCAGGTCCGTTATTTCCATTGTTTAATGAATAAAAATATCAGAAGAAAAAACAACAACATGTAACTTAATCACTAAATTATTGCTTTAATAAAAATAAACAGCAACATACACAGGGTTTAATAGTAGAGGCGTTTAAACGTTACACATCACAATTACGCACGATAATAACAATAATAATAACAATGAATACTTACATGTAAAATCGTCCTGGCCACACTAAACCACTCTACAGGAGGCTGGTGAGAAAGGCGAGGTGAGGTTGCAGCAGTCCTCGATCCCCCAAATTTGCCATCTCAATATTTCGGGCTAAAAAAAACAGAGATCCAGCAGAGCAGCTCATCCACCAACATCCCAGCTCTGACGCACTCTGAGGCTGACACTTTTTATGGCTGCGTCTCGACGCCTTGTCTCCATTCAACAGGATTTGTTGTGACTTCAGGTCCCCCCGTTTTCTGCGGCATCTCCTCTGACGATGGTTTAAGGAGAGGAAAAAAAAAAGGTCTATATATTAGGGATGGAGCCGCCGGTTGGCATCTACAGCAGCTCCGCCTGAGAGATGGGGAGGCTGGGTAAAAAGTTTATGATGACATCGGCGATGGCGAGCGGCCCTGTGGTGAGGTGTGAGCATCACACATCTGTCTGTCTGCTGCTGGAGCCCTACCTTTACTCCAGAATCCTCCTATTGTTGCTGATGGAGAGATTTGGAGAGAGAGTTGATCATGTGCCGCAGCGCAGGCAGGCGGTGCTCGGTCCTCCCCCAGTGGACAGAGAGGGTTACTGCGCTGCAGGGTCTGCTTCCCTTTCGTTGATACTGCATCTTCCCCAAAAAATATATTTTAATACAGCTTGAAAAAAAATTAATCAATGAATACGCAATCAAATATATATATATATATATATATATGTATTTAATCAATATATTAATCATCCCTTAAATTACCATTGTATTATTCTCCTTTGATTTTATTGATTTTATTTCATTATTCTATTGTGTAATGCCACCACCAAACCTCACGTGTTTACAAGACTGGCAGTAAAAGTTTCCTATTCTGATTCTGATAATGTGCTACAATGAAATTCAAGGTTATATTTTTTATATATATGTTATCATGAAAAATAATCTGTATTAATGTTTCATAATATTCACAATTACATCCTACACCGGGTCTAGACAGGCATGTATGAGGGGGCAGCCACAAATCTTGAGGGGGCATTGTGCCAGGCCCCCTCTTGCCCCTGCCTAGACCCGGCCCTGATTACATCCAAATTTACCTGTTTGTGGCCGCTTGCTCTCTCAAGTTGAGGATGGATGATTTATGCTGGAAAGTACATTTTAATTTTCCAAAAATGAGTACAACTTTACATTATTGATATTTTCACTCTAAATAGGTTATGGTATAGAATCGTTTTTCATAATTTCCAAGAGAGAGTATATTGTGATAGTAGTTATTTTCTAGAGATTTTTTTTTTATAAAGGAGTGTTTTTTTCAAAGCTCAGTAGGTGGCGCCCTAACTTTAAAAAATCATGTCAAGTTAAAATAGAATATCTGTTCAAAGTGAAATATTATAGAGCAGAAAGCGCCATCTAGTGGGCTCTGAAAAGGGACACTGCTTCATGGAGCTTTATCAGAAACTAAGGAATATTTCATCTTCTTATATAGATGTTGCTTGAATGTCAAACCACTCAGGAATGTTCAGTTTTTTCTGTATTTTTCATGTAAGAAAATGTGAGCTTATTATACACATTATTAGAGCCAAAGTGATGTCCAGTATTACACATAACTTCATTAAGGTACAGAGAAGAAGCCCTAGGAGTCCAAACACTTAAGATCATTTCCTCACCCAGAATTCATACGGTCCGTGCCCTTGACAAAGGTCTCTGAGTGAGGTCAGCCAAACAGTTCATTAAACTCATTTTAACAAGCTCAAGGTAGGGTTGATATACATGGATATTTCAAATGTGTCCATAATCAATAATCCAATAATTAGAATACTCTTGGGCATCAGGTTAAGAACAAAATCCAAGGGACAAACATTGAAACAGTATCTTTCATCCTCTATATTATTATTGTAATTATTATTATTATTTATTTCTCTATTTACTGATCATTTGTTAAGGTAATGAGTCTTTGTTGCAAAGCTGTTTAAATGTTTTGTTGCACTTTATATTATATTATTACGGTTAAACATCTATTAAAAATCACATTACTACATAAATAATTTAACCTCATTCTCAGTATTATTTGTATTGTTATCTTTCCATTAAATCTCACATGCGTTAAAGATTCTGGTCAATAACTGATCATCTAAAATATTGTGCTTGGTAAACCATTTTAGTTAACTTATTATTTGGAACTTTTAAACACTGTAAAAAGGATTTAGATTTATTTATGTAGGATTTAAAAAAAAGCCATATATGTGTAAAAAGAGTAAATAAATTCATTAAAGCATGTGAAAGGAAAAAATCAAATACATTTTCAAACGTATCCAAGTCACCATTGAAGACATTGTGTGGCTACCTATACTTGTATTAAACAGTCCTGATTTAAAAATCAAAATAATATAAGATATTATCGCCACAATTTCATGGAAACAAGTTCAATTTGAGTTTGAAGCAGTCGTGATTTCGAGGTCTCTGTGTGGAGTTTGAATGTTCTGTGGCTTTGGTTTGATGTAGAAATAAAGAAAAAAAATTCATAAAGACACCATTGTTGCAAAAAGATGTCAGTGCCATGTCCGGATTCATTGATTCTATTTAATTCCACATTGACTGAAAGTATATTAAACCTTGATTAGTACATTCATGACCTCACATATTTCAACATATTTCTCATCAATTCTCACTGCAGAGTCACACGTTGTATCCAGCATCTGTGAGCAGAAATGAAGATGCTCTCTAAGCTCTCTGTAACAATCTTATAAATCAACTTGTTCATTTAAGCCAGGCATCTATTGACACACTCACAGAGAGGGAAGGAAGCCAAGCGTAAAAAGGGTGATACTAAAAAAGTCCTTGCAGCCTGGTTAGGCAGGTTCAGCAGGAAGCGGAGGAACTGGAAACAGGAACCGGGGTCCCTGGTGACTACATGGGCAGACAGAGAAGCTGGAGGTTGAACAACTGAGGACTGAATAGATGAATGTTGTAACGCCACAGCAGGCTTCGACTGTGATGCTGGATTCACTGTCAAATTAGAAAGAGAAATGGAAAGACATGTGTTTTCCTTCAACGAAACCTCATTGACATGATGTTGATCATTTGATATATTTGCTCATCAAAAAACACATTTCAACTCTTGTTGGTTATGTTTTTGTGTTGAATCTACACGGTTAATTCTATAAATCATCAATATTCTTCAAACTTCTTAGTTGTATGCCATTTATTTTTCGTTTAAGGATATAAAAAAGGAATTACAATAAAAATGTGTTCTTGAAAAAGAAGGAAACACATCAGAACAATAGAGCAATTAACTATATAGTTAATATATTATAGATGCATCTTTATGTTTAATTTAAATTTAACATTTTGTGGTACATATGAAGTATTTGCTTCATTGCAACATGGAATTATTCATATATAACAACAAATATTTAACATAAATATACGTATATATATAATATTATGTATACATATACATATATTATTAGTTAGAATCCATTTCCAGTGCATTAACTATTATAACAGGAATGACCATCATCTATTGTATATAGTTGATAATATATAACAACAAATATTTAACATAAATATATATATATAATATTATGTATAATTATACATATATTATTAGTTAGAATCCATTTCCATTGCATTAACTATTATAACAGGAATGACCATCATCTATTGAATATAGTTGACGGTGCAGTATATATATATATATATGTATATATATATATATATATATTTATATATATATATATATATATATATATATATATATATATATATATATATATATATGTATATATATAGGTTAGGTAGAACTGCATTGATCCCTCAGGAGATATACTGTATATATACTGAATAAAGTTAACATTGCAGTTCGCATTGCAAGTTCGCATTGCTTTGAATCTTACACTATTTTCTGCAATGATTAGCTTTGTTTATCTCTTGAAGTCAATTTCCACGAATCCAACCAATATTTTCAACTGAAACCTGTAATAATATCTCAGATGTATCTTAACAGTACGCTCTCTTAGCATTACACAAGAAATACAACCTTTAAATATCTCTGGAAAATGTGTTTTCCATAGTGTGTGGGTGCACCTGGGGTTTCTATACATCTGATTGGCTGAAGCCTTCATCTCTTGGTGTAATCTAGACTTCACTTCTTATCCCTCCTCCTCGTGTGTAGGAGGAGAAGCCTTGAGCCAGCAACCTCACCTGAACTGCTGAGGGGAAAAAGAAGGAGGATTCGCTTTAAGGTCTAAACAGGTGGATTAAAGCAGATATCAGTCAAGGCCACCGAGATAGATGGCATTTAGGAGGCGCACTATTTAAGATCCAGGAGAAACGTCAACGCCTTAGGATGAGGCTGATCCTTAGAGGCAAGTGAACAGAAAACACGTCCTGTCCCACTAGTTCCGGAGGTAAGCTTTCTTTCTTGACTTCAGTCGTAAAATAAAAAAATTCTAATTTGGTCATATTAAAGATTAAGTCATTTTCGTTATAGTTGACTTTTGTACATTACTCAATTCAATTTGTATTTAAAGTATCATATCATAAAGTTATCTCAAGACACTTCACAGTTTTAGTAAAAATAGATGCCAACAGCTCGACGATGAGTGATTGGCAGTTTGACAGTTGCGAGGAAAACCTCCCTTTAAGAAGGCAGAAAGTTTAAAAAAATAACAAAATAAAATGGAAAATGTGATAAAAATGCTGTTCATTGGTGAGTTCATGACAATATAATACATGAGCTACCTGTGAAAACATACAAGTTAATAATAAAAAGCTAGGAAGGAATAATAAATACTTATATTTCCTATTCTGATTATTTAAAGAGCTTCATTAGAAATCAATTACTATTCATGAAAAAAGGATTTGGTGTCTGAAACTATTGAAGTTAAAATAAAACCAAAAATATTTTAGATCATTTCAATTATAGCTACAATTCCTTAATGGGAACTTGGATCTCAACCTTTTATCAGCAAAACAAAAGAGAAATGAACAACAGTAAATTACATTGTTATTCCTTAATGTGAAGTCTAAACATATGCTTCAATCAAATTATAAAAGTAACACAATTTCAAAGGTATTTCAAATCAATAAATGAGTAATAATTATAATTAAAAATGACAATAATAATAATGACTATTGGTTATTTTTAATTAGAAACAGGCAACGGTCCCAACCCGGACAAAAGGATGCAGTTGGTCGCCATGACAACAACCATACTGGCACTGGTGCAGGCGGGCCAGATGTGCCAGATGTGTCAACAGATGAACACGAACGTGACCATGGCCGCGAAGAGCTGCGGCAGAGACGTGTTGGTTTTCACCACGGTGTGCGCGGGACAATGTTTCCTCAAGGTGACGTACAATGTGATTCGGTCATACTGTAATAATCAATTTGAACACTGGTTCGTTTAAACCGTTACTTTGGTTTTGTTATAAAATGTTTATCTACAAATTAAATGAGCATTACATTCGTGACACTACTACAAACATAACCCACAAGAAACCCTTTTGTTTGAACAAGAAAAAGTAAACATGAAAGTGTGAACTCTCCTGGCTTTCAAATGATTTGCATCTTCTAAAAATAAATCATCTTGCAGGATCCATCATACATCAGCCATTCTCCGAGGGAGCAGGAGGTCTGCAACGGCGACTGGATCTACGAGCGGCGAAACATCGACGGCTGTGAAGTGGATGTTCCTGTGGCCCAGAACTGCCGGTGTCGAGACTGCGATGGAGAAAACACAGACTGCCGAGACATGTCGAGCCCTCACGCGGCTGTCTGCCCTAGTGTGTGACACGTTTTTGTATTCTTAAAATGAGAGAAAATCAAGTAAAAACAATTCATCTGGCATGATTTTTTTTTTGTGAAATCCACTTTTACCCACAACCTTAAAAAAAAGGTTCTTTAAATGTATGTTTAAATGTCTTTAATAGCTGAAGGAGGTTTATTAATCCCTTCACCCCTCTATTCGAAGATGCTTGGAAAGTATCAAATCGTGTGTTTAATCCGGCGACTCTTACAGGAATCTTTGTTTGACATCTGGAGGTCAGTGTGAGAGTCGATCAATAGTCTGACTCTTCAGGTGAGTCGAGCGTGGCTCAGGCCTGAGGTTGTGATGCTGTCTGGACTCTCACGAAAATCACAGCGTCGACATCTTTTTTTTCTTTTTTTTTTGCCAATACAAGCACCCTGAGGTACAGTGAGGAAGTCAAAAAGATGGATGGAGATGAATCTCTGGCAGCCGATTGTCTCCTGGTAACTCAGGCTATTACAAAGTATTTGGAGGGTACAGTGCAGCCGAGGCTGTCAGTGAGTTGGCGGCTGCTGAGATTGACTTCAGGTTGAGAAGGCAAATACAGTTCCAAAGTTGTCTCGAAGGAAAACAAATGTACATTAACTGTGAATCAGCAGAACCGTTGAAGCAATCATTTGTAAAGGAAAAGTCTTTGTTACGCAACATTATTTGAACATTTGGTGTTAAAACTTTGAAGATGTGGGCACAATACAAAGTAGCAGGAGCATGCTAGGTGATGTTGAGAGGTACAATTACTACTTGTGTTTTATGTGTTTATATTATATATACATATATATATATATTTATTTAAAACAGAAATAGTCTTAAAAATAATTAAATTCATGAATCTTAAAATGTTGACACATAATAAATAATATTTGACCATAGTTTCAAATCTTAAAACATTTGGAAACACATTTAATTTTTTTTGTTTGTTTATTTATGTAGGAAAGAAAATACCAAGTCAGCACGGTGGGAGTCGAGTAAGGTTTTTTTTTAGAAACTAAACTTTTTAATTATATAAAGTAAAAATGTAGGTAAAACGTAAAAATAATGTATCGGTTAGTTGTGAGGTTTGTCTTTATTTTAAAGCCAAATGGTATTTAATAAAATGTTATAGGTCTTGTATTTAACTTCCCAAGGCTGTAGGAACCCTCTTAAAGGTATATTAATAATTAAAATAAGAACGGTAATAACTATGATAATAATAATTTAGGTGTTCAGCAAAACAAATGCAGCAGTAAATGTAACCGTAACTCCACGATTCTGATGATACAGGAACAATCGTGAAACAGAGCCAAAGGACAGCAGGTTGTCTAAATTAGGAAAGTCAGTGTCAGCAGTTTTAGGAGTTCTTTCTTGACCAGTGATAAACTGCAGTGTCATCCTGGTCCCCACAGTCTGCAGTAGAACCTGGTATTAATGCAATCTAACTCTCCTCTGGTACTTCAAAAAACGGATGAGCCAAATTTACCATATTGTGTAAATAAATATGTTTTAAATAACCACTTATTTCAAAAACAAGATATATATATATTTATATATATATATATATATATATATTATTGTAGCAGGTGAATTGTGTTTTTTTTTGTCAGCAGAAATAAAGCTTTAGGCTTTAATTTATTTTCACTTATTGTGAATCATTTGACAAAATTTAAAGGGGAAAATCAAGTCTTAAAATGTTTTCAAACGACTCATCCAGTCATTCTTGGAAACAACTACTTAATAAAGTTAAAAACCCATCAGAAACATACTTTATTACAGCAGTTTATGGAATACAGGGAAAGAAATATACAAAGTGAAAAAGAAAAAAATGTTTTTATGTCTTTTTCTGCTTTTGAACACATGAACATCTCCACCTAAATAGCAAACTTGTTCCTAATAATAGCTCCTCCTTCCACCTCCACCTGCTCGTAGAGCCACTTCCGGTCGCACCGACACTCGACCCCACACTTCCTCGAGCTGCACTCCGGACAGGGGTTGAAGCAGCCCATGCATTCTATATCCAAACAGTCGCACATGTCCTTGCCGTTGGAAAGCAGTCGGCCCTTGTTGTCATACACACGACTCTTGTTGTAAAGGTTTTGCCTGCGGGAAAAAAAAATCAATCAGAGTGATTTTTAAAGTATTACCACAACGTTCTAAGAAAGCAAATAAAGTAATTTAAAGATAAGTGAACTACAACATGAATGAAAATCTTACTAATAAAAACTTTAAACATCCTACTTGAAAGTTTGAATTAAGAAATGTAAAGAAAAAATAATTTATATTACCTTTCTGATTGCTGCTTTCCTCCACGGCCACCTCGTCCACCCTAACCAATCAAACACAAGATAAGATATACCAAGCAGTGTACATTTGATGGACATGTCCTTTTCCTTGTTGCATTTTTTTTTTTTTTTGGGCCTGTTGTTGTTAACTTTTAAATACTTTTCACCATGGACTTGATATACTAAATAGTAATTAATACTAATAGCTTTTTAATACTAAAACTAGAAGAATTTATACAGGATGTATTTTTAACTGTGTATTGTTTTTCTGTTTAAGCGCTTTGTGACCCTGGTCTGTGAAAGACGCTCTACAAATAAAAATGACTTATACTTATATATACTTATACTTACTTAACTTAAGACACAAACAAACTTTTTGAGGATTAAAATAGAAGATAACAAAGAAATGCTTCATCATGTTTTCTGTGACATTGTAGCAGTGTGAACAAATCCATCTTACATTTACTACAGCAAACCTGTTGAGATTTTGGTTGTAACATCGCATATAAAGTAAGTAAGTAAGTAAGTAAGTAAGTAATTTTTATTTGTATAGCGCTTTTCCAGACCAGGGTCACAAATGTAAAGTTACTCTCAGACCAATATCAGACTTATTTACATGAAAACAACTTCTTATTAGAAATCTTATTAAAAATCAATACAGCCCGATTTAATGTAATTGGTAAATACTTGACACTTACCCTCATGCCTCCCCTTTTTTCTCTGCGTTGATTGGTGTCTCTGGTTCGATCTTTTTCCAACTGCGTTGTCAATGGACTCGAAGTGGTCGTCTCTTTCGGGGGCGCAGCTCTTTTGCGGAGTTCGATCTGGGAAACAAAAGATCATCCAACGGTTGAACAGCTAGTTTTGACTAAAATAATATACATCAACTATTGGATTCCCTCACCTTGGATAATTCCTGAGTGTGGCTGAATATGGTTGGAACAGCATCTTCTCTCAGAAACTGTTTGCCACCGTAATCTCTGAAGCAGTCGGGCCGGAAGTGCTCGGAACAGAGACAAGTGTTGGCAGTGGGGACGAAGTTTTTTATACCAAGACTATGGACCCATTTGGTGGCAAGTTGAGGTTTACTCAGCGGAAACCTGTTGTTGAGATCAGAATAACGGTTTTAGGATCATTTCTTTGCATCATCACACTTAACTTACATTAGTTTCACTGAATTGATTCGGTTGAGGAATAATTAACCAGTCATTCTAAATATAAGTGTGTTTTTGAAGGTATCTGGTGTTGCTCATGAACACAATCACGAATTTAACCATGTGATAAATACTATTCAGATCCAACACATGACACTAAATAGAATATTATTAAAAGGTTTATTGCTTTTATACTCATCCCACTCTGGCTCTGTCTTACGAATGCCAAGAGGTTTGCAGGAGATCTTTCCAGCAAAACATATACAATTGTCTTGTTAAATGCTTAGTTTCATCAAGCATACTTTTTCTTGTACCTGTATTGCTTGTATAACGAACCTTACAATATTATATTCTTTATCGCTTTCTGGGAGATGATGGCTCGTATGTACTACTAACCCATTATTTTGACAACTATATTTTGAACAATAACAATAATATTGTCGTGGAAAATGCCAAGACAACTCAAACACATAACACCAGCTATAGTTTAGATACAACCCTAACTATACCATTTTGGATGATTATTACTGAATTCAAACTTGGACAAAAATGTGATGTAAACACGTGCATGTAGGTAAACACTGTTTATCTATACATTTGTGCAGAAACATGACTGGTTTGAGAGCACACATACCTGTAAAATCTTATTTCGGATCCTTTTACAAACTTATTGTTGCAGCCCGCTGCAGCACAGATCACAGGCATTGTGGAATTTTAAACGATATTATGAAAGGAAAGTCGTTTTTAAAAATAATAGCGATTTGTTTTCGTGAGAGCTTTTCTCCCTCGGTTATAAAATATAAGGCTTTACTTCCGCTATCACGTTGTTGTTCTGCCCCCTAGTGGCCCTTTCTTGGTTAATAAATACAAACGATATTTTATTTACGTTCGATATAAGTAAAATTCATATTGTTATTTACTCATTCAAACAGTAAGTAAGTAAGTAAGTAATTTATATTTATATAGTACGTACATATATATATATATAATAGTAGTTATTATTAAATCATAATTACAAATTTTGCTTTGTACATTGATATATAATAATAATAAAATGAAAGTGCAATTCTTACTTTAATAAAATAAAATACAAATATCACGCAATTAAAAAAAATAAATCCTGTAAGACAAAGTATAGGGCATCGAAACCGATCAACTTCCGGCAGGCCGTCCTATCATGTGATGCAACGCTAGCAGGCTAACATGCTAACCTCTGCTGTCAATACTGGCGTCAACAGGCGAGAAATAACGTCGAAACCCTAAAAAACCTAAGAATTAAAAGGCTGCGATCACTTGGTAAGTCATCGAGATTCTATACATTTCACGTATCGTGTGTTTTCGCCTCTAGTTAAAGAAGTTAGTCAAGTTGAAATAGTTGAAAGGAGTTCCGAGCGACTGCCGAGGCTAACCTATAGAAACTGGCCTTGTTTAGATTCAGTCTCACCTTCATCTACCTTAATCTCCATCCTTGAAACACAGGAACGCTTATGTAACTTGAGTTAAAAGTGCAAATATATACTGAATACTGGAATAGTGTTTTTACTAAATAGTGAGTGAAATGTACAACAAGACTGCTGGATTAGTGAAGCTTGTGTCTGTTGTTGTTCGTGAAAACACGTCAATATAAAAGCTTCTAAGGCCCAACAGAACCACAAACACTTGCCTCGCCGATGTTTTGTTTACGTCGCTCGATTGCGAAATGGCATATAAGGTTCTCGTAAACATGCATATGCAGGGTCTCCTGGAAACATTTCAAAGTGCCACGACAATGATGCATACACTTGCATGATCTTGGTGTTTATTTATTTAAAATGTGTCCCTCCGAACAATAATTAAATGTCTCATAGCGATGGAACTTGTAATCTGGAATATGTGTTCGCTAACGTTAACCAAATATCGTTAAATGAAGCTATGCTGCTAATATACGATCTAAATTATTATGTTATCGTGTTCTTATGAAAGAGTAGTCTAGACAAATGTATTTATAAACGTACATTTCTGTCTATAATATTCAATATTTGTTCAGTCATGGTGCTAGTAATGTTACTCATATTTTAAACTTGACTCATTTCTTTTATGAGTGAAGCGTTTTAATGCGGGCGTAGAAGCTTGTTGTCACCTTTGATCCTGTAAAGATTATTGACATTGCTGTTACTTGGTGCCAGGAACAGGATTTAATTGTCTTGATGAGAGGCGTAAACAGGATATCGACAGTTTGTAAAAAAAAAAAAAAAAAAAAAAGAAAGAAGAAAAGACATAGTTAAAAAAGAGACATTGTATATTGAAGGAAATGTGAGTCAGGTGTTCTGTGAAGGAGACCAGAAAGTAGTATTGTGGACTAAAGTGATAAATTGATGCACTCAAGTTAATGACAGATGCTGATTAATAATATGTAATTCTGTTTTACCACAGAACAGAATAGTGTCTGACTGACTGAAACAATGACTTCTATTAGTTTTGCGAGCCCTATAATATATATATTTTAAGATTTAGAACATCCCTTCCTGCCTTTTAGAAGCTTTCATGTCTTAATAATGATATTAATTCACCAGTACCTTTAAAGCACTCTGGGTAGTTTTGGGTACCTTCATATTTTTTTTAAACTAAATAAGCTCTGATAGAGAGATGGAGAGATAGAGAGATAGATAGATAGAGAGAACTTTATTGATCCCTCAGGATGTCTCCTTCAGGAAATTTTTTTTTTCAAATTGGAACACAGCAATACAGACGATAATTCATTAAAAAAACAAAAAACAAAAAAAAACAGAACAATGTTCTATAAAAAGAAAGAACAAGATAACACAATCTAAGTCTAAAGATAAAGAACATAGATCAAAGTCAAATAACAAAGATAAAGAATACAAAGATTAACATGGAATAGAATGTCATGATACTTAATACTTCTACTCCACTCCTGCTCCCAAACTCAGAATTGTACCATCTAACAGCCCGAGGAATGAAAGAGTCCCTGAGTCTATTAGTTTTGCATCTGGGCAGGATGCTGATTCTGAAGTCTAGCTGTCATTGTGTGGATCTTCTCACAGGCAGATGGAGCTGCAGCGCTCGGAGGAATCGCCTGACTGAACTCGCGCGGTAGATAATATGGGCGATAATATTGCTTTAATAAAATATTGGTTAATAAAGTTAGACTTAAGTTATTTACAAAGCTGCCATAAGGCATATCGTATTTCATTATCCACAATCTGATTCATTACCTGATCAATGTCAATCCTTCATTCAGCCAATGGAAGTCTGGAAACAGAAAATTTGTCAATTTCTGCGGCATGGCAACTTTTGCAACGTTTAGCGGGTGCTCATGGGAAATGTGGTCTCCCGTCGGGTTCAACGCTACCACTTCAGTCCACTGGCGTCGCTCGACTAAAAATCGCATAGAGCTGCTTTAGGTGTCATGTTTGTTAACTTCGTTTTACTGTCTCTCTATAATGTCAGCACTTTTGAGTTAGTCCAGAATGTTTTCAACCTTAGAGAATCCTACAGAATAAACATTAATCCGAGCACCTTATTTGACTTCTGAGAAGTGAAATCAAATATTGACTTCTCTTGTCACCGTGGGAAGACTTTCACAAGTACATATTCATTTCTTCTGACACCATTTCTTGCTGAGTGGGGTCTAACTATTTGTTAGGGGTGTTAACATCCGTTTGACTTCATAAAGACTGATTTAATGGTACTGTTTTTGGTACTGATTGACCCTTTTTGGCTTGCATACGGTATTTTCTATCTATGTTAAAACACCATTGTTTATTAATCAAAACGAATGCGGTCACTAATTTCGTCTTGTTATTGTTTCCAATATATTGTATTTCATCATCAAAGGAACATTTTTATGTAGCTGCTAATTCTCAACAGGTAAAGAAGATGATGGCAACTTGTTGTAGTGGTTAATGGTCGGGAGTTTGAGGTTTCTATCCGCTTTTTTTGTGGTGCACTCTTTTTGACAAAAACAAAAAACAGGATGGTAATCAGTTTTTTTGTAAGCAGTTTAAACTGCTATTATTTAAACACGTTTATGAATAGTTAAAACATACATGCAGGGAATCTCCAAGTCTATTCATCGAAAGATGAATGGACGGTTGAATGCTCTGGTGGGAGTATTATGCCACTCTTGTTGGTTCAGTGCCCTATTGATTTTGGCGATGTTCTCAATTCAATTCCATCAAACTATGAAAACATGACAAAGGTGACTGACTGATAAGACCACAGGGACATTGGACTTGCACCACAAAGAGAAGGCATTATTACGTATCTTGCAAAGTGCGTAAAAATAATTGTATTCATAGAATAAAACATTGCGTAGTAATGGTGTAATGATGATTTAATGTACATGTTTGTCAAGCACATTCTGCAACATATAATTTATCCCACAACTTTAAACTATTGTCACAAACCTATTAATATTAGTTTTTCTTGATAAGAAACTAGGTTTCATTTATTGTACACTTTTTTCTTTGCCTCTCAAAAAAAGTGCTGAACAACTGCTGCCCAGTGGGGATTGAACATCAATTCATTATGACCCATAGTAACCTCCTCTCTTCCCTCTTTCACTATGCCCCCTCCCTCTCCATGTCTCACTCTCTTTTCCCTTTCACCCTTGTTACTCTCTGTTTTCTTCCTTGTCTCCTTTTGGGATTGTAGAAAGAGACTTCTTTCCAACAAGCTGTCCCCACGACATTGAGTCATCAAACATCCAGCTTGTCTGCTCCAGAAGTCTTGGTGCCTTAGTGGAAAGAAAGCAGGTTCATCTGTGGAGGAAATCTACTGTTGAAGGATAACCACATACTGAAGCGAACACACATGGACTCAGTGAAAATGCGATAAATACAACATCACTGTCTGAGGTAAGAGAAGTCACTCATAAAAGTCACTGTTACACAGAAAGTTTTGTTAATGCATATTTAGTCATTTTCCCTTTCTAACATGTTGAAGTTTGTTAGGGTGATTTGCTGGTAGTTTTTAATCTTTGATTTTAATGTTCAGAAAATGTTTACAGCTTTAGTAGCTTTACACATGTTGTTGTGCATTTCAAACAAGATGGTCCAGCATTAGACGACGTTGGATGCAATCAATATATATATATATACTTTTCAACGACGTACCGTTTTCTTTCAATAAGTTACTCTTTTGTTTGTCTGGTAAATATACCAAGGCGTCTGTCTGGTTTGCTAACATGAAAGGCAAATCTAGTCCAACAAAAATCAGCTGTGTAGAACTGAGATGCTAGAAAGTTTTACAGTAAGACAGGTTGGATGTTTTTGGAAAATCCAAATCTGCCTGTGGTTGACTCGCCATAATTTAAGATGTTAATTTAAATTATTACTTTGATAATTTGGATAATATTCCTTTGTGCCATTATTTATTGCAACATGTGTTATCGGTTTTATTTAACATTGTATTGTCAAAAAGTATATTGTCTGCCAGCAGCTGTCCTTGATAATGATATAAATTATAATTCCTCTACATCAGAGATCATGTGTTTGTCCCAGGAATCAAAGATAAGTGAGATTAATTATGCTAATCATCTAGCATCCACAAATAATATTGGTTAATTGTAAAAACCTTTGGATATTCGACCAAAAACGACATTTTTAAATTTATTTAGTGTTTTTTCTTCAGGAAACATCCTCTTTTTACACATCAGAGGTATAGAGAAGTCGCATTTAAGTATTTATCGTGAATGGAGAATTCTTTGGAAAGACATTTGAATTGATGGGAGAAGGCATCATGTTTTTGTTTCCTTGTATTGACAAAGATAAATCACTATTGTTAAATGTATATGAGGTAAGAACCTCGATTGTTGTTCCTTTGAGAAAAAATATAATCTTAATGAGTTTTCAGGTAATGCAATATTGTTAAATGAGGAAGTTTATTTTCTCATCTTTGGGCTCTTCTATCTCTTTTGGCATGCTGAATAAAAAGTGCAGAATTTAGGCCTGCTGAATCAGTTTCCTTTTGAAGACACATGACAGATTTCACTTCTGCTTCCACAAATCTTAATCGGTCATGGAACAAGGCCAGTTGTAAGGGGTAACAGTTATAACAGTTGGAACAGTTACAGTCCCCAAGGGAACTTGATATGTAAACAAAATGTATTTTCTTATTGGAGGAATGATTTTATCTAGTGATGATGTAGCCGTTGGAGGGAGTGCACAGACAGCACTTTGTGTCAACAACATACTATACAAACTGGTTTAATGTCAGTGGGCATAAAATATAAATACTGGCATTGCAGGTGTTGTAAGTAATACTCATAATAATAACAATTGCTCGCCACATTTGGTGTCAGTGATGGAAAGCGAATTGCATTTTAAGTAAGTAATTTATATTTATATAGCGCTTTTCCAGACCAGGGTCACAAAGGGATAAATAATCAAAAAAATACTCGATAAAAATATATACTCAAAAGTCAAGATAACACCGAGAACAACACAGGAGTTCCAGAAAATCAAGGAAAAACCTGCACAAAAGAAAATGTCTTAAGATGTTCCTTGAAGGAGTCAGTAGATCCATCAAGCGCAAAGAGAGAGGAAGATCGTTACAAAGCTTAGGAGCAACATCATAGAAGGATTTCTGTCCTGTGTGCGAGGAACCATCAGTAGATTCTGATCCACAGACCTCAGAGCCCGAGCTGGGGTGTAAGGCTGGATCAGATCGATGATGTAAGGAGGAGCCTGACCAAGAATAGATCTGAAAGTAAATAGCAGAATTTTTGATCCTGAAAGAAACTGTGAGCCAGTGAAGAGTTTTAAGGATCGGAGAAATGTGAGTTCTTCTACTAGAGCTGGTCAGAATTCTCGCTGTAGAGTTCTGTATTAACTGCAGGCGAGACAGCTCCTTCCTGTTAAGACTAGAAAAACAAACTGTTGCAATAGTCCAGACGAGAAGATGCAACAATTTTTTTTAACTTAATCATTTTTAAAGTACATTTGAAAGGCAGTTTTAAAACTTTCACGTTTGGATAGATGGATAGATAGAACTTTATTGATCCCTCAGGAGGTCTCCTTGGGGAAATTGTCTTTCCAAATGGCAATACACAGCAATACAGACAATAATTAATATAAATGAAAATAAGAACAATAACAAAGTTTCTATAAAAAGAAAGTATAAGATGACACAATCTAAGTATAAGATAAAGAACTTGGATCTAATAACAAAAACAAAGGATACAAAGATACAAAGATTAAAATGGAATAGAATTTCATGATACTTTTTACTTTCGCTCCACTCCTGCCCCCAAACTCAGAATTGTACAATCTCATAGCCCGAGGAATGAATGAGTCCCTCATTCTATTAGTTTTCATCTGGGAAGGAGCATTCGTGCGCTTTATGATTTATGATTTGTTGGCTCTAATTATAGTTTCACCCACCAAACAGGGACATTTGGGTTTCGTAATGACAAGCTGCTGTGCAGAAGATGTCCTCGCTGTCAGTGACTGATATTCCAGATGTTGGTCATGGTAAGATAAAAAAATAAATGTATTTTAATTTCCTAGATTTTCACCTAAATAGAGGAAAATTCTTAAACCTTCTTTCTGTTCCTTTCAGATGAAAGTAAGGTTTTTGGTGGGACTTCTGAGCTGCAGGTGGACAGCCTGGTTAAGGACAGAGGTCTCGGTGTCCCAATGAAGCAAGAAAGTGTTCAGTCGCTGTCTGAGCTCTCCCAGAACAGTGACATCGCCATTGGCCCTCAAAATGGTCCTTCACTCGCTGAGTATAGCAGCCCTCCTCTGGAGGCAAACCGAATTAAGCATGATCCTGCATCCAGCGACACATCCGCCAGCACAGGTGACCAAATGATTAGAAGTTACTGGAGGGTTTTTTTTCAATCTTTTTACACCGACTAGTGTTAACATTTTGTATTAAAACACAGACTTCTCTGTTGTTTAGCATTTGATCTTGAAATCTAGTGCTCTCAAACATTTTTTAACAACATAGAAATACTATATATACTAAAAGCCATAGCATGATAGAAATGTACATATGTTTTTTCTGTTTCCCTAGAATTAAAAGCCTTCAATATCTGTAAACCAGGGGATTAATAAAGTCTGTTTAATCTAATCTAAACTTTTTTGATCATTCTTCTAGATGGCCAGCCGGTTAAGAGGAAAAAGGGGCCTGCCCCGAAGATGTTGGGAAACGAGGTTTGCAGTGTATGTGGTGACAAAGCGTCGGGTTTTCACTACAACGTCTTAAGCTGTGAGGGCTGCAAGGGCTTCTTTCGACGTAGCGTCATCAAAAGTGCCCAGTATTCATGCAAGAACAATGGGCACTGTGAAATGGACATGTACATGCGTCGCAAGTGCCAGCAGTGCCGTCTACGCAAATGCAGGGAGGCAGGAATGCTGGAGCAATGTGAGTATTTCAGAGACATTACAATGTATTACTTTGGCTTACTGTTGTAATCTCACAATTTAGCTGAAATCTACTATGTTGACTGTTTGTGGTTTTTCCCCTCCCAAACGTACAGGTGTTCTTTCCGAAGAGCAAATCAAAGTGAAAAAAATGAAAAAGCAGGAGGAGGAAACGGCTCGAACATCCACTGTGGTCACTCCAACCCCTCCTCCAGAAGCAGCTGCGCTGGATCCTCAACAGCAGGAGATGATTGAGAAACTGGTTTCCATGCAGAAACAATGCAACAAAAGATCCTTTCTGGACCGGCCAAAAGTTACAGTAAGGGAATTCTTTCTGCGTTCACCACTAAATGAACCTACACAGACTTTTAATTCGATGTATACAGAGAATAAAAATAGTTTTCATCGGAAGTTTTATTTTTTTGTTTTTTTAATAATCAGAGATTTAGTGGCTTACTGCTAATTATTAAAGTAGGATGGATTATAAAAAGCAATGTACGTATTCAGATAAACGCCAAACAATGAATGATGTGGTCATGATAGACATAATATAGTTTTTAAAAAAACCTTTTTGAAAAATAAATATAAAACTATCCAATGAGGTCTATGTTCCATACTTTTTTGTCTAGTTTAAATATTACATTTAAAAAGAAATCAGTGTTAAAGTATTTCATCTAAACTGATTTGTGTTTCCATTTTCTAACAGCCGTGGCCACAGAACCAGGACCTCCAGAACAGAGAAGTGCGACAGCAGCGCTTTGCCCACTTCACGGAACTTGCAATCATGTCGGTTCAAGAGATCGTGGATTTTGCAAAGCAACTGCCTGGATTTCTAGAGCTCACCAGGGAGGACCAGATCGCTCTGTTGAAAACATCAACCATAGAAGTGAGTTATCGTGTATAATAAGTGTTTTAAAAAAAAAAGAAGGTATTACCTGGAACTTAAACGACTTTGCAATTTACCCTTAAAGCAGCACTTTGTAATATGTATCTATGTATTGAAGGGTAGATTTTAGTCATAATAACAAAATAATTATAAGCACTTGATCAATAACTGGAGGATTTGCAGTTTATATTCATGTGAATATGGAGTAGTTTATTTATAATAAAATGTGTTCCCTAATTTAAAATGTTTGCCAATTTGTCATATTAAATAATATAAATAATATAAATATATATTCACTGTATCTTTAGCTTCTGTTTCTCACAGGCCTTATACTTTCGAGCGGGAAAGGGTCTCTACCAGCTTTAAATAAGGACTCCAGAGATGCAAATGGGATTAGTGACCCTCCTTTGGTCTGGGTCAGTCTTGTGTTTATTTCCAGTTGTAGTTTAAATACACCCTAAGGAAGGTGGTCGGGGATCATCTTTGCAGGATTTCTCAATAAGCACTCCCGACTCACCTTCTTCCTCCCTGGATTACTTACCATGACAAAGATAATTCAGTATTTTAACAGCCATATAGTCAAGGGTAAAGTAATGCAATGTCGTTCGTTCTCTGTTCTTGATCCTCTTTAATGCTAACAAGACATTTCAGCTCCACTGAACTGATGGTTCATTACCTCAGACCCCTGAAGTACACACTCCTTGTAAGCCTCTCGTCATCCACCTTTATGGATTCAGAGGTCGATGATCTTTTTGATCAATTTTAAAACCCTAGACAAGGTAATACAAATCATAATATCACATCTTATGATTTGTATAACTTTGAGTAAATAGTAAAGATGTATCGATAAAAAAGATTTGTTAAAGAAAAGAGAAAACGTACCAAGCTTGATAAAAGTGACTCAGATTCACAGTGAAACCACACAAAACTTCAACAACAAAATATGTTTTTTGGAACAATGACATGCAGAATAAACAGCTGAAAGACCCTCCAAGCCCACAAACCATTTTGGACAAGAGCTTACCCCTTAATTTTGACAACCCTGCCCCAGACTGACCACTTTGTTGGTTTTATATCTGCAGTTTGACTTTTGATTAAAAACTGAATCTAAAAACGTGATGTATTTTTTTTGTTATACTCATGAACTTTTCCTGATTTTTAATTTTCCGTCCTCATGCTTTTTTTTTGTTTTACCAGATCATGTTATTGGAGACGTCTCGGAGATACAACCCTGCAATAGATAGTATAACATTTCTGAAGGATTTTAGCTATAATAAAGATGACTTTGCAAAAGCCGGTAAGTTTGAAGTGGTAGAAGTCGGTCATTATTTTAAGTTCTAATCCATGCACAGTTTTTTGATAAATAACATTTAAGAAATTACATTGTATAAAAGAAATTAAAAAAAGTTCTCAAACATGAATACTTCAAACTACTGTGTGTTTTTTAACTATTTCTTTCTGTTATCCCCCACAGGACTCCAGTTTGAATTTATAAACCCTATCTTTGAGTTTTCAAAAGGAATGAATGATTTGCAACTGGATGAGGCTGAGTATGCCTTGCTCATCGCCATCAACATATTCTCTGCAGGTCAGAATTTTTTTTTTTTTTTTTTTTTTAATATTGAAATTTAATGCAACTAAATTTAGTTGATTATCCTCCATAATTTCACTAAATGGTAAATCTGTGTCCAGATCGTCCTAATGTGCAGGATCATGAACTCGTGGAGAGACTCCAGCAGCCGTATGTGGACGCTCTGCGCGCGTACATCATGATAAAAAGACCAAATGTAAGTCAACACCATTTTACACAACCTCTCTTCAAACGAAGGAATGTCAGCATAACCTAAGTGTCGTCATCAAAACAAGCACATTGGGTCAGAGGTTGTGGTTTCACAGTTGTCAGTGTTTGCTGAAGACCCGCCACATGCAGGATTGTTTTTTCAAAAAAGAGCTGAACCTCATTTCTTTTTTTTTTTTTTTTACTTTTCATTTATGTCCAAGTAATTCAGCTGAACCTTCTTACCTTACTGTGTTCCAACATACACATATTTCCCCCATGTCGTAATTATTACGAAACAAATGGAAAAATTATATAATTCAAATCACATCAATGTGACGTTGGCGTTTATCTAACTGCTGAGTAAGAGGCGCTCTTTCTCTTCTTGATGTTTGATTTTGATCTGAAAATGGTTGCGCAACAAAGAAGTGCTTTTGTCGGGGGGAAATTTTGACGTGTCCCATTTGATGTGTCACAACAAGCCGACGTTTCACAGCTCAGTTTAACTTTAAGCCGTGCTGATGAGAAGAAGGGCCTGAAGTCTTCAACTTTATACCTTCACAGGGAATTATGCTAATTCCCAAAACATGTTGGGCTTAAAATAGAACAGGTAAACCCTGAATGTTCACCAAAAGGAGGATCTGCAACAGAACTCGACCAACAGAACAAGCTCAGACATTCTCTCCACCAAATATATCTGGAAAATAATAAGAAATATAATCAACTTTTTCTGTTGTTTAAGTACTGCTTTTACTTCTCAGGACCACTTGATGTTTCCTCGGATGCTGATGAAGCTGGTGAGTCTTCGAACACTAAGCAGCGTCCACTCGGAGCAGGTCTTTGCTCTTCGCCTCCAGGACAAGAAGCTTCCCCCACTGCTTTCGGAGATCTGGGACGTCAACGAGTGACTGCAATCCATACGCTTCTGTCTTTTTTGAGACACAAATAGCATTTACTTCCTGGATTGGTTTCCTTTGGGATTGTTTTTATAGGAGAACCTCATCGTGCTTTGGTATCTGTGAGACTTTTGAATGATTTAACAGGCAAGGATGAAAATGAAATTCATCCATTTAGGTCCTGTTTTGTATTTGTTGACGGTTGAGTTTTAGTGCACCTTTTAACAAGTCAAAAGCTCTGAGCAGGTCTTAGTTGTTTCAAATATCTGCCGCACGTACCAGTTAACTTATGGGAGAGGTATCCGAAATGACATTGACTAGACTAGAACTTTTTTGGACTGGAACACATCTGCCATTCGTTGCTAAAATGAACGGTTGTCATTTGGCTGATCATCATATCTTAACTTAATGTTTGTTTTTGCAGTAATCAGTTTTGTTGTAGCTGCTCAGGTGAACTGATGTGTGAAGCCAACCTCTGGGGAATCAGAGGCATTTTTTTTTTTTTTTTTTTTTTTAGATCACTTAATTCTTTTTCCAAGTGCATAAGGGACCCTTTTGGTCATTTATAGATGCCCACAAAGATTTATGTAAATTGTATATTTATTTTCAAATATATAAGTGTGCAACTATTCAGATGATTGTACAACATAGAAAGGTCACATTCTAACAAAGTGGGTGGTAGTTTGAGTTGGCGTGATCATTGACAGAATTGCTGTTGTTAACTTAAAGGAAAACCTAGACCAGCTTTCTTACATATTATGGTATTGATGAGTCCATGTAAACGAGAAATGCTCTGCTTTAATAATTGAACTACAAAAATGTGATGTTCCTTTCAAATCATTAAAAAACTGATATGTTGCATTTTCAAAAGATAATGTCATTGTAATGCTTTGTATGGATCACATTTACTTTGTTTCATTTAGAACTTAGGAAGCCTTATTGAATTCCAGGGAACTGTCAGGGGGAATTTCCAAAACCTAATTTACACCTTTATGACGATTGAATATCCCATAAAGCTAATAAGGATAATAAAATACGTATTTATTGTGAATTCTTAAAAGGATTGCCTTAATTTCAACACTATTTTTCAAAACTCCCACAGTTTCTCAGCATTGAAATAACCACAGTGCATTGCGAAACAATTCACACCCGTTTAAATTTTGCACAACATTATGAGCACAAACACACATTTATCTTATCTAAAAGATCAACACAAAGTAGCACACCATGTTGAAGAGGAAAGCATATTGAGAAATGTTGAGTTAATACTTAATGGAACCACATTTTGCGCGCATGTAAGATACAAGTCTTTTGGGATATGTCTCATGTTGGGTTGATAAAGCCTCATGAAACAGCTGAGGATGTATCATGATGCAGTGTCTTCATTTCAATTTGGCCACTAGATGGCACTCTCTACTTTATAATTTTTGACTGATCTACTAAATCAATTGTACCTGGCTTCATGAATGTAACCTTTAACAACTTGATCCTTGGCCTGTCTGGTGTGTTCCTGGACTTATTCTGTTTTCTTCACACACCCTCGGCTGTATTTGAAGAGTCATGTATAATATATTTTGCTGTATAATTGTCTTTCCTCTTCATTATGCCACTTGGTGCTAGCTTTTTATATTATATATTTATATAAAAAAAACATTAAAATCATTTATATTTGAATGGCAAACATGTGGAAATGATATAAAGATATAAATACTTTTCAATTCGCTGTCTGACTTGTATCAATAATTTGATGTCGTAACTAGAACTTGAATAAAATAAATTCCAGTGCAAGAACTAGGATTCCATTCAGTAGTATATGATAATAAACTAAAATATATATTTTTTCCAAATAAAATTTCCATCTACACAATTCAATAGCATTATACATGTCTCTTCAATCATTTTTAATTATAAACATTAATTCATAAAAACAATTATGTTAGTTCCCAAATGCAGTCACGAGAACTGGAGTCTATCCCAGCTATTTCGGGTAAGAGGCAGGGGACAATCTGAACTGGTAGACCAGCCTGGGGGGGGGTTATTGTTAGTCAATGGGTCACATTTTTGTTTTTCATGCTTATATAATTGAATAAAAACGAGTGGACATTCCAAAGTGGATTGCGAGAAAAATGACTGGAATGGGAGAATCCACTGACGAACTAAAGAAAAAGTTTTCTTTGCAAATAAATCTAATTTTGACTAACAGTATTTTTTTTTAATTGTAAGTCTGCAACTATACATTTCCTTATGAAAAATAAAATAGATAACAAATAATAATCCCATTGGGTTTATTCAAAAAGAGACAACCCTTTGTATTCAATAATTTACGGTAATTGTTTGTTAAAGAATTGATATTCGTTTCCGCATCGATGTGCTCGCAGTATGCGGAACTCCCTGCAGACCGAGGATGATGATGATGATGATGGTGGTGGAAAGAAGGAGGAGGAGGAGGATGTAGTGAAGGCAGGTACAAGCGGACCATCGAGCAAACACTCGGTCACGCACATCGCATCTATTTATTATGCTGCACGACCATCTCTGAGGGCATTTATTATTTTTGTTACTCATGTGGTCCCGAGTGTTTCGCCATCGATGATCTTGTGAGGCGGTGAGCAGGAAGTGACTGGAGGGAGCCGCCGCTGTCAGGCTCCAGCCTGTGACCGAGGAAGACACTCTCCGTCCAGGCCGTCATCAGCAGCTGCTGCTGTGGTCGCTAGCGTTAGCGGCTAAGATGCTAACGTAAGCAGGTACGGATGTCATTATTTTTTAAAAGCGCGCGTTTCCAACGCATTTCAGTGACATGCCTCTAGTGTAAATGCAACAAAACGTCTTATTGTTACGGTCGGAATGTCACATTTTTTTAATGTGACAATAATTCTATTTATTCTCGTAGCATTTGTGAAGCTAATGGTAGCTTGTTAGCATGCTAGCTAATGACGTATAAAGCTAGCATAGAGGAGGTGAGGGTTTGCATCGCAGGGGTGGATGTAGGACGAATCTGGGCCTGGTAGGTTATACTTTTTTACGACAATAAACATCACGTCATATTGCTATCTATCGATTAAAATTGTCGCAACCGACTGCCTTCCATTTTCTGCGCCCTTTTAATTTAATCCCATTTAAGTTGACAGGCAGAGCATCTGTGATGACGCTACACCCCGTTACAAACACACGTTAACCCTTTACCCTTGTGACCCACCACAGTATGGATAGACTTTGTATATTTTAGGTTGAACATTTTCTGATAGGGTTATACAAGTTTAAAATAGTATAAACAAAATGTGCTTGTGTTTTAGGGAGGAAACTCAAGCGATGGAAATCTGCGTAGTAGCATCATATTAAAACGAAAAACAATCTCTAGTCAATGTGATGTAAAAGGGTTTGACTCATAATATTAAAAGGGTCAGTTATTTAATTCTGTCTTCTCCATCCTTTGTCTTTTTTAAAAATAATTACATTGCAATGCACCGTAAGATTGCAGCAAAATGACATACCATAGATTTGTATAACAAACAAACAAACTCTACAAATTAGTTATACCTTGGATAAATGGGTGTTGTGTCTGTGGTTTTTGTCAGTGAAAGCTTTGCCTGCATGTGACCGCTACAATAAAACACATGACCACAACCCAAGACCATTATGACACAAGCCAGTGTTGAACTCTCTGGCATGTGTTCGTGATGGATATTCTCTGTTGTAATTGGATTGCTTTCATAAATCTCTTACGTCGGTACGTTTTATAATTCTTTTTTAATAAATTTACCTCAGCGTTTTGCAACAGGCTGTTTCCATGTGACAAAAATGGAACATTTAACAATTCAAAACAGCTACTTGTTATTTACTATAATTATCGTCATCTGCTTTGGTTCAAAAATAATTTCAGGAGAAAATTACTTGCTTCTTTATATTGTTATGCGCAACAATAATGTAATTTATTCAATACATATAAATTAATATTTGAAAATGCATATCATAAGTAAACCAAAAAGAGAGTCTTATGAAGATTCATAGAAAGTACTTATTTCTGATAAAAGTAGGCTATGAAAGATGTGACAATTAGATTTCTTCTCCATGCTTATACAAGCAGCAGTGAGTGCCGCCTGCAGACCACTAAGCCACGATTCTTCGGGCATCATCGTCATGGCTGTGAAGTAGATCTGTGATTTGTTTCATCCATGTGGTTGGAGCATGACTAGTAAATTTCAAGCCCATTCGATCGGAAAAACCCTGAAACATCTTTCAGAAAAGTATTACTCTGTTACTTTACCATCCATCTTCATCCTTATGTTAAAAAGCTACACCTAATCGTATACCCACCACAATCTCCTATAATGGAGCTATTTTCATGATTTAAAAGTTGTGCTATAAGATGAAGATGTATTTTGCTAAGAAGCCAAGCCTAGCACCACTTTATTATTACCATTGTGTTTGGAATTGTGCAGCTTTTTTTGGTATTCTCAAGGCAAAACAGGATAAACGGTGTTGATCATCAAAGTGCTTTCATGAGCTTCTCTACGTAACACATGGGGGAGGCACTGGTGGGTGATTCACTCTCCAAATGTTTGTCATTTACTTTCTAAATCTGGAGACTGTAAAGTGGACTGCAGCTGCTAGAGGAACTAACAGAGCATACGACTTACAAGATAAGGCGTATATATACTCTCTAGAAGTCTCTTTTTTCACTCCACAGCATGAAGAAGAGAGTAATATCTGCCTTGTTGTAGGAAGCAGGTTTTCAACCAGCTTGCAGGCAGCACCAGCTAACAGACGCAGTCCGACAGAAAACATTGCACACAATTATATCCATGGAAACCTCAGATGCTGCGGTATAATGACCAGCTGAAGTGATTTTCTACTCACTAATTATGTTCACAGTATGAGCTAGTTGTGTTGAAATCTTTCATCTGCTTTTCCGTACATCTGCATTTACGTTGTTTTAAACAAAATGCACGTTCGACATCAATATCTTTCTTTTAATGGCAGTTGTTGTGCCACAGTTCCAGCGAAGTCGCAAGCAATTGTGTTTCAAGTGTTTCAGTTTAGGAAATGAGCACACTGGCTGGTCTTTGCAATGCTTTCCAAAATATAATTGAAATGTTGAAATCTTTGTAGAACTGTACATTTTTGATTTTGATGTTGTTTTTGTACTATTCTGAACTTGAAATTAAATAGATTGATACTAGTCATTGGTTTCAACAAAAGAAAACGTATTGTTGTACCGGCTGATACTTAATTAATCAATTAATTAATTAACGGATTAATCAGAATGACCACAGATAAATCTTTTTGCACCTGGGATACTTTATATTCTAAGAATGCAAAAGCAAGTGATGCAGAGATATTTCTTACAAGGATCAGGGAGGAGTTTCTTTGTTATGAAGCCTTGTTTGGACAATGAATACAAAGTCACAGAAATGTAAGTAAGTCATTTTTATTTATATAGCGCTTTTCCAGACCAAGGTCACAAAGCGCTTAAAAAATCAAATCAATATTCAATAAAGTATATATTTTAAAGATCAAGATACAACTGATAATACAACAGGAGTTCCAGAAAATCAAGGAAAAGCCTGAACAAATAGAAACGTCTTAAGATGTTTCTTAAAGTGCAAATAAACCTATCACCATGTTTACCTTCTTTCCTTTTTCTGTGGCTTTTCACATTGACATTGTATGTGACGGAGGTTAGCTTGTTTCAAACATGACCATTTTCAATCTGGTGAACTCGTATTGAGTTAGAGACAATTGAGTAAGAGACAAACCATGTCACATGAGTGTGTATCTTTGACAAAAATGTTGCAGTTATAATTCATTTTGTTAAATTGAATTTTCCTATAAACTTCATTATTGCTTTCTTTCCAATTTAAAAATGATTTACAAGGCATTTTCACCCAAAATATAAGTATATATATTAAGAAGTGTTTTTATTAGTAATAGAGTAGTAATCTTATTTTTGCATTGTGTTTTATCAATCTGGTTTTTGGAATATTAATGTTATTTAATATATCATTCAGAATGAAATATTTAAACAAATATATTTGTATCATTATAAATGTAAGTTTGAAGTATTCACTAAATGCAAACCAAATACTGCTGTGGTTTCCTGTTTCCTGCTCTGGATTACCTTTATGCTTTCCAAACAGCTCCTGTGCGAGACTGTTTGTCTTTCAGGGTGGAGGTTTTGTGTAGCGAGTAGTAATCTGGGAAACTAGGCTATGCCACTGTGTATTATCTACAGTCCACAAATCAAACATTTGTGTATTAAAACCCAGGCACTGCATGAATTATTCTTCCAAAGTTTGACTTTTGACTAATTTGAATGTTGCACCAAGTTAATAACATGTTTCTTCTCGTGTTTTAATATAAAAAACTTTAATAATAATGTATTTGGAATTTTAAATTTTGAAAAGAAAAAATTGAATTACAAAGGTTTTCTAACAAGACTATTAATACATTTTTATTATTAAAGACTTCTTCTCTGTGCAACTACACACAAACGCAGTCATCACTGTCAATCACTATTTGAAAAACATATTTATAGTACATTCCATTTGATTTACATGCTGTTTGATTCCACAATGGGTTAAAAATGTCATATTATTGATCTTAGCCAGATGTCCAAAGTGCACAGCTTACCAGAATTCAACACCCAAGCTTGTGGATCTTTGATACATTCTTGTAATTTAATCAGTAAATTGGTAAATTCATAAAAAAAAACTAATTAGAACGACTGTTTTCCTGCATTCTTTATCCAATTTCTTAGTTAAGAGCCGAGAACATCTGTTCAAAAGTGGACTTTGCTTTTCTGGCTAGGATGTTTAATTGAGGCTTGAAAATGGACGCTCGAAAACGATCCTGACATGTGAGTTGGGTCTGCTTCTCATCAGCCCTTAGGGTGTCAAGGCAGTCGCACAAGCATTGACGTTTGAGTTTACTGCACAAAGGCCACTAAGCTGCTTACAATAGTTAGTTGGTCACACAGCTAAAATGTGCTTATAAAAATGCAATCCAATTTGTGTTAAAAAATAAAAACCGTTATTCTGTATATAATGTCCTCTGTTTTCTTCTTTATTTTTCTTTGGTCTAATCTGATGTGTCAAGCAAATGATTTGATTTCATGAAGGTCATCAATTTGTCTGTCAAAGAGGCTGAATTATGAGCTAAATATTTTTTTCACTCTTCTTTCAGACCTCATGATGATGAGCAAAGAGCTGCGTTTCAACCCCTCTATTAAATCCTTTCATCCGTGATGGAGAAACATCGCTGACCTCTTAGGCAACATTTATCCTGAATGACCTGACACAGAGGAACTGGTCAACTCAACATGGAGAAAAAGAAACAGTGCCCACGCCTGCTGGACTACTTGGTGGTGGTTGGAGCCAGGTAACGATTAACAATACACAATGTACAACAGTTAAAGTGGCACTGTGTATATTGATTCACTGCTGGAATAAAATAGTTTTTGTAAAGAAATTTAAATTGGTAGTTTAAATGCAAATGTCACTCATTTTCTTCTCACCTTCAATTCAACCAAGGGTTGGTATTATTTTCTAGTTTCTAGAGGTATAGGCCAAAATCGATGTCATAATAATGTAGCCACTGAAGCTCACTTGTCTTCGTCTTCATCCAAAAATACCAAAAAAACAATACCTCCATACTGCTTGTTTGTAACGTCCCTCTTTTCGAGGCTTAAATGCACTATGGACGTTAAAGACGAGCACCACAGACGTATTTGGATGATTTTAAGTGTGTCTTTTTGGATGAAGATGAAGACCAGTGAGTGCCGGTGGCTACATTAAAATTGACTTACATTTTTGACTTTAACTCCAGAAAGGAACGGATTACTCTGAAAGCAATCCAGACCCTTGGTCGACATGGGGGGAAGTGGAGAGGGAGAAAATGAGTAAAATTTGAAGTCTAGTTCTTAAATAGAGTTGATTCTAAATAATGTATGAGTAAAGAGAAATATCTTAAGCAATACCTTTTAAAAATGAAAAAAAAATCAACATTTCTTGAATTTTCTGTGTTCATTTTAGGCAACCAAGTAATGAAAGTGTGGCTCAGACGCCTCAGCTTCTCCGACGGTACCCCCTTGAAGACCATCCTGATTTCCCACTCCCACCGGACGTGGTGTTCTTCTGCCAACCAGAAGGATGCCTTAGCATAAGGCAACGACGGGTTAGCCTCCGTGACGACTCCTCGTTCGTTTTCACCTTGACCGACAAAGACTCTGGAATCACTCGCTATGGAATCTGTGTCAACTTCTACCGGTCGTTCCAGCGTGGACACCACAGGCCCCGGGCAGACAAGAGTGGACAGAATGAAGCATCAACACAAGGAGGTGACACCATTAGTGTGGGTTCTGAAAACGGTAGTGGAGGACCGGCCGCCACTTTATCGCCACCAACGAATGCAGAATCAACGCAGCAACAGCCTGCTTCCGGAGAAGGAAGTGTACAATCTGCACCAGAATCAAACAGCGGAAAGTCTCTGCAGCACAGACGCAGTGCTGCCAAGATGGCCGCCAGGAATCGCAACAGCACACTGACGTCACTGTGCATTTTAAGCCACTATCCCTTCATCTCCACTTTTAGAGAATGCCTATATATTCTCAAGAGATTTGTAGACTGTTGCAGTCAGCGGCTAACACAACGTGCTGGGCTCCCTCGTGCCACCCAGAGGTTAGTGGCCTAATTCTTGAAATTTAAATCATTTTATTTATATACTGTATATTGTTAACATTGAATTACCAAATATACAAAGAATTATTGTCCAAAACCTTGGATAAGGGATTCATAGTTATCGACCCTTTAGCGACTGTGTCCTTGTATAAATGGACTGCAAATTTTACTTTTTCGCTTGACTGCTATGATGAGTTGGGTCAAATATACAAATTAAATTCATCATTAAAAGGTATTATTCACAGACTCAAGTCCGGAAGATATCCAATTGATACAGGACAATTGTATTCGTTATGTTCATGTGACTTTTAAATATAATTTGACTTACAGACCACATTTTATTTCAAAAGTGACTCCTCTAATAATTGCTGCACATAAGACAATGGTCTCCTCCTTGGTTTTGTCCAAGTTGGGCAGCAGGTTATTCTCTCTGCACCAGCCTTCTAGATATTTCGCTTTGCTCCTGTACATCGATTCATCATTTCTGCAGATGAGTCCCAGTACTGTGTTGTCGTCCGCGTACTTAAAAATCTAGATCTTTTTCCTCTCGTGTTGCTGCACAGTAGTGTGTTAACAACGGTGTATCGAGAGTCCAGGGTCCAGATACAGGTTTTGAAGTGTATGTCAAGGAATTAGTTGCCTCTCCTTCATCCCCATTGGCCTCTGTGGGAAACATAAATTGGTTGCTGATGAGTTCCTTGTCTTATGGTTCATCTCTCTCTGGGTGTTAAATGCTGAGTGCAAGTCAATGTACAGGATTCTGGCGCAAGCGTCTTTGCTGTCCAGATGGGTGATGACTGAGTGAGTGATGGTGGATATTGCACCTTCTGTGGAGCAGTTGGGGCGATAAGTAAATTGGGGGAGATCCAGCAAATGAAGATGCTAGCTGTGATCTGTGATTTGATGAGTAGCTCAAAAATGTCACAATTGGCTTCAGTGCAACAGAGCCTCTTGAACAATGATGTTTGGCCAATGTCATATCTAGGGTTGAGTTGAATATATCGGTCATTATATGCCAGATTGTCCATGTAGTATTTGAGCACACGGCGCAGGATGTTTTGCAGACACATTGATTTCCGTGGTATTTTGGGCCTCCGTGATACGAGGGTGAAGTCTTGGCCTACAGGTGAAGGATGGCAGTCAGAGCTCTCTCTGGTTCTTGTTGTTGTTCAAACCATGCACAGGAGTTATTCAGCCTGTCTGGACCAGAGGAGTCCCTGAAGTTTTTCTTTGTAGGTTTGTTTCGCCTTGCTATTTGCTTTTCATAGTTGATTTAAAAGGGTGCTGATAACGTTGTCTTCACTGTGTATGCACACTGTGGTGATAGTTGCAATATTATTTTTATGTAGTCTGTTAATACTTCCAGCCTTACACCCCAGCTCGGGCTCTGAGGTCTGTGGATCAGAATCTACTTATGGTTCCACGCACACGGCTCAGGACCAGAGGAGAGAAATCTTTTCAGGCTGTTGCTCCTAAGCTTTGGAACGATCTTCCTCTCTCTTTGCGCTTGATGGAGTCTACTGAATCCTTTAAGAAACACCTTAAGACGTTTCTATTTGTTCAGGCTTTTCCTTGAATTTCTCGAACTCCTGTGTTGTTCTCAGTATTATCTTGATCTTTAAAGTATGTACTTTTTTGAGTATTGTTTTGATTGTCTAAGCGCTTTGTGACCCTGGTCTTGAAAAGCGCTATATAAATAAATATTACTTACTTACTTACGAAATTGTTTACTGAAATGAACAGTTCACCCTATTTGAGTCATTTATTTAATTTAATTTTCATGTTTGTTGCATTGCTTTTAATACCATCATTATTTTCAATAACTATCTCTAGATATGCAACTATGAGCATTCATTTTAATGTAGAGAATAGTGGAAACATATTATTTTGCTGCCTAGATTGAGATCTAATGTCCTTTCTGGGTAAGTGACCATTTGGTGGGAGGGATGAAGGCCTACATTGTTTATCTTGGTTCCTGATTGCATTCACTGTGTACACATGTGTGAGCATAACATTGTTCTGTACACATTAATATGTACCTGCATGTGGTACTGTGATTAAATTATATGTTAATCTCGTTTACTTATCTTACTACTGATAACATTATATGATATTGAGGCCTTTTCATAGTATATTAATGGCTTATATATAAACAGGCATTCTTAAAATACAATAGCCATATCAATTAGTGTATTTATATCAATTCAAATGTTTTTGATATTTAATTTTATAAAAATCAAATGATCTGTTTCTATTTTTTCATTGCTTCTTTTATTACCCGATAATGGCATCATGGCGAATTGCCTTGATATAATCTAATTCTAGATAGATGGAAAGATGGCTGTGGATTCAAAATTGTCCAAAGTGAATAAAATAGTCAACAAATCAAGAGAAACGTAAAAAATGTTAACATGCAGATCAGGGTTGTATTTATTTATTAATGAGAACTTTTCAATGGATTTCAAGTATCTCAGGATTTTGTCATGAGTGAGGGAAATGTGAGATCAGCGGGCAGGATCAGTGCAGCATTCTTGGTCATAAGATCTCCTTCAGATCTTTTCATGGTGAAATCAGGGAGAAATTCCTTTCCAATCACGCAATCAATGTTTTTTCTCAAGTATGAACACGAAATTCGCTTGGTGTCTGGATCCTCCCTCATAAGCTGATGAACTCTGTCATTTGCGAGAGGCTCAAAGTAGAACTGTTGGTGGTTTAAGCTTTAAGAGAAGCAAGTTGAGGCAGCTCAAACACTTTTTTAGGATGCCTCCAAGATGCCTTTCTCGGAAGGTGTTCTTGTCTTTTCCAAATGGGAGGAAACCTTTGATAAGACACATTGGAGAGAGACTATGTCTACCCTTAATCTTGGAACTTCTAAAATCTTTGGAGAAAAGATCTGGAAGATGTTACTGGATGAGGAAAGTCTATTTTCGCTGTTGCTACCCTGCAACTCTGATTGGTGGTAGAAGGTGAATTAATGGTGATGGATGGATGGACACTTGATGGATTTAATAAATACAATTTCAAAACATAAATTAATCAATTATCACATATTTTTTCAGTTTGACTTCATATGCACAACATATCAGGTGATGTCACAATTCCACAGACAATAAATATTTTATGGAGCAGCTGAACCCATTACTAAGTGAACACTTCCACTTAATATCCTTTATTAATGGAATTGCAAGGTGTAACCAAAATAACTAAACATACCTTATTGATGAAAACACTGTGTAATTTGAACTTTTCTTTCAACTTCTTCAGGGACACCATGTGGCGAATCTTCACAGGTGCACTGTCTGAAGAGGAGAAAGGCAGTCAACTTCTGGCGGACTTGCGAGAGATCGAGTCCTGGGTGTATAGGTTGTTGCGTTCACCGGTTCCCATCCCTGGACAAAGACGCGTGGATGTTGAAGTTCTACCTTCTGAACTGAAACTATCCCTCACCTTCGCTCTGCCTGACAACTCCCGCTTTTCAATGGTAGACTTTCCATTGCACTTGCCTTTGGAGCTGCTGGGTGTGGACGCCTGTCTTCAGGTCCTCAGCTGTGTACTGCTAGAGCACAAGGTGAGAAGATTGTACTCAAGAATTACTGTATAGTGTTGGAATGTCACTTTCTATGTCAGAGGTGTCAAAGTCCTCTACCGACTGAAGTCATAATCCAAATCCCGTGGCTAAACGAAATGTACATTTCTGGAAGTACGAGTGTGGTCACAAGTCTTGTGACTCAATCATATCTCTAGAGTGTGTGGTGCAGGAGAACACACACAATCAAATTCCTCCCTTTTAAATTCATCAGTTTTACTTTCATGTAGAAACTCTGGCCAGATGAAATGACTTGGTGTGCAGGATTTGACCTCTGTGCTTTGAGATTGACACACAAGAATTAAGCTGATCAAAAATATCAAATGAATAGATTTTACACGTCTTTATTTATTTTTACCACTTACTCATAAATATAAGGTTTTGAGAGTTATTGGAGCTTATTGCAGTATATTAATCACTAACTCCCTTTATTCATAATATATTTATCAAGCAGTTTGCATGAACAATAGATGGCCGGAAAAAGATCCATAATTTCAAGGGCATTATGGAATGAAGCAAAGTGACCTTCATCTACAATGTCCTAAGAAGGACCTAATAATGAAAAGTGGTCATTAAATCTTTTATAACTGAAGGTGAAATTACATACCTTTTTCTTTTTTCCATGTTGAATGGGACTGCCTTTGGTACCCATGCAAGGTCACATCTGCTTTAATTAAAATAATTGACACTTCCAAGAATCAATTGTTACATGCTGTGTCATTGTCTGTGTGCTGTGTTGTCATTACCTGATATTTATTTAATGTATTTGCAGGTTATTCTTCAATCTAGAGATTACAATGCATTGTCAATGAGTGTCATGGCCTTTGTAGCTATGATCTACCCACTGGAATACATGTTCCCGGTCATCCCTCTACTGCCGACATGCATGGCTTCTGCAGAACAGGTACGGATTTTTATACATTTTATGAATACATTAAATGATAGTTAAACAATATATCATTTGAACAGTTCGACAATTAGTGCATTAGATGGTACATTTTGTAATTCACTTGTGATCAAACTTTTTTTTTTTTTTTAATCCTAGCTGCTGTTAGCACCCACACCGTATATCATAGGTGTCCCTGCAAGCTTCTTCCTTTATAAGCATGACTTCAAAATGCCAGATGACATTTGGCTTGTTGACCTGGACAGCAGTAAGGTTGGTATTTGACCTCATGGTTATTCCAATTCCAATATTTGATCTGAATAATGTGACTTTTTTTCATCATATTTAAACATTCTTCTTGTCTGTCACCGTCCAGGTTATCGCACCCACAAATGCAGAGATTTTGCCTCCTCTTCCAGAACCAGAAGCACTTGAACTCAAGAAACACTTGAAACAGGTATCAGATCAACGCTTTTTAAAGAAATGTTTTCTTATTATTAATTGATGTAGATTTCTGCCTTTTTGCATAAATCCATTATTTTCCAAGAAATAATTTATTAATTTGGAAACATGTAAAACCTCTCTTTCAGCGTTGAAGAGTAGACACTTTCTCCCACCAGAAAGTTGTATGTACTGTAGATGGTGTGTCAGATTTGGCAAGTTTTGAAGTGCACTAACCAGAAAAAAATGTTTCTTTCCTTTCCTCTTTCTCTTGCATGCTTTAGCTGTTGGAGGTAAAATGAAACTGTAGAAAATGACTATGTAAGGTTTTGCTGTTGAAGAAGTGGTGGCTGGCGTGTTTCTCCTCACCCACTCAAAACTTTAACTCAATATCAGAAACGGCTTCTGATTGTTATAAATTCCCTTTCTTTCCTCGCTTCTGTATGTTCTTAGTGATTATTCATCTTTCCTGTAGAGCTGATCATGTACTTCTAATGATTGATGTTGTGCTTGTTGGCAAAGATGGAACTGTAGATGTTGAATTGTCCATCCTTGTTATTCCACCAAAGCCCTTTTTAAGTTTTGTAAAATGGTAGATTCAAGTATAATTTAATCGTTGAACAACAATTACCAGTAATAATTCAGTGAAACACAAGCCATGAACAGTTTAATCACCTTTAAAATCTTCAGAGAAAGTTCAAAATGAGTGTCTCCAATGCCATATTGTAGTTGCTATTTATTTTAAATATAAAAAATATGTTGTTGGTTTTACACTGTCTTACTGACAATCAAATTATTTTTTAGGCGCACCCAAAAATCACTTGGTTTTAATGGGCTCATTAACTGCTTTCCTCACAAAATGGGTAAAGTGGAAAATGTATTTATTTTGTTCAGTTACACAACACTAACTTTTTATATATGAATATAATTGGCTCTCATATTAAAAACTGAAATGTATCGAATAAAAAGGTTATTAAACCTCATAATTAATTTCATCTTATTTTTTATATATTGTATATCCTTTTTGAGGCTCTTTATTCATAAACTAGTTGCATATGCTTTTATATATTTTGATTTTGATTTACTACAATGAAATTCAAACGAAAGTGAAAAGCAAGCTAGTGTTGTGTGCACGGTGTTTGAAGTATTTACCCTTTACTGTGTTTCTTGGATGCTGGCGAGTGTGTGTGTGTCTCTTAAGTCTCACTTTTGCCAAAACTTTAGAAAAGAGGGCTTACATTTAACATCCTTCGAGTGACGATCATATTGGAGATGTTTTCATTGTGGTTTTGAGTCTGGAAGATAAAAGCAATTTGATGTTAACATGAAGGCCATTAAAATACTTGCACTTAATGTTGGAAATAAATTGGTTCAATAAACAAGTGTTTATAAAGTTGAACAATATGTAATCCCACTTAAAATGGTGTTTATATCAATTCATTCTTAAATGAATTAAACACTATCTCATGTTGTCCATCTTTATACATTTTGTTTAGACCCGATTTATTTCACCTATTAATTGTAATGACAAGGTTGACTTGTGTCTTTTCTTTTACATGTGCAAGTATTTAATCCATACTATTAAAAGATCTGCTCTTTCATATGTACTACTCCATTTCCAAGTTTGTCCCATTTGTTTTTCATCTCTATGTTTCCTTATTTTTTCACATTGTTTCATAAAACCTTTCTAAAATTCCACAAATTTTCTTCTCTCCTTTATTCAGTAAATTTAAAGAATTTTATAGCAGTTTATACATGTATTTATTGTACCCTAATGGGGTTGAAGCTGTTTAAAGGAGATACAGAAAATAAAAAGAAAGGCTATGTATTTATTTTTGTATTTATTTATGCTGTTCCACTGTCAGTCTCGTAGTTTCATCTCAAGCTTTCTTTATGTGATTCTCCTGGCATTTCCTACGCCCTTCCCAGTGTCTGGTCAGGTTGACAGTGATCACCCAAAAGCAGATCTTCTCATCTGAAAATAAGGTTACCCAGTTCTCGTGTGGAATGTGTAATGCCCCTGCACGAATATGTTTTTCTCACATTCCCTCTGCTTGTTACTACTACTTTACTATTCTAAGGTTTGTTTAAAAAAAAAAAAAAAAGTGCACAGAAGTGTCCCAGAATGCTGCAGGCCATACTTCGATACACTGCTTAGCTCTGGCTTGAGCATGACTGAATGTATGTGCAATGAACTTGGCATCAGTTGAGTGTGTGTGTCCTCATAACCAAAACGAGTATGATCGATTTTAACTCTTGATAATTAACGTCCATTCTGCCCTGGCAACTAAATGCTTTATAATGCAAAGCTGACCTCTGGTCCTTGATCCTACAGCAGTTTACTTGAAGCAAGCCATGCATATTAACATCCTTCCCTTGACCCTGGCTCAGTTTGTCTTCAATGACACACCCACCAAAGGCAACAATATCCAGGCTACTGTTGTACTGACAGCTTGAGTCATTAAATAAACACGATTTCTACTGTACTTGCATTTGTATTAGGCGGTCCAAAGTAATTTGCTATTAAAATAGCAAAGAAAACCTCTGATACTTTTGTTCAGTCACTTTGGGTCAGTGCCAGATAGAAAATATTGAATAGGTTATTAATGATTATTTTTCATAGCAAAAGAAAGGTCATATTTCTTTCTTTCTGGTTATTTTAGCTATTAAACTTGTCATTTGGGATATAATATTATTTGAAAAGGAACTTTGTCATGTGTTCCTCTGGAGACTAACCGTTAATAAGCTAGCTCATAAAACATTGTTGCTAATGGTGTGGTGGTTCATTTACAATGTTGAGCCTTTCTTGATCTTCTGCTTGGAATGTAAATTCAATCTGTAACTTTTTTTAGGCTTTGGCCAGTATGAGCTTGAACACCCAACCTATCTTGAATCTGGAAAAGTTCCAGGAGGGTCAAGAGATGCCTCTACTCCCTCCAGGACGAGAAAAAGCGTCACCCTCCTCAACAGAGTTCAACCCCTTGATCTATGGCAACGACATTGATTCTGTAGACGTCGCGACCAGGCAAGCCTGAAGCAAATGTCTGACGCTGCTGAAGTTATCACAGATGGCCTGACTGTTCTTTTCTTCAGGGTTGCCATGGTGCGGTTCTTCAACTCTCCAAATGTCCTGCAAGGGTTCCAGATGCACACTCGGACGTTGCGTCTCTTCCCTCGCCCTGTTGTCGCATTCCAGGCCTCATCGTTTCTTGCTTCACGGCCCAGACGATCTAGTTTTGCTGATAAACTCTCCCACACCCAGGCTGTGGAGTTTTATGGAGAGTGGGCTCTTAATCCCACCAATCTCGCCTTTCAGAGGATACACAATAGTAATGCAGTTATTTTTTTCCTTGTTTTTTTATTTGTCGTAAAACTCTTTCTCACACATTTTAATTTCCAGACGTGTTCGACCCATCCTTAATTGGTGACAAACCCAAGTGGTATAATCACCAGCTGCAGCCAGTGCATTACAGAGTCTATGATGGAAGTTCTCAGTTGGTGGAAGCCATGGCCGGGCCTTTGGATGAAGAGGGCAATGATTCGGATCCAACAGACAGGTAATTTTAAGGCTATGAGATCTTAGGTCACCCGTTTAAATGAGATAAACTTGAATAAATACAGGGATTATAGTTTTAGTGAAAACAATTTTAAATATTAAAAGATTATGAACGTATATTATTTTATTACTTATTTGTCAATTTAATTTTGAAACCATTGTTATTACAATGTTCACAAATGTTTGTTTCAGCGGCAGTGACAGTGAAGCGTATGACGACTCTAGTTCCTCATATTCCTCCCTTGGAGATCTTGTTAGTGAAATGATTCAAGGAGACATCCAGGGGGACACGCCAAGTAAGTTTGTCTGACAAATCCATTGGTAATTCCTTTGGGGGTTTTGGGTCTAAATGGATGATTCTAATGGTGTGTTTTTACCTTCACCGTCTAGGCCTGGAGCCTCCCTGTCATGCTGCTCTTGGAGATGCAAGTGAGGTTGAAATTCAAGACTTTCAGGAATTCAGGGAAGATACTGCCTTAGACGGGCGACCCATTGGTGACGGTGCTGGCGAGTTAGCGGATGGCCAACCTCTACGATCCAGCTCTAGCACAACTGCAAGCTCCAGTCCCAGTACAATTATCCAGGGAGTGAACAATGTAGGTGTTTTTCTGACACAAGACCCTTTACTCACGTGGGGGGCTAACCCCAAGTGCCTGTTGAATATGATCTTAAAAGAGGCACTCCATTCATTTATTTGTTTTAGGATCAAGGAGACACAACTGAAGTTGAGGCCACTGCTGCTGAGAAACCTCAGATCCCAGGACTGAACATCCAGCCTCCTCTCAGACAGACGCCTGATGCTGGCCTTGTGGACAGTAAAAAACAGGAGTATGACAACCCCTACTTTGAGCCTCAGTATGGCTTCCCCTCCGAGGATGACCCTGATGCAGAAGAGCAAGTGGAGTCATACACCCCTCGATTCAACCAGAACCTCAATGGCAACAAGTGTGTTCAACTTGTTCATCACTTGAATGAATGTATCATCATCATTCAAATGGGCTCTCTGACCACCCGTGCTCACTAACATCCCTCAGCATGATCCTACTTCTCCAGTCTTTCATGGTGGTCTTGAATCTCTGGTGGTGTGATGTTCTGTTGTTGCCTGAATGATTTCCTCATGTTGCTGGAAAAGATGTATTGTTGCTTTAAACCCCCTTTTTTCAATATTGTGTCCTTGTCTTCAAGGGTGTCTCGTCCGTTGCGTCCCAACAGTCTGAGGCTTCCCGGGGAGTCGGATGGAGAGGGAGATTCTCGCAACAGCTCACCAAACTCTACGATTTCCAACAGCAGCAACGATGGATTTGGTGGACTCATGTCCTTTGCTAGTATGAGCTTTTAATTTTTAATTTTTTCTTTCATGACAAATGTGTGTGTGTGTGTGTGTGTGTGTGTATATATATATTATATATATATTATATATATTACACAGATACATAGAGAGACTGCATTATACATTCATGTTGATGATGATTACCTTTTATTTTTTCTGGTAATCTGTTTGCAACATCGATTTATTTTTTATTTTGTATTATTATTATTATTATTTTTTTTTTGTTGAATCTTAAAAGCTGCCGTCTCCTGTCTCTGCCATTAGGTAATCTTTACAAGAACCATGGAACCAGTTTCAGTCTCTCCAATTTGGCTCTTCCCAACAAAGCAGCGAGGGACAAAGCTACACCCTTCCCTAGTCTCAAAGGTATGATGGATGACATGAAACACACTGACATAGTGTACTACTTGGTACAGAAAATATAAATAACACAAAATCATAATAGTGCTTGATGCTGACACCTTGTATAAATAGTTTAGTAAATTACAGTCATTTAGTAGTTAATAGTATACATTTATATTACTGTTTATAATATAGTAATTCCAAATACTTCAAAGCTCTAAAAAATATATATTTACTCTTTTTTTTTTCCCCTCTGCTTTTTGTTTTTTCTCCAAATACTTATTTGTGTGAAAGAATATTTTAATATTGATATTGAGGAAGAGATGGAGCAAGCAGGTGTGTAAAACTGAGTTTGAAGCCTGGCTTTATTTCCCCTGACTTCTGGCCTGCCAAATTAAAAATATGGCACTATTTAAGGAGAATATTGAGGCTAAAATCTAAGTTTTTCTCTCAGAGGAAAATCCACCAAAACAATATTTAATTTAAATGCACTCTCTAAATAAAACGTTCTCAAACTTATGGACACTTTTGAGGGACTATGTCTCTCTAAAGAGCCTTGCAGAAGGGCTAGAAGAGGTATAACTCTTTAGAAAAAAAATAGATTTCACATTTTGTCATATCATTTAAAATAAATAAAATGAAATAAAATCATTTCATATAAACGTTTTTTATTTAGTTCAACAATTCAATAGTTGAATAATCTCATAACTTACTTGGCGAGTTCTTGTAATGAAATACAAAAAAATCCTAAAAGCTTTTTTCTATTTTCGTAGTGGTGAAGGAAATTATTATGGTGTGTTTTACAGCATTAGTGACGCTTGCTTTCAAAGGAAGTCTTTCTCCTCTGTGTGACCATTTGTATGTATGAGCAAAACCACTAGTAAACGTTGACACTGAAATGATTTTCTTCGGGAATAATTTGTCCATAACTGAAAAAAACACGTATTTTATATTTATTTCTAACAAACTTTGAGTTGGATTTGACTAAACTGAGAGCAAAAACGAGTAAAGCATGGAAATCTTACTCAATAACTCCACTTCTTGTGGAATAGTTGCCATAGAAACATATTCTGTTCCTTTCAATATGTTTTTTGTCTTTGTTGTTCAGATTCTCCCGACAGCCCGGGTATGTTATGTCTGATGTGGCACTTGTCCTTTCTCCCTTATTCCCCTGACTAAAGCTTGATTATATCTGGCAGCAACAATAGGAATTAATATATAACCATAATTTCCTCTAGAAAAGTCGGTTTGTTTTCCCCACCCCTAACTGTGTCGCCATAAGAAGTTTCTTGCTACATCTGATTGCATTTCTAGTTGTCTAAGAAGAATAAGTGTCCCCCCTTTATCAGCCTAAAATGTGAAACTAAATCCCTTTCAAACGTATCTCTTCTCATGAGTGCTTTGACCTCCTTGTTTGTTGTGTACCGCCTTTCCTTTTCCATTCCTAAACATTTTAGATAAAACACACTTTACATGGTGGGTTCTTTTATTAATCTCGTCCAGCAATACTATTTTGACTGACAATCCTGAACCAAAATACCCACAGATTATGCTTTTGGCTGCTCACTTTACTTTTGTTTTTCTTCATTTATTCCTTAATTTGGTTGTTGAGTTTGCATGCTTGTTTTTCTTTTGGGGGGGTTGATGTTCAGACTGGTTGCGTCTGGGCCGGTGTCCCCTTCTCTGTCCACTCTTTGCACGGCACTAATTCTGGGTTTTGTGTGCAGTATTTGGTCTAAATTCTCTAATGGATATTATAACTGAAGCCGGACCGGGGAGTGGAGAAGGTGGGTTCTGCCCTTTTGTCGAGTGAGCTGCATGCTTCTCAAAGCCAGCTGACTACATCATCCACAATCATTTCCTCATTGACTCTATCATTTGTCATTTCACAGCCAATAGTATTCACTGTTGTGCAGCTCACTGTGTTGTCTCCTTTTGTTAAGTGGGATTTTATCATTGGCTTTTAGTTTGAATTCAGGGTAACGGATGTACCAATTAAATAATTTATAGACGCAAAGAGCCTTTATTTATTATTTATTTTAATGTATTAACATTATTAAACTATAAAAGATTCTCCAGTTAACAATAAAAAATATTTTTACATTTTCATAGTTTTTTTTCAAGTTTTTTTACTAAAATTATTTTCATCCCTTTTTTTGTTTGCAATATGTATTATTTGCCTTCATTTTGAGTTTTTCTTAGTATTTTCATGCACAGAAAACTACTCGCAATGTTCCAGCCCCCACTATATCTTTGAATGAGCAAACTCTTTAAAATGTAATAAATATTAGTTCTTTGTGTAAAAGATATTCATTTCTCTTCTCCTTTTTTGGGGTCTTTGCTTCAAGATAGATGACTTTTTGCAGCAAAATGTCGATTCTATATTAACTTTCAGAAATCTGTAAGGTCAAAATATGAAAACTGCTGATTTAAGGTGAAACTGTGGATGTGATGGACAGTGAAACTTAATTATTTCATATCAGCGTTCAGCCATACAGCATTACGTTATTGTTTGCTGCCACTTTTTCACTACACAGTTTTCACTGATGTACGAAGCCACCTTATAAAGCACCTTGTGTATGTGTGTGTGTGTGTGTGTGCGTGTGTCTTTCATTATGTCCTCAGTTTGTCCTATTCCCTTGTAGTTGCAATAATAAAAAAGAGTCCAAGTTTGTACACCCCTTTAACAATAACTCAAGCACTTTTATAAAAACCTAAACTTTCCTCCACACATCAAGTTGTCTCCCGAGTGACATACTTTCAGACCGTCTTTCGTCTCCCACTTTTTCATGCTTTGGGCTTTTTCCGCCAGGAGCTCGTGCGCCTCGAGCACTTGTAGACCAAAAGTCCTCCGTGATCAAACACAGTCAAACTGTGAAGAGAGAATCCCCGTCCCCTCAAGGTCGCGTCAACAACACCAGGTAAAAAACATTGTCAAAACTGTGTTCATGACAATAATTTTAATAATTTCTATCCTTTTTTATTTTTGATGTAGTGAAAACCAACAGTTTTTGAAAGAGGTGGTGCAGAGCGTTCTTGACGGACAAGGAGTCGGCTGGCTTAACATGAAAAAAGTGCGCCGCCTGCTTGAGAACGAGCAGCTCCGCGTTTTTGTTCTGAGTAAGCTGAACCGAGCTGTGCAGTCAGAAGAGGATGCCCGACAGGAGATTATACGCGATGTGGTGAGATTCTTAATCAAGAATTCCTATTTGAGTACGGAAAGTGATTTTTAAGCTTTCACCATAATAATTGTCTTAACTATGATTCCTAATTTGTAGCCTTTGAGCAAATGTAATATATTTGTAAACCTTAAATATATATATATATATATATATATATATATAATTGATGACATTTTTATGACGTGATAGGTGTCAATGCTAATTCCTAAACATTGTCTTGTTGAAGATATAGAAGCTGCTATTTGCAAGTTCTGAATGAGATAACTCTTGGTTACTCTCTTTACATTTCGCCCTTGATTTTCCTCCTCATAAAAAGCAGGGCTACAAATAAGACACCTCTGCCAAAGAGGTACCAGCAGTGGCTTGTTTGTAATTGTTTTCTATTTGTTTTCAGGAGGTTAACAGGAAGGTGTACAAAGGAATGTTGGACATCTTGAAGTGCACAGTGTCAAGCTTGGAGCATTCCTACACTAACGCCGGCCTGGGAGGAATGGCCAGTGTCTTCAGCTTATTGGAGATAGCACGGACTCACTATCAAACAAAAGGTACATTTTGGTGCAATCAAAAATAAGGAAAGAAAATCCATCCAACTAGACGTTTATAGCTTTGTTGCCTATAATTGAAAAAAAAAAAAAAATCCAACTTCTGTTTTCTGTTTGTCTTTTAACTGCATGCTGAGAAACTCTTAACACCCTTTTTTCTCTCTTCCTGTTTTTTGTTGAATTATTTTTTTACACTGATTTGTTGAATTGTAAGACCCCGAAAAACGCAAGCGAAGTCCAACTGACAGTACCGGCAGTCCAGGAAGTAAGGAGAGTCCTACGGGTCGCACTGAGCCCCCCCGACCCCAGGGACTTCTGAACGTTCCCCATCTACAGCTACCCCACCACAATACGGGCAGAGGCACTCGCCATTTTGACACCCGCAGTCTGAATGAAGAAAACTTTATTGCTTCGATCGGTGTGTACACCACCCCCTGCCTTGGTTGCATGCGCACCGTGTGATCCTGTGAAAGCTCATAGACCCACGAACCCCCCCGACCCCCCTTTCATCTAGGCATTACTAGACAAATATTCCACACACTCAGCAATAAGCACAAAAAATCCTATTACATAACACGAATATTTTGCATAAAAGATTCTGACCATATATTCCATCAGTAGAAATACTGGATTTGACTGCAAAGTATATATTTAAATGTTTGGAATATTTCCCCTTGATCCCAGCATGATTGTGCTTGTCTTGGCTTTTCTTAATCCTCTGTTGCCCTGTTTTTTGGAGTCTTGCTGTCAAACCTCCGGGCACCATAGATGCATGTTCCTGTTTGTCTTCTACAGTGATTTCTAAATCTGCAGTAGTGGACGAGGGAAAATAAGAAGCACGTGAATTAAATTGGTCCTCATCTGTGCCTTTACTGCAGGTTTCTCCGAGGCTCGCTTTAGATTATTGCAGTTCCCTTTTGCTCTCAGCATGGAGGGGGGATTCATCACTCCCCTGTATACAGTCCCAGTGAGCAAAACAAGTTCACAGCACAGCGTTTGGTTTCTTCTCTTAATAAAAGAACCAACACAATAACATATTGAAACTACTCTGTGATTTCTGCTGGCTCTGTATACGGGGGAATTGTGCGGTGAACCACTCTGACTCCTACTTGCATTTCTTTCTCCTACAAGTTGCACACTCAATTCTACAGAATGCTGTGAGACGTGCATCCCAGCTTCTGCGACTGCTCCATTTCAACTGCTGGCTAGGGAGCCACTCAACCACATCCCATGCTTCTTTAAGAATAATCCCCTTTAAGCACCCCTACTGCTCCTGAGAGCCAGCTTTCAGTGATCTGAAGTCAGCATGTGGCTCTCCAGGGCTCCGTAGTCTTCCACATGTTGTAATGTTGCAGTAGCAACGATACCATACAAGCTACATGCTAACGTTACAAACCACTCTTAAATAACAGTTTCAAATGTTTTGTTTTTTTATGATTTCAATGCTCATCCACCATACATGCCTTTTCAATCTGCTCTCTGACTCTCTCTGTCTTTCTCTCCTTGCTTGCAATGCATCTTGGGTAGAATTGTGGAGCAAGCACCAGGATAAGCAAAAAGCTATGGAAAAACCACAGAGTAAGAGACTACACACATGGAGAATGGAAATACGAAAGATAGGGTGTTCGACTGTTTCCCTTATCTCTTGAGCTCAGTTTAAAGAGATGCTTCTGAACATTCTCTCTTCAGAAATATGAAAGAACTCGTGAACGATATATTATACAACATAAGGTAACATTTTACAAGGAGAAAAATGATTGAAGGTTGTTTAGGGGAACCCTAAATTAAAAACAACCTTTTCTTCAATTGTTGATGTGAACTTAAGATGCAACCTTCATTACCTTGACTAAGATATTTTATCCCTCTCGGTGATCATTTTTCACTTGGATTATTGCAAAAACTTTTTTTTTTAAGTGCTTTTGCATCTTTATTTAGTGAGCTTTGATAGAGTTGTTCTAAATAATACTTTATTTATATATATTTTTAGAATAAGGATAATTAGATGGGTTTTACTGAGATTGTATTCAAATCTCAGTATAAACACCATAAATATTGAATGCAGTCTTCTTTAATTTATTTAGTTATTGATTCCTTTGAAAAACCAAAACAATTTGCTGGTTACAACTGTTAAAAAAAAGAAAATCTCTTCGAATATAAAGGAAGTGCCTCTTAACTGTCCATCAGTTTGTCTGCATGCCTAACTGCCTGTGTCTGTCTGTCTCTAATGGAACTGAGCCACATTGGCTGAGATTTGATGTCCAGCGCTGCAATTTTGTTATGATTTTTAATTTATTTCTGATGTATTCTGCACTGTGTGCTTGCCCCTTCTCTATGTACATGTCTGCTATTTCGAAAGCTATTTGATTGTCCACTTATCAATGTGTAAGCATCGGAAACGGTTAAAAAAAAATGAAGAGAAGACGATAGGCATCCTTTCTTATGAGGCCAACATAATTTGAGTGAGAAGTAATGTTGGATCAAGGGATACATTCTACACAGTTCTGCTTCATTTGTGGGTTATATTATATATATATTAAGATGACGCACTGTCCTTGTTGCTATGGGCTGGTGGCTCTCGAATCTAGAGACTCTGGGAAAAGGTAAGAGAACATCAAGAAAGGGGGAAACAGAACTGAGAGTTGTTTTGTTCTTCAGGGTCTGACGGAGCAAAGCAGCAGCGCCCCCAAGTGACGGATGCAGAGGAGAAGAAGTCCCAGATCAGCTCTGACAGTGGCCTCAGCGTGAGTGGATCTCAGGTGTGTTCATGATTTTGATCATGTGTTTGTTAACGATGATGTATGGAAAACATCTCAAATGAATCGATAAATCCGGTGTCTTCACAGAAGAGCGACACAGAGTCTGTGACGAGCTCAGAGCCTCCGATCCTGACGAGGAGTACCAGCCAGGATTCAGAGGCCAGCACAGTGGTAGGGCACGACCAACTCTGAGATCGTATTTAATGACTCATAAATTCATATTTGAAAGTATGTTTTTTAATGGTATGATGCAATTAAACACAATTCAAGAGTAGACCGGTTTTATCCTTATTTTTTTTAATGGAAATTATTCATGCATGAAAAAATAAAAAAACATTATACTTAATGCATAAAAGCACTTTAATAAGGGAAACAAGATTTCCGATAATAAGTTGGCGATCAAGGTAAAAGTTTAAACGAAAAGAGGGTATTTGATGTTTTAAATTTTTTGAATGTTTTCGGTTTTACCCCTTCAGATAAGCAATAGTTCAGGAGAAACTCTGGGTGCTGACAGTGATCTGAGCAGTACTGCAGGAGACGGACTCGGTGGAAGACAACTTGCTCATCTGAACTTGTCAAGAGGGACACTGTCAGACAGTGAGATTGAAACCAATCCAGCCACCAGCGCAGTTTTTGTAAGTTCATTTGATTTATTACAATACATTTGACTATCAATTTTATTTGAAGCCTGTTGTAGCCAAGTCAGCAATCATCATACATTCACTTTCCATCGATTTTCAAATGTTTGTAGCCATTAATCTTTAAGTATTGTTTACATTTTTAGCTTTTGTTTGGCAGTATTCTCAGTATCACGTTTTTGGACTTTTAACTAGCAGAAAATGTAAATGGATTAGAATATTTGAACAATTAAGATGCTGAAGATTAACAAGACACTGAAAGTGAAGCGTTATCTGTTATAGAGGAGCTGTCAGCCTCATGTGTGGAGCTAAATTAGCGAGACAGAAAAGGTCATGGTTAATATTCATCATATTCATCCACAGGGGAAGACTCACACTCGGAAACCAGGCTTGAAAGAAAATGTACCTGCGATGGCGAAGGGGCCTCCTTCTCAGCCGCTGGAGGATCTCAGCATGAGAATCTATCTTTGTGAAGGCCTCCTGGGTACGGTGTCCTCTTCTTGTATTTTAGTGAAGTAAATAATATTGTTTTCATAGACGAGGAAGTAGAATTTAGTATTGAAAACGGTGAAAATGATTATGGAATAAAAATGAGAAACTGAGTGGGATCATAGTAGCAGCAGGTGGCTTGCTGTTGCATAACTAAACCCCAAAAAGCGTGGAGGCGGTAAAATAGAGAGATCTCGAGGGAAAGTAGATGGCTTTGGGTGGGCGTTAGATAGCTGGTGGTTCTTGTGCAAGGTATACACACACACACACCAATTTGTACACTACACATTAACATTTTATTCTCTTAAGAACGTGCTGCAACATGTCAAGTCAATGAAAAGTAAAGTAAAAGTTTGACAACTACTGTAAGAAAACACACAGTGAAGATTAGTACGTTATAGAACTGCATGTTGCATGCATTGCGGTCTTAAATGACTTGTTGTAGCATAAAACAGCTTTCAGAACAAAACAGTTTGTCAAATTTGATTGAAGATTAAAAAAAAAAAGCATAACAATTAAATAAATAAAAATAAATGAATCATTAAAGTGTGCATGCCTAATCACATCAGTATGTGTGAATGGTTGAATTTCCCCTCGCGGGACTAATAAGGGATTCTAAAAATTTTTTAAATAAAATCATTTTTTGCTTGAATGAACGCAGACTTCGTCTAGCCACCAATTTATACCCATATACTAATTTGAATTCATGCATACGTTGTCATTTCTGGACTTAAGGCACCACCGTCTTTCACACGCTTTAAACCCTGTGGCTTATAGAACAACGTGGCTAATCTTTGCAGCCTCCAGGAGGCGCTTGTGCAGGGAGTACAAGAGCAAGTCTGAAGAGCACATCATGTACACCCTTACGATGGAAATAACACAAAGGAATGCATATGAAGCAGCTTTTAGGTTAAAGGTGACTCACCTGACTGTAAAATTAGGAAATGGAGATGCTGTACGTAAGCTTAGAATTACAATGGTTGGTTGTTGAAGATGTGTAAAAAGGAAGGCCAAAGATGTTAGCAGATGGCTCTTATGAAAACAGTTCTGTTAGGATGTATATATATATTTTTATTTTCTAGCCGTGTAACTGGGCACTGATTGGAAAAATCATTTGTAGACATTGGATTCTCTTTCTGTCTTTCGAAGCTCATTGTAGCCCTAGTCGACTTAAATAAGAAGGTGGCAGTAGGGTAGTGGAACATGCTTTCACAACAAGGAAGAAAGTTAGTGGAGCTTGTGCTGCAGCTGTAACACACTGACAAATCCTTCAACCGATTTGTAGATCCAGATGGTTGTGGAAAACTACAAAATGAATAATGTTTTTCTAGTACCATTTGTCTTTAATCCATTCCTTCATTTTCAAAGTAAATATTAACAGAGGTAAATATTGAGCATAATTCGAGTATTAAGACATTACGCAGTGGTGGACGAATCTAACCTGCTTATCCAGGTGTTGACACGTTTATGAGGGGAAAAATTCATCCCTCTTCACGAGAAATGCTCTCATCGTTTGCAAAGTTACTATTGTTGGTGTTTGCGTCAAGAGTTGTGTGTGTTTGTCTCTAATAAATGGGGCAGTATCTATGTTTGTGACACGTTTTGTTTGTCCTCCTTAATCTCTCGTGGGGCCTTTTCTAATTTGAACGTTGTTAATTCCACTCACTTCTCTGCCTCTAACCACCTACTGCTTTCACTGCTTCTCCTCCTGCTGCTTCTCCCGGGGAATTCTTCCAGGCCGCGATAAGAGCTCCGTCTGGGATCAACTAGAAGATGCTGCCATGGAAACCTTTTCTCTAAGTAGGCCTTATGTCTTGGTTGTGCCATCTTTGGATTTATCCTTTTTCCGTTTTGTCAATGAGCTGCATGTCAACACTTTTTTAATATTAAGCGTTTTCTTTTTTATGGACATGATCAAAGAGCTTGCTGGGAAACAGGGTTGCACTTCTCGGTGAAGACATTTATTTGACAATGATCAATTGTTTTGATCATTTTCATTAGATATTAGTATGTCGCTAGTCTCAATATGATATTGAATTTATAATAGGAATAAAATGTTTTTGTGTGTTCCTTAAACATATAATGAACTTCCTTTTTATGTCAGCATGTATTTCAAAAGCATGTGAAACCTTTGAATGAGTTGTTTGTCTGTTTCTGTCTCTTCTTCTTGACCTCATCCTCTTTGTTTGCCTCTTCAGGTAAGGAGCGCTCAACGTTGTGGGACCAGGTTCAGTTCTGGGAGGATGCCTACTTGGATGCTGTCATGTTGGAGCGAGAGGGGATGGGGATGGACCAGGGCCCACAGGAGATGATCGAAAGGTAGTGCTGGCAGGTGAGCTCACATGTGGTTGAAATACATGCTAATATCTTCTGTTAAACCATGACAGGTATCTGTCGTTGGGAGATCATGACCGCAAACGTCTGGAGGATGATGAGGACAAGCTGCTGGCTACACTGCTGCACAACATGGTAGCTTACATGCTCATGATGAAAGTAAGAGGCTCTTTTTGATGTCATGTTACATGTCTTGCACACCCGCTCACACACTTTTCTTCAGGTGACGAAAAACGACGTGAGGAAAAAAGTCAGGCGTCTGATGGGAAAGTCGCACATCGGCCTCACTTACAGCCAAGAGATCAACGAACTGTTGGATAAATTGAATAATTTGGTACTTATTTTTACCTGATTTTTTAACTGGCAGCGAAGAGTTAAAGTCATGACTCTACTTGTAGAACGGACGCGAGCTCTCCATCCGGCCCTGTGGGAGTCGTCACATCAAAAAGCAAACATTTGTCGTCCACGCCGGGACGGATACCACAGGAGACATCTTCTTCATGGAGGTAGATGTTCGACCGAGACTTCTTCTTCTCTGGTGCGCGTGAAGCCGTGAGTGACTCGCTGTGATCTCAGGTGTGCGACGACTGCATCGTCCTGCGCAGCAACATCGGCACAGTGTACGAGCGCTGGTGGTACGAGAAGCTCATCAACATGACCTACTGTCCCAAAACCAAGGTCCTGTGTCTGTGGAGGCGCAACGGCCAGGAGACGCAACTCAACAAGTTTTATACCAAAAAGGTCTGAGAAGAATTTGTTGATATAGTTTTGGTTTTACTTGTTATATTGTTATTAAAACAGTCTTTTAATCAATTTTCTAGTGTCGTGAACTGTACTACTGTGTCAAAGACAGCATGGAAAAAGCTGCAGCCCGACAACAAAGCATCAAACCAGGTAGGTTTTTTTTTACCTTAAATTTATGAGTCTGTCAAATCAACGGATATTATATTTATTATAAAGTTTATATTTAGTATAAAGAAAAATGTATTGTTTTGAAAAGATACAGCTTTAGTTCTTTACATGGTGATGTATTTGTTACACGAATGTTGTGCTGTTCTTTAGTCTAAATCATTTGGAAATAAAATAAAACATCATTTATAGGGTTTTAATATAAGATTCACAAGACCAATCAATTTTCCCTTCAGGTTGTTACTGTTACCGTTTTCACCCCGATACTTCATATCAAAGAAGTGATCACTCTGATAAACTAATCACAATAAATCCCATAATTCCACTTCCCTTATAACAGAGCTTCCACTTTTCCATTGCATTATGGGACTTGTAGTTAGAGCATTGGTAAAATTTCGGCAACTCTAAAATAATAAGCGTCAATATTGTGCTGTTTTTTGTTGTAGGTAGAACTTTATTGATTGATTGAAATTGTTTTCCCGTCATTGTAAGAGGCCTTAAAAACACACAACAACAAAAAAGAAATAATGTTGACATAAAGGTTTTAAATATGAGAAATGACAAACAATTCAAGCAACAAATGAAGAAAAAAATGTTATTTTAACAAATCAAACGACTTAACATTTAAGAACAATCTAAGCAAAAACATGGATGTTTATGAAAATGTTTCATGACTCACCATAATGTCCTGAAACATGGTTTAACATGGCGTGTTCCTCCTGCAGGTCCAGAACTGGGTGGTGAATTCCCAGTACAGGACATGAAGAGTGGTGAGGGGGGGCTTCTGCAGGTCACACTGGAGGGAATCAACCTCAAGTTTATGCACAGCCAGGTGAGAAGTTGCTGCCTCCTCTTCTCTCACCAGGGCATGGAAACCAAAAATCACCCATCATGGCTCAGACGTCATCCTTCCTGCTCGTCCTTCCTGTTTGTGTCATTTCATTTCTCACCGTCATTTTCAAATCAGTGACTAGTCCAGAACATCACCTCATTCTCCCCCGTAAACAGAGAAGTCTTGTTTGTGCTTTTGCTTTTTTTTCGATTTGCCTTTTCTGTTTTAAGTTGTGTGTTTGCTACAAATGTGACTATTGAGACATTTGTTCTATATTTTCAAGCGTCTGTGCTCCTCGAACCTTGCGTTGTGTTGTGTTGTGTGTGTGTGTGTTTGTGTGCGAAGGAGCTTCATGAATAATCTATGATAATTTCAGAATTCCTGTTTACATCACTGCCTAGAGCTGAAGCATGTTGATCTGAAGAGTGAGAGGTGGTAATAGATGGAGTGCAGTGTTAAATTCAGAAAGTGTTTCTGAGAGATCTTTAACCTTCAGAGTTTCTTTTTCTGGCAGATTTAATGGTCAAAGCGATAGTTGATAGTGATAGTCACTCATTTTCTACTCACCCTCATGTTGACTAAAGGTTAACTTTGGGGTTATTTTCAGTGTAATCTGTTCCTTGTCGCAAAACCTTACCCTCTCCTTTTTCGTACAAAAAAGACTCACTTAAATACATCCAAATACCTTCATACTGCTCGTCTATAATGTGCCTATAATTTTGAAGCCTCGATATAAGGATCGTGAGATTTACACTGATCGTTTTAAAATGTCTTTTTTGGACTAGGAAAAGTTAGCTTCGGTCACAACTGTCATATGGACATTTCTGCCTCCGATCACTCTGAAAATAATCCCAACCCTTAGTCGACGTGAGGGTGAGGAGAAAAATAGTGACAATTTTACTATCTTCTATTACTATTACTATTAAACTATCAATTTAAATGTCCAATTTTGAATTGTTTATTTTGAAAACATCAACATCTAGGCGAGGTAAATACCTTATTTTACTGACTCACATTTTATTTATTTACTTAATTCTATTACTATGGGTTTTTTATGTTATTTATTTAATGATTTTATAAAGACAACAATGAAGAGAAGAAAATGGTAATAACAATAATTTAATACCTTTTTTTACGTAGAATATTTTGGAACGCTGTAAAAATGATAGATATATTTTAGATTATTATTATTATTATTATTATTATAGACTTTATTAATCCCTCTACAGATCTCCATCAGGAAATTGGGTTTCCAGTTCACAGCAGACGATAGTTTCATAAAAGCAATAAGAAAGTGCAAATAAAAAGTGCAAAGAGATGACAAAGTGTAAACATAAAGAACATTAATCAAAGGAAATGACAACGAAAAGGATAAAAAGATTAACATAGAATAACGTCATCTTTTCATTTTCAATGAGATGTTTATACTTACATTTTTTTTTAATTTAAACAAGGAATTTATTACTACTACTAAAACTTTTTTATTATTATGACTTCTTGTCAAGTATCGCTTCCATTGAACTTCAACCATTAAAGGGGGATTAAAAATGATTCCCTTCTTTTTTAAACTTTAATTCACGCTTTTATTACTTGTTTTCTTTAGAAAATGAGAAATCATTACTCATCTAATCTAAATTAATTTAAGATATCTACACAGATGAAACTTTGATTGTCACAGCAGCATTAAGGAAATAATATATTTATTCTAAACGATACATTTTTTTTTTAGTTTTAGTACGACAAAGTTTTTGTTGTGTTTCCTATGATTTTTGTTTCAATCCACTGGAGGCCCGTCCTGCAGCCCGCGGTGGGATCAGTGTGTAACATCGTAGCCGGTGTGTAGCCGGGCCTGCGTCCCTCAGTGTAGCCGGAGCTCAGTGTCCGTCTGTGAGCTCGCCGTCATGTGTCTGTGCTGCTGTGTGAGCGAGCGGCGTTGGTGCCGGCCCCTTGTTGCTGGAGGAGGAGGCATGGAGGGCTCTGACATGGTTAAAGTCCAGGAACTCAAAAGGTGAACCCACTCTAGTCCACAACTTCTTAACCCCCTCGAGGCCGACAGGTGTGGCAGCCAGACGCGATTCTCGTGCCGGGACCTCCCGCCCGCTAGCGCCCGCTCCGAGTGTCGTTGAGTGTTTGTGCTCTTCTGTCCGATAATAATCCAAACCATTTCTCTCCCATGCTCTCTCCCCCTGCAAGGAGCGGAAGGTACACAACCTCTGCTGTGTTTGCTTTGTTAGCAGTGACATCTTCTTGGGTTTCTTTTTGTCCTTTTTTCTTTTGACTGTCGCAGCAATTCTACTTTTCTGTCTTTGTCCACATTCGTGTATGAAACTTCCATGTACGCATTCTATGGGCCGTACTCACCGACTAGAATTGTTATTTCGATACTTTTTATTGACGCACAAAAACATCCCGGACTAGCCGCCCATGTCTGCCTCTGCTCATGGAAACTTCGCAGTCTCTTTTTCTTTTCCTTTTCTTTTTTTTTTTGTAGATGTTGAAAGCTTGCAACCCATGTGCTAGTCCTTCTTCTTTTTTTGTTCTTTTCCTCATGATGACTAGAACAAGTTTAACATTTTTGACTATGAAGTGTTAACTTTCATCCAGTGTTGTTGAGTTAATAATGTTCTGTCTTGTTTTTGTTTGTTTGTTTTGTTTGTTTTTAGGTTTTCATAGAGCTGAGTCACATTAAAAAGTGCAATACAGTGAAGGGAGTCTTTGTCCTGGAGGAATTTGGTAATTACACCATCTACTGATTCTCGGCCTGTACTCGGCACAACAGTAACTCAGCTTCCCGGAGACGATAGACATGAAACCCACCGTCCTTAACGCTTTATAAATCATATTTTATTTAACGGTAACACAGGGAGGTCAGTTTTAACTGCAGGGTTCAGGTGTAATAGACGTCACCAGTGATATGATCCACCAGACTCTTGATAGCATGATCAAGCTGAAAAATAAACATTTTAATTTAGCATTTAAAGCGACTGTTACTGAAGTGTAGCAGCCACCTTGTGATAGAAAAGTTGATTCACACTCGTTCTTAAATTTCATTTTTGCTCAAAATCACTTTTTCGGTTAAACAAACAAACAAAAAAAGAATTTTCTTGAGCTTCCATGGCTGCTCTTGAAGGTGAATTTTCAAATAAAATTTAGGTTATTCAAGATTATAAACACAGAAATGCTTTTCATTATTGTTCAGTTCAATAACCGTCGGTATGTCTTATAGCTTCATAGCAATAACTCGGCTCTGTCGGTTTATTAGGGAACTGTGGTGTCGCTTCATTTCTGATTTATGTTTATTGAAAAAAAGGGATCAAAACTATCGTTCATTAGCTTAGATCTCATTCACTGGTGTGAGCTACATCATGAGTGGTATATAATCAAGTAATACAAGCACCTAATTTTATGAAAAATGTACTTTTCAGCCGTTTAAAGTGTAGAGTATGTGATGAGTGTCAGCAGAAGCTGGAGCTGGGTTACTGTCGTGTCTCTGTGCTGCTTTTGTAATGTTGCCCTCATCTTTGCCACTATGAAAACCTTCATTCTCCAGCAGGTAAAGTCTTTGTCACCTTTCTTACTCAGACTTCTTCTGCACACACACGTCATCCTTCCACTCATCCACTGCTCCTCCTCCTCTTCCTCTCCCCCTCCCCTCCTCCCTCGAGTCGTCCTCTCGCTTCCTCCATCACTCGCTTCTCATTTCCGAGCTCCGTCCGCTCCTGGACGGTTCTGGGCGTGAGGGTGTGTGTGTGTGTGTGTGTGTGTGTGTGTGTGTGTGTCACACTTCCAGTACATTCCGGGTGCACAGTTCACTAATCCACTGTCCAGTCCACTGGTCCTCAAGGATGGAGAGACGTGGTCCACGCCGCCTGCTCCCTGTGACGCCTTTTTACTCTCAGTTCTTGAAGGTTCTTGCGACGGTTCTTTTTGTTTCTTCTTCACGGGGGTCGTTGTAAAAAACGGCTCCGCCCGTCCTTCCTCTCGGGCTCCAACAGCCGTCCCCGCGGCTCGGATCTCAAACTAATGATGTGTGTTTGTGGGACTTTTCTTTGCCCCGTCTCATCCTCCCTGTGAGTCCACCTGTCTGACCCTAAACCGACCCCCTTCAACCCCCCCTGACCCCCCAGACAACTCAACACACTGATGTTCCTGCTGCCTTTGAATCTTGTGTTTTGTCTCTTGCATGGTAATAGTTCCTGAAACTAAAGAAGTGGTGATCCACAAGTACAAGACGCCCATGGTGAGTCATAAGACGTCTGTCATCAAGGTCATAGTCATGCACGTCGCCCCCCCGTGGCCTGGAAGCTGGACGCACCTAAAGACATTTGATGGGTTTACATTTTTTTTTAAAGTTTGAACTACAAGAAAAGAAACTGATATCATTTTAGAGCAGCGGAGATCAATTACATTTCCTCACTTTAATTACTGTGACTGTTGAGGGGCCGTCAAGCCAAAAGAGAAAAAATATATAATGGAAAACGTAAGAAAAGTAAAGAAAAATAGAAGTAAACCTATATTTGCCAATACAATATTTATATTTTTTTCCCGTAAAATAATCTCTTAATAGTGACTTCAATAATTTTCTTCAATTTTCCCATGGTTGTTAAGAAGGTTTAAAATGTGTCCGGATCATGTTCAAACGTCGGCTCTGGAAAGCGAATGCATCTCTTGTAATGTTCACACGGGTCCCCGGGATGCTGAGTCAGCAGTTTTCCAAATGAGGTCAACCCCAGAATAAATCAGGGAAGAGAGAACACGAGTGGAAGTCACCGTAGGGAGCATCGTTTCTGTGTCACCTGATGCATGTGTCAAACCAGCTCCTTTTTAACGGGGATTCAAGCGTGAAAAGCACAAAATAACTCTGGTTTTAAACCCTTGCATCTCTGCTATGTTCTTGTTATTGTTTGTATGTTGACTGTATTGTTGTTGCTTCAAGGTTGTTCTTATCTTCATGAACTCATCTGCTATTGAAGTCAATAAGTAATTATAATTTATAAAGACTATACGGTGACACAGGTAGACGCAGGTGGTCGAGGGCTGATCTTCAGAGTGATTGATAGATGAAGGGAGGCGAAGAAGAGGCACTCCGTTTGAATGATTTATTTCACCAGTGGGTGGCAGTATTGAGTTTGCATTAAATCTTCTTGTGATCTAAGAGCTGTTCTGCTGACGATGAGTTTGTTGAAACATGTAAAGTCAAATTTCAACAAATTCCTTCACTTGTTAAAAAGTTACTGAAATCAATCTTAAGATGAAGAGTCATGTGACAGAGAACTGTTCAGTGGGTCAGAGACGGTATTTTCATACGAAGTACAGCAAGACTTTTTTAACTGTCCATGAAGATAAAAACCAGAAACTGAAAAACAAGATGAATTGTCTTATTTTGTGAACAAATGCTGTTACAATGCAGTTGCACCTTTCTGACAGGTGGGGTCGCCAGAAACTACATTTTCAAACTAGCGTATTGTGGCTTTTTAACTCTAGGAATATTTGCTTATTTGAAAAAGTTTGTTTTATTGTGAAAGGTAGTTTGTTGCTATGATTTAACTTCCTCCCTGCTCCTTAAAATAATCTTAAAATGCAATAAACTCTTGAGTCTAAAAACAATAAGTTTATTTAATACATTTTATTTATTAAGCTTTTTACCATTTGACATTACATTTAAGTCTTAAATAAACCTCTAGGATTCCTGATTTATGCATTTGTCTACTTATTAAAATCAATTCATGGTGGTACAATAACTAGTGAGCAAACAAATGTGCCTGCGAAGGTTGTGCGTTGGTTCTAGAGTGAGGGGACTTTCTGCTCCACACCATGCAGTGACTTTGTTCCTCTGGCTCTGCAGGCTCATCAGATCTGTTACTCCGTCCTCTGCCTCTTCTCTTACGTGGCGGCGGTGAAGGGGAAGGAGGCGGAAGGAAAAGCCAAGATCCTGTCACCGAGACCTCTTCCTATCTAGACCCCCCGCCCCCCCGACTCTCTCTCTCCTCACCCACAGACTTCTGACAATCCCTTAACTTAAGCACACAAAAGCCGCCGCCTCCCCCTGTACATACGTCCTCTCTCCCCCCGTCATGTGATGTCGTGTACATATCGTCGTCTCTGGTTCAATGTTCCGAGTGTCTTACAGTCGTGTGATGATGTCGGAGCGGCCGGCGGGTTCTAACATGAGAGTGCATGCAGGTCTCGTGCACCGACCCCCCTAACACCCCACCGACCCCCCGCCCCCCTCCTAACTGTGTTTGTGGTTCAAAGACCTTGTGCAGGACGCCCCCTTCTGGTACAGCGCTGCATGTCAAGGCTTCAGTTGTCCATCCCTGGTCCGTGTTCTGCTGTTTAACAAATGCATGTGACTAATAAATATTATATATATATTTCTATATATAGTATTTATTTAATATATAAGCAGATATTTACCTGTACATTTCTTTGACAACATTTGCTAGATGTGCAATATGAAGTAGTTTAGCCATCGTCAGAGTTCACTGACCTTCACAGGGATGAATGTACCAAGTTTATTTTTGTTTTTAAAGCGTCACATGACTTTTCTGTTTGTCTTTTGAAACTCAAACATGACGGAAAACTGCGCCGACGTCACTGTTCAGTCCATCCGTCGCCATCAGCGCCACCTACATTCTTTTATTTTCTTCACCACATCCATCTTGAATTTAACAGAAACTTGACAACGACCACATGACACCAGTGGGTTCCCGTCATGAAGCTTCATGAAGCCCCATGTATTTGAGTCCGTTCTACGTAAAGATGAATTCAAAGCCCGATAGTGATGAACAAAGATGTAAATATTTTGCTTTGAGTCGTTCGTTTAATCAGAGGATGAACTGATGAATCATGGGAAGAAAAAAAAAAAAATCTGATTCAGTCGCCAGTTTTTCATCATGTGACGAGGTTTTGGCTGAATGACTATAGTGTGAACCGTGTACTTCCCCGAGAGTGTGTGTGTGTGTGTGTGTGTGTGTGTGTGTGTGTGTGTGTGTGTGTGTGTGTGTGTGTGTGTGTGTGTGTGTGTGTGTGTGTGTGTGTGTGTGTGTGTGTGTGTGTGTGTGTGTGTGTGTGTGTGTGTGTGTGTGTGTGTGTGTGTGTGTGTGTGTGTCAGTACCTTCATGTGGTGGACAGTCAGGATCAGCAATATATCAGTGCAGTTTTGTCACTAGAAGGTGTTTTATTTTGGTCAAGTGTGTATTTCTAGTCATTGAACTGTGTGAACGTGTCGGTTAAGATGCAGTTCCGATAAATAAAGATCACCTCATGCTGGTGGAAATGACTCGACGTGTGTTTAGCATTTTTGTTCTGTGTTTTTTTTAAGTGTGTATCAGTTTATAATGTTTCGCTGACACTCGTTTAGTAGTGATGGGCTGATGAAGCTTCATGCAGCAGTATCTCCATCTACCAGCAGGTGGCGCCCTTAGTTTAAAGAAAAGTTGAAAGTATTGATTAAATATCGCTTTAAAGCAATAGAATGTAGAGCAGATAGTGCCATCTAGTGGGCTCTGAAGGTAAAGACACCGCTTCATGAAGCTTCATCAACACATCACTATCCGATCTTATCCAATACATTCTGAGCTCGTCACAGTTGCATCAAGAGACGAAGACAAAACTAGCAACAAAAAGAAGGTTTTGAAAATGTTTATTGTTTGAAAAGTGCATCAAACAGAAATAACTGATTCTCTTTTATCCCTAAAAAGTCCCTTCACACCATTTAATGGCGTCAAGAATCACAGACAAGCTTCCACTGGGAGGAAACAAGAAGCCAGAAACCACCACAGCTTCACTGACTCTGGTGCTTGAAGTTTAATTGTCATCTGCATTATTTAAGACATTTGCTCCACCAGCCATTACTGGATCCTTCATACTGAGGGAAGAAGCCAGTCACCATTTTAAAAGTATCCTCCAGACTTGAAGGAAGGTTTGTAAACATTGTTCTAAAAGTGTCACAGAAACTGATTGACAAGGAGACGATGGTTCATGGTTCAGAACATGAAGTTCACTCTAAAAACACGTGTGTGTATGATGACAATGCTGACAGTAGAGGGCAGTGTTTCACACGAAAAACAGCCGAGAGAACGAAGGCACATTATTTTTCTTGATCCAATAAAAGTTTATCAAAAATAATTGTTCAAGGATGACACGAGCGCCCCCTGGTGGCATGAGTTTAGTGTAGTTCATGTTAGTGAATCTTAAAAGTTATGGCGACTGATTCCCAGAGATTTTACAATTATTAAAGTCACCAAAATGTTCAAGACAATTTAGCAGGAATTGATTCTTGTACGTTTTGAGTAAAGAAGTAAATATTTGCTCGCTCAGAGGTCGCCCTCGACCGACCTGCGCAGGATGCGAAGTCGGGACATGACCTCGTCCCAGTCCAGGTAGGCGCCCTCGAGGTGGCGCGAGGCGTCGGGACTCCAGGCGTAGCTCCTGCGTCCGTGCAGCAGACGCCAGTTGTCGAAGGTCACCATGTCGCCTGAAGGTGAGAGTCTGAGGTTAAAAACCCACGTTTGAAGAAGCTTCTCGAGGACCTGCTGCCGTCACTGACCTGCCTCCATCCTGTAGGTGACCACGTTCTCCGGCCGGTTCATGACGTCCACGAAGGCCTTCAGGGCTCGGTAGAAAGGTTGGACCTGGTGGAGCGGGAGGTCCAGCACCGAGTCCCGGGTGGCGTTGTTGAAGTTGATCCTCAATACACGACCTTTCTTATCAGCACTGCAAACATCAACAAATAATAACCAGAATGTTCAGTAAAAACACCTACTTTAGTTTCGTATTTAATTCTATTTTTCTTGTTTTCATGTGACCGACAGAGGGCACTGTTGCACCTTGAATCGTCTGCCACAACTCCAACTTGTCTCGAGTGAACATTAGCAACAGGGAGTCTCACTCGATGATGCATTTCTTGGACTGCAGCATGAAGTCGCAGTAGTCCCTCCCTATGTCGATGAAGTCCACCAGGAGCGACGTCAGGGTGTTGAAGGCCTCGGGGTCTTCTCTCTGCAGCTGCATGGCCGCGTGGAATCCGTCCACCACCTCGCTCTCGCCTCCCTCCGAGGCCGGCGAGATGCAGTGCAGGAACTGCACCTGCACACCAGACGCACACATGAACACCTGCAGCACGACGGCACGACTTTTTTTTCCGAGTGACGACTCACTCCTGGTGCGAAGTGTAGCGCCGGGTAGTCGGTGTGAAGGCTGAGCTTCCCTGAAGTGTAGGCCACGTTGTTGGCCTCCTTCTTGTCCTGCACCTGCCACGTGTGCCTGCAAACACACCTCATGTTCACCTGCACAACACACTGCACAACACACTGCAGACGGTATCAGACAGGGTCTCTGAAGCCTTCATTGAGATGCAGCAGGAGTCGAGCGCTAATGATCCTCCGTCACCTCACATGTTCTGTCTGCATGTTCCGCTTGTGAAACTGTTTTTACCCCGGACTGCAGTCCTCAGCTCCAGCAGAGCTCCAGCCTCGGACCGAGGCAGAGCCGTTCGAACTGAGTGCACCAGGTAATTCCGGTGGCTTAAGGAGGAAAGACCTTCAGTTGTCCTCTTGCCCTCAAGACTTCTGCGGTGCTGCGAGTGTCTGATCCCTTGAGCATCCCATAATTATACCGGCCATGTATCAAAGAGGTGATGCGCGTCTAAGTACACAACCTTTTTGTGTTGTGGATGTGATGAGCTCCCAGAAGTTTTTGAAACTTTTGAGGATCAAAACGTTCAATTGGCGTGAATTATATTAATAATGTTTCAATGTCGTTTGACATTTAAATGTATATTTTTTTAGCCAAATTGACATCAAACTTCATTGGGAATCTTCAAAGTATTGATCGTTGAACTTCTTTTAAATTAACTTTGATTTAAGTCAATCATTTGAATCTAATTTGAACATGTGTGGGTTTCCCTCTCAGCAACTCTCTAAGTAACGGTGACCAGAATCCCATAATGCTTTGCCGCCCAGCCAACCGATCACAACTGTTGATCAGTGATGACGTAGCTACATGGACATGGAATATAAATACAATATTTGTAGCTAACAATCGGTTGTTACTAAATAGAGCAGTGTGTAGGAGGGCATCATGGGAGTTCACTGTTTATGGTTTTTCTACAATATATTTAAATACGCAGAACAAACTGCCAACAACATGTAAAAAATCTGCGAGACCTTGAAAGATGAAACACAATATGTCGTATCAATGTATAACCTTGATATTTTAGTAATTGATTAGAAATTAAGTATCATTCATACATTTTCTTTCACGGGGGGGCTGGAGCCTATCCCAGTTTCTTAGGGCGTGAGGCAGGCGTGAGGCGGGGGGACACCCTGGACAGGACGCCAGTCTGTCGCAGGGCACACAAAGACACACAAACATTCACACGCACACACTCTTACCTACGGTCAACATAGGGATGTCCACACCGCAATTTAACTTACCACTACATTATGCTATTACAAAAACCCTGTTTCTTTAAGTGACATCACAGACAGCAGATAACATCACTCAAACCTTTGCAGGAGCCAGGGCCTCAAGCAGACGAGTTCCAACCCAATCCAATATGATTTATTTCCTATTTTCTGTGGATTAAAAAAGCTTTAACCAGAACAACCCGTAACACAAGTTTAGTCAATAACTGTGAAGTTAAACTGAACAAAACGCTTGCCAGCTTAGCAAGTGGCTAACAGTGCTAGCTGCATTTAAGTGAACATCTCAAATTTACATTCTCTTCGATATTTCCAATGTCACATTTATGATTTATGACGTTGTGGGGTGGAAAACTGAAATGATCGGCTCTGAGATTCTCTTTAAGAGGGTTTTGTGAAGAAGAACAACTGGTCACATGATCCAGAGTTTCTTAAAAAGAACCTGCCCTGGTTGCAGTGTGTGTGAATGAGATCCACACTCACCCGTAGAAGGTCAACCTCAGAAAACCAATCCTCTCGGCCAGTCTGGACACTTGGCCCAGCTCCGCCGGCGCCCCCTTCAGGTACACGATGCCAACGCGTCTCAGGGCCAGCAGCCAGTCCAGCGCCGCCTTATCGTCGCGCAGGACCTCCTGGAAGTCGGCGACAGGGATACGAAGACCGCTGTCCCAGTGTTGTTGCTCTGAGAGGAGAAGAGAGTTCAGGGTCGTCAGACAAACTTGGTGGATCTTTTCCACACACGTTGACGCACAGACAAGTGTTACACAACTGCAACACATCAACGTCTCGGGGTCTGTGACGCAACTGAGCACAAGAAACCCGTTTTGACATTTCACGTGTGGATGTGTCAGGAGCCTCAGACAGAAGATGGACGCATCAATAACTTAAAGATCTTCTTCTCCAAAGTCCTCGGATTCAGTACCTCGGAAATGTCTCCATCGGATGGACAGACGGACATGAAATGAAAAAAAAAGTCCTCCCCCTTCTCTCCGCCCAGCTGGCTCGCCGGGTTTTTTCCATCCAGCTTCACTCCGGTGACTTTGAGAGAAGCAGCTGCTAAGTACATTTGTGGGAGCAGGGGAGCTGAACTGAGGAGATCGTGTACCTGTCTGATGTTTGTGTTGCTTTTCAGCACCCACTGATTTTTGGAAAGAGAAAAAACGTTCCGTTCCACTAAGTCACAAATAGATTGCAAGGGCAAAGTGATGGAAACACAGGCGTCATGACTGTTGCACCGCTCTTGAAGACGCACCAGAAAATGTTACCTTTTGTTTCACCGCACCATCTCCACAACACTTTTTAGCATCATTTTTAAAAGGATTGATGGTTTTATGCAAGATTTGAGTGTTAAAATTCTAATTTTGAGCATCCTAGAATTATGCTTATGCAAAAATAAATATAATAAAGATGACCATCTTATCAAATTTGTGGAGCCAGTGATGACATCAAAAATGGAGCAGTTATTGTACTGGCATGAATATTTATGAACAGAAAGCAGTGGTGAAAGTAAAGAAAGGAGGTCTGGCAGCAACACTTCAAACATGTATATCATTACAGAGAATAAAAAAAAAATGTGGATAAATGTTCTGTAAGTTTTGAGCAGATAAAGTCAGTTTTTTTTCCAAAAGGTCCTTTTCTTCCCTTTTTCTAAAGTTGTAGCGTGAAGGTCATGGTTTAGAAAGGCAGGATGTGGTTGACCACACTAATAAGGAGGGCAGCTGTGGGTGGGTTCTTGTGAAGCCGGCCATTTTCTGTCTTTTTTTTGTTGCAGCCAGAATGTTGTAAAATACTCTTTTTCAGTTATGATTTTGAGTGATTGAAAACAACAAATTATATTTTTCAAATGTAAGAGTTAAATAGCTGGTTCTGCCAAAATTGGTTTAGTAAAAGATATATTATACTTTTCCCAGCCTTCACACACTTATTCAATTGAGTTTTGGTTCACTGCCTCCTTGCTTTTTTGTATTATTGATCAACTATGGATACAATCATTTTTATTTGAATGAGAATCCACTAGATTTTCAATGTGTCGTTTAATATTTTTGTACTTTATTGTGAAGGTTAGAAAAACAAATTGAAGTTTTAAAGTTTATACGATTGATTAAAAGATGAATTGAAAATGACTGAATCCACCGTTTTTTTTTTAGTTGACGTTGTTGTCTTGGAGAACAGTTGATTTCATAAATGACTTCATATTGGCTCAGAGGCCAATTCTCCTGAAATAAGAGGGACGTCTTCAACTGCATGTTTGATACATACTCTGTTCAGTAAACTTATATGAGCTACTCCCTCAAAACAGAGGGGGCTCGACACGCAAAGGGTTGGCGTTTTGAAGATGGCTGGAAAATGTGTCACGAGCACCACTGCAGGACGTCTCCACCATGCCTGCTGATAAAGTAACACCTGCTGTAGTCCATGAAGACGCGACAGGCGTCACTTCCCTTGTCATCCTCCATCATTTTTATGAACTTTTTATGAAGCCTGCATATTAGCTACAGACAATAAGTCAGATCGGTGATACTTCTACTTCTTCTTGGCTCAGCCACAGGGAGCACAATGTTTCCAGCTTGACCCTCAGAGGTCATCAGACCCTGACCTGGAGTCCACCCAGATGGCAGACCTGCAGAAGCAGAGATGCAGGATCCGCCATAAACGGCGATGATGGGGGCCTGCAGACCTCCCCGCAGGCTGTTGTCACAAACAATCCGTTTCTGGCTGCACAGTTCAGAGGGTCAGAGACTCCCTGCTCGTGCAAACTTGTCAGAATAGCAGAAGCAGACAAAGGCTAAGAACCCAAAGAACTGTGCCAAAGGTCAAACCTGAAGGCTACAATTACTCTGGTGAAACACAGAGTCTTATGCAGCATCCGTGGTCAGCCCCGGTCAACGTGAGCATGTTGGACTCAGACCACCGTTCTGTTTACAGCTCATTTGAAAATAGATCAGGACTGCAGATGTCAAAGTTCACCTCAGAGGACAAGGGCCAAATAAATTCTCGGATCACGAGATGAAGATCTGAAATACGAAGGAGAGAACTTTTTACTTTCTCCTCTTTGGGAAAACATTCAGAATATATGAGAAAGATTTCACTGCAGAAACTTTACACAACCTTGAGTGTGTTGCACTCAACACACACAATATTGTGTTCATACTGTCATTAATGTTCATTAATGTTATCTTGTATACATGTATATATCTATATAGTGAATCCTATGGTTACCTATAAAACTGTAGGGGTGAAATCCGGCTGATTATTTGCCTTTTTGATTATTGGAATCTTTCTTATTCATACGTATTAAATCTGGTAGCAATTACATTGAAAATTTACTTTTTTCTATTTTAATGGGGCTCTTTTGTCCTCCTTTCCCCCCCCCCGACAATAAATAAAAGGATGCACTTACTTAGCATGTAATAGTAATATAATTATAATAGTATAATATGGTTACAATTTATTTGAAACTGGACTTGCATATGTCTTTAGCTGCTATGGTCTAAATTCTAGAAATATCATGTAAATATGGTTGAAATATGAAATTATGTTTGTGTTGCAAAAATGTTCGTATAAATTCATATTTATTTGGAATCTCAATCTTTTTTGACAAAGTAGATCAAATTATCGGATAGGATATGAGTACATCGACCCTTCATTAGCTAAATATCCCTGATAAAATAAGATTTTATCAGTATAATTTATTATGACATTATTTTTCTATCTTTAATACATTTTTGCTGCTTGTTGGCAGAATCTGTTCAAATTCTTATGGTGTTTTTCTCTTTGTACATCCTAATAAAACATAAAATGGTACAAATGGCGTTATGTGACTGTAGAGTGATCGCATCTACTCAATCAGCAGGTCACTTTGCTTCAGACACTTTTGAGCGGTAAAGCAGTGGGTTTTCTTATGGTCCGATGGTCGCCTACACACTGCTTTTCATCAAAACTCCATGCTGCTTTTTTACCCTTCATCTTACACTCTTCGACATAGTTTCCAACTGTGGTCAGTGCAGATACGACGGCATGTGTGTTTTTTTTAAGCGTCTGCACGTGGAACAGAGACAGCTTTGAGATTTTGGCTGCGGGTTTCACGAGCAGGACTGGCCTGGTGCGAGCTGGAAGGTACACAAACGACAGCCTGACAAGATAGTGTATGTGCATAATCCTCTGTTCTCCCCGCGGTCTTGGTCTGCTACATTGGCTTTTCCAGATGAGAAAACCTGAAGTTGAGGCTCCAGTGGCTGTCAGGCAGTTTGGCTCTGCCCCCAATATTGTGCTCTGGTTAAGCTTGCAGGGAAGCGTCACCTCGTCTGCAGCTGTGAGGGCCCTGAAAGCCACGCTTGAATCACAGCAGTCGTCCTGAGCTTTGTTTTGACTTGGTTAAGTTTTATCACAGAGCCGCCATCAGCTCAGAGCAGAGGAATGCACTCCGGAGGGCTCCAGTCAGACGAGCTCACGGATGAGATTGTCTTGATTAAAAATGAAAGATTGAAATCGTTGAGTGGATTTTTTTACATCAATCAGTTCAGGATTATCTGAGAATCATTCATTTTTAATCAAGCCGACACCTTTTTTTTTAAAGGCAAACCAGTGACTCCCTCTTTGGTTGAAGTGTGTGTGCATTAGCACATGTTAGCAAAGCAAGTCTGCTCCTCTCTCTGGACACCTGCTTAATAAGGAACCTGAGAAACAGCAGTCGCTTCATTAGTGTGCAGATAAATCAGGGAACGACTTGTTGTTGAAAATTAAACCGACGTTTGGGAGCTAGAGCTCTGAGTCACCTTGTTTCCTCCCATCTATCACTGAAAAAGAAATATTTTTGGTCATTAATAGGAGCAGCAGCTTTTATCACACTTCCATTTTGTAGATTTAATTTGAAGAGTTTTTGGGCTGAAAGCTTCAGATGCTGACTCAAGGTAGTACAATTCAACCATTATGATATGGATGTGCTGATGAAGCTTCATGAAGCAGTGTCCTTATTCCAGGAGTGCCCTTTAATCTAGTGCTTTAAATTAGTAATGGCTTGATAAAGCTTCATGATGTGATATCCTGTTTTCTTAGAGCATAGTAGGTGGCGCTCTCAGTTTAAAATGATGGTAAGTTTCAATATAATAGCAGATCAAAGTAATCTAGTGGTCTCTGACAATAAGGACAGTGCTTCATGAAACTTCTACTCTATACATACTGTACATACGTACCAGCAGTACTCTTACATTTGTCTTGAGATCAAATTTGTACTTTTACAGTTGTGTTTTTAAATTTCTTAATCCTGTTCATCGTTGTTGCACAACAAGTTTTGCTTTGAGAACAAATTTTTAATCTCATTAGCTAGCCTTATACCGTTGTGATTTTAAAATGTCTTAATCTTGTTTCTACTGCACTTTGTAGATTTGTGTGCAAATGTAAAGTCCAAAATGAATAAAATATATTATTATTCTTATAGTGTCACCTCTTTAAGACACTGTTTTATAAGGCGTCATTAACACGGTAATGGGCAGTAAACATTTCTGTGTTGATTGAGTTAGAAATGGTTTAGCTTAGCCATGATGCTGGCACCAATATAAAAACACTATAAATAAATAAGGAACAAAAAAAAGAGAAATTAGACAATGTCAAGAAATAATGGACAAAAAACTATTTACAAGCTTCATAAAAGTTCATTGTAGACTATCCAGGACTTTTCACCGTTAAGGTACTTTTGCCCTTTCGCTAAGTTTATTTCGGAATAACAGATGCTGAATGTTTGAGGGAGGCGTAGAAGTCGGGAACCGGTTGAGCTTGAAGATTATAAACATTTATTTCAGATCACCTTGACATGTATGTACAAAGGAGGAGCCATTATAAAAATAAGTAGACTGGTCTAGTTTCGCCAAGTTTCTGAATATAATAATAACTCACTGAAAGATCAGCAATGATTATGATAAGTATCATGATACAGTAATAACAATAAGATATATTGTAAGGAAATATTTCTAGTATTCCAGTACTTGACTCTGGTGTTGCAGAGTTTACAGACCACATGACTCTTGACAAGGTCGTAACTGCTTTCATTTGTTTTGAACACAAAATATGTCCAAAAATCAACTTTAAAAGCTATTTGAGTCGAATGTGTCCTCTCGTCCTCAGTCATTTCTGGGATCTTGCAGCCATCTAGTGTCTGGGAGTTTAATAACAACAAAGAAATTAAAAAAACGGCATTAATATTTACATTTTAATTATACATTTAAAAAAATGAATCGTTTTACTTTAAACAAAACAAAAAATGAAACATGATTTAAAAGCCAAAAACATATAAATTAAAATCTATCGATAAAGTATTGTGGAAAAAATAATTGCAATATATTGCCGTATTGATATAGTTCAAAGATTGTGTCTTCTACTTACAGAAGACCCTGACCGGCTGTTATTATCTCTGTGACATTAAATCACATTATTAGTCATGAAGTTGTGGTAAAGTCTGTCACATCTCAGTGGATCACGTCCACATCATCTGTGCTCAAACTAAACTTCTCTCACTTTATTCTGTTAAAGTGAGAGAACGAGTGATGAAGAGGCAGCAAGTAATGTGATTAGTATTCAAGGTCAATAACCAAAGTGACTTTTATCATATCCTTGACTTCAACATTGATGTTGTAGATCGGCTGCAGTGCCGTCTCTAGTGAGTTCTCAGGTTCAATGCCAGCTGTGTGGTGAATATTTAATAAAGCAGCTCTGACGGCATGTTACTACTGTGCTGTAGTACCCTACTTCAGGACATCCAAGAATTACCACTGAAGTGTTGTTTCTGTGCTTCTTAGCGTCTATACAGGTTTCTATAGTCATTCGTCCTTCAACAATGTGCATCAGTGTTTTCCGTGGGTCCAGATCTGTGTGTTTGTCTTGGAAGCAGCACATCGTTTGACAAACACATCTTTATTCATGGGAAGCTGAGGATGATGAGCCAGTTGCCCTCTGTTGCCGCAGCTTTTGGGGAGACACTGTGCGAACTGTTTTCTCACTGGAGAGCTGAAGGCACTCCAGGCCACAAGCCACCATCCAAACATCTCCATAAACAAATGTATGTTCCTAGAACTCCTCAGAGCCTTGAGTTATTTATTGTCAAATTAATTTCATATTGCTAGCTTATCCTTGGGGCATACTTCTACTATTAAACAAGCCTCCTAGATTGCAAGGGAAGCAGTTAATCTAACCCTGCAATTTGTGCACTTTAACCTGATTGTATCTTGAGTAAATAGCAGGGGGATGAAGCTCTAAGCAAGAGAAGAACACAAAAAATGATACCTTATCCTAAGTCAAACAGTTTGTGTGTCTACTATGTGGAAAAACAAAAGTAAACACTTTGCTCATGTGATGTGCAGACAGTGGATTCCAGAAATGATTTTCCGCTTGAACATATGTGTACAAGAGCTCGTGGTTAAGGGGGGGGGGGGGGGGGCTGGCAGGGGGGATTTGGGGGGTGGGTCTTGCTCATGTTAAAGATGGCATTTAAACTGACAGCTACATTTGGGAATACAGTTTTTCCACTGATGGACCTCCACTGCTTGGTTTCCAGGAGTCGACTGACAAGTGATGATATACATAACTAAATCCAGTCCAGATGGTGCAAACACAAGCCAGACATGAGTCCCGGCAAATCAGCCTTGGTTGGCTTCGTTAAAGACGTTTGCCTCTTTTAAAAATGACAGCGGTATCACTCACAGCCTGTGTAACAACATGAGAGCGAGGCAACCCTTAAATACAAACCGAAAGTGCATTAATTACTCGGTAAAAACAGAATTTTGCAAAAGCTTGACTATTTAAGCTTCTAAATATGTTCAATGAGGTGATCTTACTTTGGCTGCTTCGATACTTACAGTGCCTTGCGAAAGTATTCGGCCCCCTTGAACCTTTCAACATTTCGCCACATTTCAGGCTTCAAACATAAAGATATAACATTTTAATTTTTTGTCATCAACAACAAGTGGGACACAATCGTGAAGTGGAACGAAATTTATTGGATAATTTAAACTTTTTTAACAAATAAAAAACTGAAAAGTGGGGCGTGCAATATTATTCGGCCCCCTTGCGCTAATACTTTGTAGGGCCACCTTTTGCTGCAATTACAGCTGCAAGTCGCTTGGGGTATGTCTATCAGTTTTGCACATCGAGAGACTGGAATTCTTGCCCATTCTTCCTTGCAAAACAGCTCGAGCTCAGTGAGGTTGGATGGAGAGCGTTTGTGAACAGCAGTCTTCAGCTCTTTCCACAGATTCTCGATTGGATTCAGGTCTGGACTTTTACTTGGCCATTCTAACACCTAGATACGTCTATTTGTGAACCATTCCATTGTAGATTTGGCTTTATGTTTTGGATCATTGTCCTGTTGGAAGATAAATCTCCGTCCCAGTCTCAGGTCTTTTGCAGACTCCAACAGGTTTTCTTCCAGAATGGTCCTGTATTTGGCTCCATCCATCTTCCCATCAATTTTAGCCATCTTCCCTGTCCCTGCTGAAGAAAAGCAGGCCCAAACCATGATGCTGCCACTACCATGTTTGACAGTGGGGATGGTGTGTTCAGGGTGATGAGCTGTGTTGCTTTTACGCCAAACATATCATTTTGCATTGTGGCCAAAAAGTTCGATTTTGGTTTCATCTGACCAGAGCACCTTCTTCCACATGTTTGGTGTGTCTCCCAGGTGGCTTGTGGCAAACTTTAAACGAGACTTTTTATGGATATCTTTGAGAAATGGCTTTCTTCTTGCCACTCTTCCATAAAGGCCAGATGTGTGCAGTGCACGACTGATTGTTGTCCTATGGACAGACTCTCCCACCTCAGCTGTAGTTATCTGCAGTTCATCCAGAGTGATCATGGGCCTCTTGGCTGCATCTCTGATCAGTCTTCTCCTTGTTTGAGATGAAAGTTTGGAGGGACGGCCGGGTCTTGGTAGATTTGCAGTGGTCTGATACTCCTTCCATTTCAATAGAATTGCTTGCACAGTGCTCCTTGAGATGTTTAAAGCTTGGGAAATCTTTTTGTATCCAAATCCGGCTTTAAACTTCTCCACAACAGTATCTCGGACCTGCCTGGTGTGTTCCTTTGTCTTCATGGTTCTCTCTGCGCTTTAAACAGAACCCTGAGACTATCAAATACTTATACTTTCGCAAGGCACTGTACTTGAGCTACAATGGATTATTATTTTAGTGATCGTTTAAAAGCGATAGTATAGGCCTTAATTGATCACGTCAAAGAAGCCCAGAGATCACGGAGCAACAGACAAACTTGCAAGTTGATGAGTAGGTCTCTCCTCTGTCAGGGTAGTTAAATGACAAAAATTAATTCAAATTCAGATTCATTTTCTATTGCATATCTCCATATTGTGGTCATTGTGGGCCTGAGCATGGCCCAGCTAGTTAGAAGACAGGTCGAGGGCCCATTCATCCTCCAATATAAATCAAATTCTTTATTCAAACTAACTAATCTGTAAAAAAAATAAAAATTTTCAGCCAAAATATGACTTACAGATGAAAAAATGTACAACCAGTTCAGTTAGTTTTTCTCTTTCAAAGATGCAAATAACAAAAAGTATTTTAATTAAGACCTAAAGTGAAAGTGAAAATAAGCTAATTTACAATCGCAGCCTAATTTATGAAGCATTTACACATAGCTATTTTTTACATTTGTTCAAACAAACAGCTTAGGATGTATTCAAATGAATTATATTGTAAACACATCTCAAGTAAAGTGTTACAATTAATGCTGCTTCCTATTTATGACTCATTAAAAATCTTCAGTTTAATTCCTCAAATTTTCATTATCCAAACGCCATCATTATGTAATATGTTTCCAAACTCTTAGTACTTGTTTAAATTCTCTAAGAGTCGTAGCATTCGATGGTGATTCAGCTGATGCCGCTAACATCACCAATACGATTTACCATGTCAAAGTCTAACATTAGAGACCCATTTAATATCTACACAAAGTTGAAAACAATAAATTACATAATGGCATAGAATTACATATTTAAACTGATATGATTTCTTTCCAGAAGCTTTCATCTGAAAGTAATGGATTCTAAATGTTTGGCAATAATCAGTGTCAACAGATGTTCAACAGATAATCATTAACAGATGCCGAGATACAGTTTAAGACTGTTTTCCATTAGACATTAAAAATCCATTTGACAAATTTCTACTGACTAAGATATGGAAAATCTCTGCTTTGTTTCAATATGCAGTTTTGGAAACATACCTTTTTTTCCAGGCAACCCTGAAATGGGGCTTAACTTCTCGTCAGATTAGTTCACATTCCTCTCTTGTACAAAGAACTTGATGTTTCACTTGAACTCACAGGAGAGAAAGTTGGAGATTCTGGGAATTTTTAAAGCGCACATTTCTTAATAGTTGTAAATATTATATTGCTGGATGCGTCAGAATCTGCTATTGTGTCTTGATTTAAAGGGAAATTGTTTTTTTTTTAATACTTTTTTTGAATTTGGTCATAAAGATAAGCAGGTGTCCAAGGTTAAAGCTTTATTTGGATGTATTATTATAAATGGCTGGAGGATATGCTGCTGTCAAATATGCAAATACACTACAAGAGTGATACACAGATCATTTTTGGGGATCGGCTTTTACTCAACTGTCTTTTCAGACAAAATATTTAGTTAGTTTTGAATAAAATACCTTCAGATCCCTGCTTTTGTTCCATCCATGCTGTAGCTATAATTGTAAATTCAATTGTAGTCAAGTCTAAGCAGGTTGATAATATCTTACGACATACTTACAAAAAGTTTGTGGACTGCTGCTATTTTAGTTTTAGTGTAAGAATATTCTACAAATAGAATATCTGTAGTCAAAATCCCCTGAAAGGATTATGTTATAAAATCGAAAGTGATTTTGGTATAAAGAAGCAGGATGTCTCTGTTGATACAAGATGACACATCTGTGTTGAAAGATTACTCGTAATTATACCTCCACCATTGAAGCCGTAAAAACAATTTAGTGAATCATATAAATACAAGCGGGATAAATTTACAGAAGTTGAGTGGAGAAAACCTAAATGTTTACTTAGCTGTAAGCCTGTTGAGCAATGGGTCAGTCAGAAAAATGTAGCACTTTAGAAAAAAACATTAATAACGGGATCTGTCAAATGAGTGAATAAATCATTGACAGATTTATTTCCTCAGTGTCTTATAAAGCAATGAATGATATGTTTGTGTTATTCATCAACACCCTCTTTACTGCAAGTTTAAAGTGCATCTGCCAACACGTAAACTCCACATGTATGCTAAAGGTCATGTATCCAATCACATAAGCAAAGAGAATTTCCAAGAAGATATACTTAAGAATAGAACATTCTTGGGTATACAATGCTCTCTTTTTTGATTGGGCTGAACAGTTATAAGAACATGTCAGAGTATTTCCCTTTTTAAATAATGCTTGATGCTACATTTGGGATTTCTTGACTGGACTGGTAGAAAAGCAGGGAGTTTTTCTCTCAGAAGAACACATCAATCTTATTTTTTTGAGCATCCTAATAGATTTTCCATGTGGTTCAGACACAGGGGGTCTAAAGAAATCTATTGCTTCCTTGCTATTTCTGCTGACACCACTATTTTAGGTTCTTATTTTTGCTGCTCACTCACATTTATTTAAATAGAATCTTGCACCTCATATTCCCTAATGAACATTCATTTATTCAACATGGAAAGATCATCTTGAGGAACTAACATGTCTTCTGTTTGCACTCAAGATGTTAGAAAAGGTTTCTAAAGGGCTGTAAAAACATGTACCTCGCCCTTTTAACGCATCCAATGTTTTTTTTTATCCTTTACACAAAACTTGAATAACTAATTTATTGTCATAAAATTTGAGAGATTTTGAGAAAAGGCCCTGGAGTGTGAAGAGAAAGCCACAGCTGTTGAGCTGTCACTTCAACCTCAAGCTGATTATTCTCTCTCTTAAGTGTCTAATCAATTCTAAAATAACGAAAAATCTTGCTTACATAATTGTTCCCTCCTTGAAGCAAGAATTTAAGTATCCCACCAGAAAGTGTTGCGACTGAACCACATACACCGTCTGTGTTCCTCGACTCCATAGAAACGGGAATAACATGGAAATGGAACAAGAGATTCTGCAGACATAAAACCAGAGGTAGCATAAAAGCTGAGTAAAAGCCCCAGAGCTGCCATTATCACATTGACCTTGCCGTTTTGTACGTGCAACGCACTTCTACGCCTAAAAACAGGATTCTCAGCTGTTAGTACTCTGTAAACTGAGATTCATACAATTTGTTTTGTAAGTAAAAAAAAAAAAGGTTATCGTCATCTACTTCAAAAGAACACTTCGGAATATATCCCTTCTGGGGAGAAATCATTAAACCGCTGGAGAAATGCCTCAAGCTAAGACGTGCCCTTCTGGAGAGCCGTTGGTTTAAAAAAATCGTGAAGAACAAATTGACTGGGAGTAAGGTAATAAGAGGGATCTATTTACATTCAACATGTATGAGGGGCACGCTGCCTCACTCACACCATCCTAATCAGTCTGGAACAGGAACAGAGCAGCCACCACTGAGCCCTGTGGTCCTGCAGGACCTTGTCTGTGTACATAAACCAACTCAGCTCTCACCCCCGCTCCACTTAAAACCCACTACCTTGCTCCACAGCTGAACTTCCTCCTTTGGCTGTCTCGGCTTGCTATAAAGTGTAATGGGTTACTATAAACACACCGCAACACTCGTTCTTTTTCCAATCTTTTCAAAACACCTTTCAAGGTAGTTAAAGTATGGGATGCAGGCATGGGAGTACTTTTAGATTTCCTCTAGAGTCACAATATGAACCCCAACAATAGTCTTTTCTCATTTCTTTCCAAAAAATGTATGACATCTTAGTTAATTGTATGCATTTGAAGATGTTCCAAGCATAACCAGAGACCTTAAGACTTTTCTTGCAGCAGCAGTGTTTCCACAAATCAGCACAATTCAAGTGTATATTTTCAATGAAACTCACAGGAGACAATCCTTTTTTCTTCTTCGAAGAGTTTTTTCTGCGGACCAGTTGTAGCAGCAAAATGTCACAGAGCAGCAAGTCAGTGGATTACAGAGATACACATAAAATAAGACTTTCTCCTCCATGAAAAGTGTCTCAGGAGTTCAGAGTCAGCAATTATCTTCAGAGTGGTTTAACTTCAAGTTAGTTAGCCAAGTGCAAACTGTCCAGTTTCCATGTTTTTGTTCAGCAAATATTGAGCTTTTTCAGAAAGAGTTTGGACTGGCTCATCCACAAATTTCTGATGGCGTTTGGATAATGAAATGATCTGAGCCATGTCCAATTAAATTAGCAAGTATCCTGCTTATGCCCTATATACACATTTTAAGTAAGTAAGTAAGTAAAGGTTATTTGTAAAGCGCCTTTCTAGACCAGGTCAACAAAGGGATTTAACAATTAAACAGTCAAGACACATAAGACAAACACAAGAATCCCAGAAAATCATGGAAAAGCCTGCACAATTGAGATGTTTCTTGAAGGAGTCAATAGACTCCATCAAACACAGAGGGAGAGGAAGATCGTTCCAAAGCTTAGGAGCAACAGCCTGTATTAACTGCAGGCGAGACAGCTCTTTCTTGTTTAGACACGAAAATAAACTGTTACAATAGTCTAAACGAGAAGACACAAACGCATGGGTTATAAGCTCCAGATTGTGTTGTGACATCATTTTCCTAAGTTTAGAGCATTGACAAGATGAAACTTACCGTTGAGAAACAGTTCTTCTTGTGTTGCTTTTCTTGCAGAAGAAGAAAAACAGCGTTTTTTCAGCCAGTCGGCATCAAAGACACTTGCGTGTTGATCTGGCCACACAATAGACACCTGGAAGATATAAATCCATCCATAAACTAATGAACATTTACGAAAGAAATAATGAAAAAAAATAGATAGCTGAATGTTAGTGATGTAACTGAATACATCAGATAATTTGTTTTACCTCACTCCAAACCCAAACTGCAGATGATTTTATACTTTTTAAATATTTACTTTTCGTGTCAAGACTGTTAGCATCATCCTATTTGTTTGACGCTGGTATATTTAATTTCTGTAAATGAATCATGAAAGGTCTAACAGCAGTCGAGAAATATTTAGCTGGAGCTTAACAACATAGTAAGCAATTACTTCTTTCAACGCATATTGTCATTTGAATTGTCAAAAACTAAATTGAGAGAACAATAAACAAAAAGAGGGGGATTAGTGATTTCCTTAGCAGCAGTTGAACACATCAGCAGTATATTTTAGCAGAACATCCATCATAGAGGAGGATACAAAGAGGGCCTTTTAAAATGTCAAACCAAATCAAGTTTCAAAGCCAACTAAATCCAAGAAGGCAATTAGTCCTACAGGAATGTCATTTAATAAAAGTGCTTAAAATCATTTACAATCTTGATGACTTTTACTTTCCGGGATAGAGTGTTAACTCAATCTTCCCACTGTATGTTGCTGGTCAGTTGTGAGTCTAGTTATAAGTAATGTTTCTTTTCAGGCGGTGCGGTGTTTCGGTAAATAACTTATTACTTCATTAATATGTACTTATATCTGTATTAATCAAACTATTTATGTACATTCTTTTCATACACAATACTTAATAAGTAACCGATGACTTTAAATTCCGACACATGAGTTTTGACAAGTATGATTTTTGAAGGGTGCAATGTAAGGGCAGAGACCTTCAGTTGATGAGAGCATTATTGATGGTCATTGATGTTTTTGGCAAGTCTGTCACTGTAATCAAATAACAAGGTGTGCCGGGAAGCCTGCTTTGTTTGTTTTGCTTGAGTCACAACAGTATTTGACATTGGTACACTTGCCAACACTGCCCTCATTCTGCTTCAAGCACTACAGTTGGTTTTCATTGTGACTATTTAAAAGTTATGAATTAGGTCAAAAAGAAGAGAAGAGGGATGACTTTGGGAAGACAAATAATACAAACTCGATCTTTTTGAGGTTGTATTAGACAAATTCATATTATTAACATTAACAGGGAAAATGTGCATACAAGAGTCAGAAACTTACCTTGGATTCATCTGTCACTTCCACATTATTGACACCTGTATTGATGTCCAAGTCAGACAAGAGTAGTTTGCGTGCCTGAGCTGAGTGCAACGTGCACTCTGGACACTGGCAGTTGTCCCTCAGCCAGGTGAAAGGATAATGACTGTGGCCTCCATCCTCCCACTCCACCTCAACAAGCCTCTCTTCCTCCAATGCCCGCACATATTTCACCGGCTGGTGAGAAACAGAAAGTGATGCAGAATCCATCGTTTGGTGGCCACGTCTCTGTTGTAGGCACGTGAGAGCGGGTTTTCGGCATGAAGCCTGTCCTAGTCTTTGATAAGTTCTTCCAACTTGACATGTGATAGAAGTCTTGCATAGCTGCATTAGAGGTTGGGCAAATTGACCCAAGGCGTTTCTCATCATCTTTGAACACTTCTCTCAGCCAATGTATCTTCAGATCCAACTGCGCTGAACTCTGTCTAAAAAAACAGATAAGGAGATAAGGACATTTGCCTTCAGCAATTTTAAACATATTGCTGGCTGCTCTCAAACTTTGTAGCCAGAGTTGGGGATCAAACGGTTCTTTTGTGGCACTGACTGATGCTTCAGTTGTGCGATAACGTTCACCAGTATCATAACATTTCGGTACCCAAGCATAATCAAAATCTGATAATCTTTGAATTTGTGTGGAGAAAAACTGAAATTAAGTTGTCACCTTTAAGTTCTCTTTTATTTGGAAAGTATTTATTTAATTATTTTACTGTGTAATTTCATTTTCGGTATGGAAAACAGTATTGTTCAGGAACAAGTAGTGACGGTATTGGTATCAGTACCGGTATCAAATATTTTCGATCAACCCAGCCCTATTTGTAGGTAACTTACATTTTTGGGACAGAATTCTTAAATGGTAAATCGTTCCTATATTTACTAATTATAGAGCTTTAGAGCCTTTTCAGCATTCAAGTCAGCCCCTCACAAACACAATCACACACTGATGGGAGTAGGCTGCGACGCAGCGTACCAGCTCCCAATCAGGAGCGAACAGCATTCAGGGTCTTGCTCAGGGACATGATAATATCAAAAGCTAGGATTGAAGCTGAAACTTCTTAGCCACAAGCCAACCACACTACAAAGGTTGAACAGTCAAATATTAAAGGCATTTATTCTATATGCAACCAAGACGTGACATTGTTTCATTTGGTTTTTAAAGTGACAAATGCGTTGGAAGGAAAACTAAAATATAAAATGAACAGAAAGTTGACTGTGCTTTTCTTTGGTTGGGAAAAAACTCATCCTTCAGTCTATAAAATTACTTTCATGGTGTTTTATTTTATTTCTGTTAAAAAAAGTTAAAAAGGAAACCAAGGCTGCTCTGCTGTTGCGTAATACCTCCTCAGTTCATTTCCTGTTTCCTCAACATCTTCAACATTACTATTGAAGTCGATAAAGCAATGTTATCACTCAGTGAAGTAGCCTTCAGAAGCACACCCCGATAACTGTAATCATCTTTGGTGATAGTTGAACACATCTGTCAAGGCCTGGTATAGGGTAAGTGGAGGGATATAAATGTATGGATAAAAGAGTGTAAAGCCAAATATACTCCTTGTTTTGCTTCTGCATAACCAGGAAAATGTTTTGATTACATTTTAGATCATTTATCTTAAGTAAAACACAGCTGCAGCCGAGGTTTCAAGTCCAACTGTGTTCCCATAGCCATTAAATTGGCCTACCAACACTGGAATTAAAAGCAAAAAGTTCACCTTTATAAACTTTTCTCTTGAGGCAGCCACAGTCAACAAGGAGAACTTTCTACATCGTTATAGTATAAAAGTTTAATAAGTTGATCTAATGTGATAAATTAAACATTGGTTTGTCTATTTGCAGTGTTGCAATATTATGAGTGGAATTTAGGTGTCACTTGATTACGGTTTCTTATTCAAAAGAAAACATACGTGGACTCTTTCAACATTAACATTACCAGAGCCAAGAAAGTCGGTGTGAAACAGTATCAGACCCAAGTAGCTGCAGGAACTTACCTAGCTTTTACCCGTAAATATATAGATCAACAACTAGGTGCAGTCACTTACCTAAACTTAACTTAACTGACATGTACTCACTATTGTAGACAGAGTGAACCTAAACTATTGTGTAGGCTTCAGATAACAAGTTTTAGGCAGGTGTGAAAAAATGATGTAAACTAAGAATGCTTTTTCAAAAATATAAATAATAATTGTTTATTTTTGACAATTTACAAAATGCAAATTGAGAGAACAAAAGAGAAATCTAAACTAAATCAATATGTGTTGTTACTAAACTTTGCCTTCAAACTAGCATCAACTCTTATAGGTACATTTGCACAAAGTCAGGGGTTTTGGAGGATTATAGTGAGGTGTATGATCAACCAATTATACCAAACAGGTGCTAATGATCATCAATTTCATAAGTAGGTTGAAACACAGTCATTAAGTAAAAAGATACAGCTGTGTAGGAGCTTAAAACTGGGTGAGGAACAGCCAAACTTTGGAAGACAGTTTCATGTCACAGGTCATACACCCCAGCAACAACTAGTTATACTGGATCAGATAGGTTTCTCCCAGATTAAGATTTCAAAGCATTTCAAGATTTCAAGATGTGCTTTTCAAGCTCCTTTGAAGAAGAACAAAGAAAGGGGTATTGTTGAGGATCGTAGACGCAGTGGTCGGCCAAGGAAACTTAGTGCAGCAGATGAAAGACACATCAAGCTTATTTCCCTTCGAAATCCGAAGATGTCCAGCCGTGCCATCACCTCAGAACTGGCAGAAACCAGTGGGACCCAGTTTTCGTGGAAGAGTTGCAGCCTAAAAGCCATTCCTCTGACATGGAAACAAGGCCAAGCGACTCAACTATACAAGAAAGCATAGGAACTGGCATGCAGAAAAATGGCAGCAGGTCATCTGGACTGATGAATCAGAATTTGAAACATTTGAAGCAGAAGGCAGTTTGTTCGCAGAAGGGCTGGAGAGCGCTACAATAATGAGTGTCTACAGGCAACAGTGCAACATGGTGGTGGTTCCTTGCAAATTTGGGGCTGCATTTCTGCAACGACCACATACCAGCCAAGTTCCTTCAAAAACTGTGTGCAAACGTACCTAGAAGAATTGATGCTGTTTTGAAGGCAAAGGGTGGTCACACCAAATACTGATTTGATTTAAATGTATCTTCTGTCTATTCACTGCATTTTGTTTTTTTGTTGAAAATAAACTTAACAATTCCATTTTTAAAATTCATTTTTTTCTTAATTTACAGCTGCCTAAAACTTTTGCACAGTGATTGTTTAAGCACTTTTGACCCTGGTCTGAAAAAAGCACTCTACAACTATAAATGACTTACTAGTATATTAGTATATTAGTATATCATGACTTAATGTGTGTAAACGACCCCTGTAAAAACAACTTCTTGTATCAGAAATAATGCATTACATTTGAGGTTATATCATGGTGATTTTTATGTTGGACTTAAAACTATATTGTTTGCAGCCATATCTGATTTAATTTATATATTTAATGCACACTGACAACCACCCACTCTAGATCTTTGGGCTTTAATCTAAGACAAAGTCCAAAAAAGAGTCTTAACCCTGCTACTTTGACAACTTACCTGATGATTTAAAGGTCAAATCAAGTAGAGTGTTCTGTATCCAAGAATGTCTGTAAACCAAGGTTGTTGTTGTTTTTTACTTCCTCTCAGCGCACCTTATCTCAAATATGTATTTTGTATTACATTGTTAAGCATTCAAATAAGAGTTTGACATGTTTGCCCAGTTTTTGTCTCACCCTCATGTTGAATAAGCGTTGGGCTAATTTTCAAATGCGTTCCTTTTTTGAGTTAAAGACAAAAATGTATGTTCATTTAAATGTAGCGAATGGTGTCGTCGTTTTCATCTTCATCCAAAAAGACATACTTCGAAACAAAAAACACATGGCGCTCGTCTGTAATGTCCATGTTGTATCGAAGCCTCGGCAAGAGGATGTTTTTAAGTGGGTTTTGGGGGGAAAGTATGAATTTTGGGTGAACTCTCACTTTAACAAGGTGTATAAGGCGCAACATGAACAAAACACATTTTTCTAGAGGAGTGAAAACAAAATAAAATGTTCACATATTTGGTCAACGTACCAACTCCTGTCGACTTAATAATATTACAAGTATTAGGTTATTATTATTATTATAACACACTGGTTGTATCAGGATAAATAACTTATTACATTAAATAATAATAGGAATGTTTTACTTGCATGTCAGCAGTTGTTTGGATACACGTTGTTATTGTATTGTACCTTTCAGCAGAGAGACAAAAGTTATCTTTACAGTAAAACCACAGGAAAGTTCCTTATAAATAGTAATAAAAATAATTTGCAAACGCAAATATTAAACGACCACTCGGCTTGTAAACGAAACATTTTTCGAATAGAAGTGTGTTGTTTAGCTTTAATTTGAAAGCTCCATCTGCTAGCTAGCTAGTTGTCACTTCCTACTTTCGGTTAGGCGGTAAACAACAGAGCTTTCAGGACACGTTCGTGCAACTTTTAGAGAGTACGTGTCACCAGAAAGTGGATTAAACACAAAGCGAGTGGATAGAAATGAAATACCTGTTATATTTAGATGACACTTTCTCGCGTCCGCTGTCACGGATGCCGGCTGCAGAAAGTGGGGGAAAGGTCGTCAGACAAGCTGTGACGACAGCACGGGTGACTGAGCCTGTTGTGTTGTAACGTTACGCTCAAAAGATAACATGGAACACGCCTCTTATGTAAAAGGACTATTTATTTATGATAAAACTCAACTGAATAAAACAATGTTATCTTGTTAATACGCATTAAACGTATGTGTATAGTGTAGTTGAGTTCTCCATTTTAAACTTATATACTATATTATTGTAAATATTGGCACATGGAACACATTTAAAAAACAACAACAACATTATTTATAATGGAACAATGAGGTTTTTGAATTATTAATATTCAATATTTGAATTGCTGGGATCTGTTTTTCCTTTCTCCACTATAGTCTTACTTCAACTGTAAAGTGTCTTGAGATAACTTTGTTATGATAAGACACTTTAAATAAAATTGAATAAAATTGAATTGAGTGTGAATATGACTCCCTTACTAATGTGTTTTGACCTGAGCTAGATCATGTGTTTCAGAAGAATATAATGTCAAACTTCAAGTATGTTTTAGCAACTTTAATAAGATTAATTGAATATACAACTAGAAAACCAATGAGCGCATTTCAAATGGCATTATTAAAAAATGACATACAATTGTCAAAAATCCAATGATTATTTCAAGAAATGTAAAGCATTATGGCAAAATAATGAATCAAAGACAAAAATATTTGAAATTGCGCTACAGAGCACCAACAAATTTTAATTGAGTAAAGCATTTTACCAAAAACCAAACAAAAGATAATCCTTGCAACTCCTTGGCAGAGGTAACTATTGACTTGGAATAGGTGATGTAGCATATGGTTCCAAAGACCATGTGAGGTCATCAATAATCTTTGCAACAAGTCAAGAAGCCAACATTTTCTGACACGTATGACACCATGATAAGGATTTGAAAAGAGTTTTGAAACATTTCATGACTTATCAATTTACTGTTTTCAAACAGATTTGTGCATGTAACCCTGTTACAATGAGGTTTTTTTTAAGTTGATATTCAATATTTGAATGATGGGAAGTATTTTCAGAATAACTCAATTTATCCTTCAATTTCAAAAAAAGCTACCGGGTGAAAGAACAGGTGTGAATAGAGTGATTGTGAAAGATAATTCAAGGTTGTTGACATGTTGTGGCCTTAATCTTAATAGAAAATGATGAAAGGCAAATATTATCTTGGATAATGAGGTCCTTGTTTTGTTGTGCAAATTCAACAGATTCATGTTAATGTTTCTGAAGAAAAGCAGAAAAAAGTCATACCATGCCACAAACGCATTTCTTAAGTGTGAATCAACAGGCTGCCTCAGAAACTCCAGGACTGTGTTGTCTAGAGAGCAGTTATAACCACATATAGACGTTCATTGTTTACTGCTCGTCCTGGCATTGCAAGATTTTAATTAACTTGATTAAAATAATTCGCCATTAAAGCAACTTTTTTTTGTATTAAGTCAAACAAGAAGCAGCATTTAATTGTGTCTGACTATTATCGCAGAATATTGGCCTCAAGGAAAAAAGAGAAGTGATGTTAAAGAATATTTAAACATACTTAGTCTAAGGAGTACCTTAAATGTCACATAGCTCTACTCCTCAATTAAACCTACTTACCATTGCACTCATTAAAACCTTATTTTATTTTGAATTCCTGGTCCTTTTATCTCGACTCTTTTTACAACCTTATATATCTCCAGGAAGTGCACAGCAGACTGGAGCGTGCTGTTTGTGAGGCCGACCACATCATCAACACAAAATCCTTACATCTCTTGATGTTGAAAGCTTCTTCTTCCTCCGAACCACTCATAATTAGGCGGCGCTGTCTGTGCCTTTAATTCAAAGCAGACCTCAAATCCCTGTTAAGTAAACACGGAGGGGAATGATGTAATTTTCTAGAGCATGTCCTCTCTCACATGTAAGCAGCAAAAACCTATTAAAGGTTTGCACTGTGTCTGGAAATGTATCTTTAGACCACACAAATAAATGCTTTTCGCTCAACCACGGTGAAATGTGATCAAATGTATTTTGTCCAACCTCAAGGATTTATCGTTGTCTTGCCTTTCCTATTTCTTTTTGTGTACCATTCTGAAAAAAATGATAAAAGTCATATGTCAAAGTTTTTAAAAATGGATGACTTGAACCAACAAGAGATGGTGGTTTAATAACAACTAGTAAGAAGCTTTCTAGAAGGCAGTGAGCTGAGAGATACCCATAGAGGAGCTACTGCCACTAAATGGAGTATATTTATGAAATTTTCAAGTTAAGCGTTCAATTTTATGTAAAAAGAATGATTTCGAAAAGCTCCGAGGCTGGGATATATCACAGTGAGAGAGCATGCCTCACCTGCCATCTTTTAGAGTAAGTTGAATGTCTTAACTCTCATATTTAAATATGACTTTACTAAGCAGCCTTAGCAGTGAAAGAAAGATACAGTCTGTCATTATAATCAGTGATGTTCTTACTTGGTCAGATTGAGTTCAAAGATTTAAATGAGGCATCCAGACTCAGATATCGGTTTCCAAAATGCTTCTCCAGTTCACTCTTCTAAATCTTCAATTCCAGTCGCATTTAAATCCTTTAATTCTCATGACGCATTTCAGTGCTGCTCTCAGTATATGTTCTGTTTTTAATCCAAGTTGTGAAATATTTTACAGTATTTTGTTTATAACATGTGTGTTAGCTTGTAGTTAGGAGTCAGTTGCACGACTGAGATGATTGTGTGGCGGTTTCCTGCCCTTCTGAAGGCGCTCCAAAGCAAGAAGAAATCTCAAGTTACTAGAGTGTCCTGGCATTGTTTTGGGGAGGATTCAATTTCTCTAGGCAGTAACAATATCAACCCAGACGCCCTCTCTGGACAGTCTGACCTACCCTGTGATGACACCGTCTTTGGGATTTAGAACAAGTTGTTCTCCATGCTCTAGAGATGCACCCTGGACCTACGGACTGGCTCCTCGTTCCCTGCAGCGTGGCGACAACAGCAAGGTTACATAAAATAACACGATCACTGAGTTTCGTCAGTCAGAAGTTCTGGTGATCTTCATTCATTCGCCCAAACATGTTATGGGGTTTGCCTGTAGTACTCCTGCTGGTCTACTGAAGGCACTCCTCGTCCCTTGTCACCAACGGTCTCACGAGCCTTCAGTAGAAATGACTTTAATATTAAATATTGTTGACTATGTTCCAAAGATCCTCCACTTTATCTAAAGTTGCTGTCAGTTCTGTATAGATCTCCTTGTTCACCTTGTCTTCCAGCTTCACGGGATGCCAGTAGTAATTATCACCTACCCCTACCTTGTTCTTCTCAAGTGTCTGGAAAGTCTTTTGTAAAGCTCTGGGGTCCTCGGCAAGTCTTTTCTCAGGTTACTACACACAGAATCAAAGACGGGCCAAAAGCGCTGATCAAGACCTTTGGACGGCTCGACGTTGTGTGTTAGCCCATCTCCTTGCCTCTTGGTGCTTTCATTCCTTATGGGTAGAGAACGCACACAATTCTTTGATCTGTTCCTGCCACCATCATGTTTCCCTTCATGGCAGCCTTTCGGTTATCACTGCTCTTTCCCTCTGAAGAGAGAGAGAGTCCGGTCAGTCTGAGCCCACACCGGCAGCTTCTACACAGTCTGGTCCCACACCAGGGCCACCCTATCCCCCACTACAGCCCGGAAATAGCTACTGGCTCCCTTATATTCTCCTGGATATATGGTCTGGCCCTCGACTAACCCCTATCAATAGAGACCTGGAAACAAGCTCCTAGCTTTATGGGACCCTTTGAGGTCAAGAAGATGGTCAGTCTCATCTAGGTGTACCTTGAGGTTTCTCCATCTCTCCAGGTCTACATTCCAGATCTCCCTCCTTTTTTTTGTGCGTAATACTTAGATTATTTATTGTGTGGCAGTTTTATTAACTTTGAAAGAAGTTTCAAAGCGGGAAGAAATCGCCAGTTGATCGAGGCTTGTGAATTAATACATTTTTCCGTTTCTCTCCAGTCCCCTCTCCAGCCGTGCCCCTGTCTCCTGCTTTTCCCGTTTTTGGATCTGGTTTTCACGCAAGTTGGCGCATGTTTTGGATAAAACGGTTGTGTATTTTTAGCTATTAAAGACAGCGACTATTTGGACAAAAGTTGTTTTTGGGACTGTGTGTGCTATTGGGTCTATTAAATTTCCATTCCCGGGACACAAAAGAAGGTAAACATTCATATATAAATCAAAAATGGTGCTCATACAGACAGGATCCAATAATCCAAATGAATTTTGTTTCTATGATCCTCAAATCATGATAAATAATAGATTGAAAACATTAACTAAAAATGACAATCTGCTATAGTTAGAACAGTACTTAAAGGCTGAATAAATCTACCAGAAAAAGGATTATGTTTAACTGTATATAAAACAAAACATACATTAGGGTATCAACCTCTCAGCTTCTCAAGGTGAAAAGGAAAAATTGACGTTACGTTAGTTTATAAGTATTATTGAGTGTAGCAACGTCATCTAACCCTTATCCAATCCTGTTGCTGCCTGAAACGGATCCATTTATCTCAATAATAATTTATTCTCTTATATAGTGTTATTCAACTGTAATAACACTCTAATATAGAGTTGTTAAACTCTAAAGTGTCTTGAGTTAACTTTTCAATGATCTGACACATTAATTAATTGAATTTGAAACAATTATGAAAAATATAAACAATCAAAACTTGACAAGGAGGTTTTCAGTCTGGCCTCTTGATGTGAAACAGACATTGTTAGCTTTCTTCCAGACCAAAGGATCATAAACTCCAAAACACAAATCAATTATAGACTAAAATAGTTTATTTAAGATTCCAAAACTGCTTAAATACTTAATGAATGTCACACAAAACGATGGTTGACAAGTCCACAAATGCTGCCAGCAGTCTTATCTTAAAAACAGATTAATGCCACATATTGTACATCAACATTTAAACGTATTTGGACAGTTTATACAGACTGAATACATTTTAAGATGCTTGATAGTATAGATATTTATGATCACAGCATTGCCTATTCAGAAATATACATGTAAAACTTGATTATAAACCACGCTACAACGTTAAGCATTTGAAAGTTAAAGCGACTGTGCAAAATCTGCTCTTCCACTCAGACATCCACACGGAGGTAAACTAAAGCCAGACTAAATGCCTTTGGTGCTGTAATCTTGTACTGGAAATACATTTGGCTCATATCAGATAGTAAATACTATTATTGAATTCCCCAATGTACAAAATATCTGATCCTGAAATACTATTTAGAAACAGTTAGTACACATATCTAAACGCCCTTATCTTGAGATTGTTGGATGCTATTTTTCTCACTTAACATCACCGCTTAAGGACAAGTAAGGCAGTTGGGAATAAAACAGAAGTTTGGCATTGTGCTTTTAAAACCCATTGTAAATAAAATAATGCAAAGGCCTTGAGAAATACAAATACAAATCTAAAAGCTCAGGGATCCATATACAATATTTCAACCCACTAAGAGGTGGTTTTTCTAAGGAAACTACTTCAAAAATGTATCTTCACCTAATACATTGGAGCGTACAAAACGGACATTCAATGTTTTTGAATATTTTTTGCGTCAATCGCTGTTTAACAATTAGACTTGTCACAATTATTCTTCAAATATACTTTTGTTGCATTGGAAAAATATCATCAAATTTCTAGTAATGAAGTCAATTAAAAAATGTGATTTTATACAAGATTGTATTCTATTAGGGTTGGTTAACCAAACTTTTCTACTCTACCCTCATTTCCACTAAGGGTTGGGATTATTTTCAGAGAAATCGGTTCCAGTCTACTTACTACACCAGAAGCACTCGCGATATTTACCCATTCTTCCTGTATGTGTAGGATTTTGGATTAGCGGCGTCCGCTAAAAACAAACTTAAAAAATAGAATTGTTAAGGTTTTCTGGAACAATTTCTCATGTTGAAGCTTCAATACAAGATGGACGTTAGAGAAGAGAACCATATTTGGATGTTTTTAAGTGTCTCATTTTGATCGAAAATGAAGACGAAGACAGCTGAGCATTAAAGTGGACTTGCATTTTTGCCCATAACTCTAAAAAGGAAAGTATTTTTCTGAAAGTCAACCCTTAATCGACATGAGGGTGAGAACAACATGAGTAAACTATCATTATAAACAAGAAAATATGTTGCTCTGAAACAGAAATTGGTGGCAGTTGTGTTAAATTATATAAATAACAACACAAAAAATGTGTATATTCATATATTTTGGTAAATAAAATGACAAGTATTGCTTAAGATGACTGAAAGCGATTGGATTTCCATAAATATGAACCTTTAAATGCATCACTGAAGAACACAACACTAAAATAAGAGTGACAACTTTGATCCCTGATGTCTCTTCTAGATGGACTTCATGACCCAGGATTTTGGGGGGGTCAGAACTTCAGGTACTCGTTCTTCAGTCTGCTCAGCCTGGTCCCGTGGCTCCGGATGATCAGGGACAGCAGCTCGTGCTTGTCCTTCAGCCCAGCACTGATGTCCAGGGTCCCCTTCAGGCTGTCCCTGGTGTGGACCACCATGGTGAGGAAGTCGTCGTTCAGACGGTGCTCCTCCTTCAGCTCGCTCTCCTGGCTCTGCTTGAACTTCACCTCCAGCTCCAGCAGAGACTTCTCCGAGTTGGTGAAGGCCTCGCCGATCTGAGAGGTCTCTCTCCTCAGGTACCTCCCGTAGCTGTCCTCCCCGTCCAGGTCGTAGGAGATGCTCTTCCCGATGCCCTCCAGGACCCGGGCCGAGTCCTCGATCTGCCGCCGGATGATGGTGAAGTCGTCCCGGATCACGGAGTCCTGGTCCTCGTCCAGACCGCACTTGCGCTCGTCCGTCATCTTGAACAACATCTGACACTTCTCCGGGTCGTCGTTGTCCTCGTAGTCCCCGTCCGGCACGAAGTAATGGTGGAAGGTCCCGTTGGACATCTCCGGGTGCAGGGGTCCGCGGTAAAAAGCGCAACAGGGTTTCAGAAGCAGCACGGCGGCGCAAACCAGAAAGTAAAGCGACGACATTGTGTCCAGTTGTCCAGGGAGGAAAAACTGAATGAAACTTTTTGCCTCTTTGTTTCAGTGAAGGCGTCACAGACTCACAAATCTCCGCGGACTCATCTCAACATCCAAAACAAAAAAAGTTGTTCTATAAGCCAAGCGGGTTAACTTTCCCATCAACTTTTTTTTCGACGGGGAACAAATGTTAAAAAGTTTGTTGCTTCAGCGCGGAAAGTAGAAAATCTCCAGACTCCGCTCGGCGCAGCGAACGCAACATCTGGATGAGTGCAGGGCTGAGGGTCTAAGAATACCTTCTGCTCTCATGTTACACCCCCGTCACTCCTGAAGGCTGGATCCAGGCTGGACCACAGACCCGAGCTGAATCTCACCAAACATTTTTAAATGTGAATCATTTTTTTTAAACTTTGTAAAGATGAATTTGTTATTCAAATACTAAAGTCATTTAAAGGGACCGTAGTTTCGTTTTTGCATCGAATCCAATTGAGGAAAACAGAACTGTACGTTTAACAAGATAGGACGTTTCTGACGATAAAATAGATTTTGTTTTAAATTGTGATTTATTATTATTATTGACTTATGGAAAAACCTTTGTCATTTCTGAAACTGTCATACAAAACAATGGATTTTCTTTTAAAACGATCACAAAATAAAAAAACATTTTTAGCAAAAAAAAACATGTACTATTAAGTCATTATTATAATTATTTATTAGCATTTAACAAACACAAATGATATATGCATGTAGGTAGGTAGAACTTTATTGATCCCTCAGGAGGTCTCCTTCGGGAAATTATTATTATTATTATTATTATTTTTAGGTATTCAGTTTCAGAATCAGAAACTTTTATTGCCAGTGTTGTAAACATAAGATAGGATTATTTTTTTTGCGGTGGCAGAACAGAATAAAAGAAGAAATAAGATAACACACAAATTAAATATAAATAATAAGAAATAAGATAATGCACAAAATAATAAAAACAAACAATGACACTAACATAGCCGTGAACTTCTCCCATCACTTAGTGGACATGGGAGTAAAAAAAATGAGTTAAATTGGAATTTGGGGGGAACTATCCCTTTAAATGTCAATAAATATTGGTCTTCAGAGCTGCCCAAATTAAGGTAATAAAGTAAATGAAACTTAAAATCATGAATCGTGAAGGCTCTCGACACACTGAAGATGTCTCAAGACCCACTTTTGGATCCCCAGCCACCAGTTGAGAACCACTGCTGTAAAGCTACTAGCATCGCTTCATAGATAACTATGACTATGAATACATCTCTTCTCTTAGATACATAATAGATTTGTATACCAGGCCTGAACCTCAGAGAACTAAACCAGTCTGGTGGGGTGTTTTTCTTCAAACACAATACGACCAGCTGCTTATTTAGTGCCGTCAGAGATCAAATGACAAGTTGTGCTCACTTGAACATACTTGGCATATTCAGCTGTTGGGTTACAAGAGCTGTGTTGCAACTGGGTCTTTACAACTGGGTAATTCTCTTTTACTGTGCTCGTAATTATGTTTCTTCTAATTGTCCCCTAGAGTTTTAGGAGCGAGGATTTCAACTGGAATGACAAATGTGTTTAAAATAGTCATAAATGTTTGATTCTGACCAGACTTACGAAGGCATGGTTGTTGTTTTTATTGTACAGGTTACTTACTATCCCCTGTGGTGTGTTAAAAGGCTGTTTAACAGAGTACTCTCAGTTCTCATAACGATTGTATACACTTGGAGTAGTTAACACCTTAAAAGAGTGTGGAATAAGCCAAGTAAGACATAATTTCATTCACATTTTCGAGCATACTATTATATTTTGTAGTTTGAAGGGATATGAAAAATATAGGAGTGACTTGGGAGGACTCACAATAATAAGAATAAATTCAAATTTTGCTTAATACGTTTATTTTTGCTTTTGATGTACTTTCTGACCCCAAACAACAGTTTTATGTTGCTCACTCTATCGACCGTGGGTTGTTTGAATGAGACGTTTAATTAAAACTGTGGATCGGCGACTTTACCTACAATCTTTATCCAATTAAGTGTCTTTAAAAAAAAACACACCTCTACCATTCCAAAGAAAACTACTGTAATCAATCTGCTTGAAATCTCATCACATTCACCCCCTTGATCTTTTCCTTTCCTCCCTTGTGTGGTTAGTAAATACGTGCAACTTAAATTATACTTCAACATATATTATGCTGTGACTTAGCTCTTTTTTAATGTATCTATTTATCTTGTTGAATTATTCATTTGATAATTTTCCTTACTTGTAAAGTTTTACGACACTGTTTAAATATTAATCTGTAATTACTAGCACCTTATTCTTTTTGCTTTCTGCACACAAAACGATAATAAAGTCCATCTCAGTTCTGCATTAGCATCTCGTGCAGATGTCAGCTGCATTTGTCTTATGTTGACATTACATGACAGCATAAACAGCAGTACAGCCAGGTGTGCCGTGACTTCACTTCGTCTAGGGGCAGCTACAAATACACAATAATTAGAGAGAACAAGGAGAAGGATGACGGTAATGAGCAAGTCTGTAGGAAAGACAAATAGAACAGAGGGAGTGTTGAAGAATTCACCACTTTATCTGTCATGAGTATAAAAAGGTCAAATGGTATGAATTAACCCAACAACCTTTTATTGGTTCTCAATCTCAAAGGTATCTTCATTAGAACAAGGTTGGATGGCAGACTTTTCAATCTTGCACGACTCAAGGCTTTTGAAAAAGGCCGGAGATCTCCTTTATGCTGATGACACTGACATAATCGTCTACACCACGGCTACGTTGGTTTGAACATGCCTGAGGTATGCCTGATACCAGACTCCCCAAAGCTGTTCTGTATGAAGAGCTCACTGAAAGAAGGAAGAAGCAAGTAGGACAGAGACTATGCTTCAAAGAGACACATAAAAAAAATGTAGATATAGGCCTGGATACCTGGGAGGAAGCTGCTGTCTATAGATGACATTTCTTCAGTGGATCAAAAGTATAGAAGAAAACATCTGAAGAACAAGCCCAAAAAACAAGACACTCTTGCTTCAACAACAAAAAAATAAAGCAACACAATTCCTTATTTTCAAGCCCAGTTTCCTCATAAAGATCTACTCTGTTCAGCTAATGCGGCGTATGTAGAGAGACCATAGTGCTTTGAATGTTTAAATAAGGAAACCAAGACATGATACCAAGTCTGGTAGACTTATCTAAATCCTCTTGGTGCAGTTAGTTTAGAAAAAAACTCTACTTGGGCTTCATCCATCCGCAGTGTAACCTGAGAAACATTGTTGCTGATTTTAAGGGATTATGATGAAAGAGAGAAACATCATTCCATAGCAACCCTCCCAATTCTAAAGAAGAACTTTGTAAGCTTTTCTTTGCCTCTCCAACACCAGATTTAGACCTTAAAGCCGATACGTCTTTTTAGTTCCACTGCAAATTACGTATACCTATAGGAATGTTTTCAAAACTGCTCAACATTGAGGGATAAAAAGAGGGGTTTCAGTAGCAAAAAATTTCTCTGAGACTTTTGGTTGCTGCCAAGGCTGCAACAAAGTCAATATTATATATTTTTTATCTAACTTCGGCAAAGAATACACCTACTGTTTGGCTTCTGACAGGACAGAGGGTACGTAGAGATTAGCTTGTAGTTGGCTTCTAAATCTTACTTTAAAAAAGAGAATTTTCTTAATTACTGTACATTTGAGTTAATGTTATTATCTGATCTTACCTGTAGTTGAAAATAACAATTCATTTTAACTACTAAAAACAGAACATGTTGGGTTTTTTATTGTCCATCGTCTATAATTTTATATTCAGAATTCTCTGTCGTGATCTGTTCTGCGTCACGGCCTTCAACCACTGTTGGACTCCAGATGACTCAGCTCAGCTTGACTGACCCGGTGAAAGAAGACAGAAGCACGAACATGTGTTGAGTCCAAGCATATGCATGGCTTGAGTGATCTTCCAGAGACACAAAACTCCACAAAAAACCCTCAAATGACCTTGGCTCCAGAGAACAAAACTAGTGCGTATGAAATGAAAAGTGTGAGTCAGTTAAAAACCAACAAGATTCGTAGAAACAATATTCCATAAAGAAAGCTCATTAGTTCTGTTTTTATACCTGTAAAACTATATATGATGATGCAGCTACAATAAGAGAAGACCTTTGCAATTATATTACCTTCTCTACACTTCAGCGGACTTGCAATTAATAAAAGCGAAAGTTTCTTCTGCCTCACGAACAAACTGTCAAAGGTGATATATCTTGTTAGTAACACAATGAACTTTCTTTGAATCATCTCATCGTTGTTTCCCCCTCATTAGCATTGTATTAATAAAACACATTTCATGAAGATTCTGTTTTGATTTTAGACAAATGATTCCATCCAGCAATTATTTTCTTGTTCCCAGCAACATCCGGTATAAAGAATTCCATTAAAGCCCATCTTTTCCATTAACATTGTGATTCAGAACAAGCAATTATGTTGCACTTCAGCTTCACAAATTGATGTCCGTAAATATTAAACCAAATTACAGTCCACGTCTGTTTCATCCATTATTCCATTTAAAACGTTCCATGTTATTTCATCTAAAAGAACATCTGATGTGGAATGATTCATTTATGCTTTGTTATAAGGCACATGTGACATTTAAATGGGAAATAAGTTCCCATTTAGAAGTTAAAAAAATCCCTCTACATACAAAATATATTTGAGTGAAAAGATGAAAATAACAAATCTTTGTTTTTAAAATAAAAGTTCCTACACAGAATATTATAGACAGATTGGCTCAAGATGTTGAAAGTGCATGAATGAAACATAGAGTTTTCGTGCTCCAGTCTGTTTCTATTATGTTCTTAGCTCTTGTGACTTTTGGGAAATCTGTTTCAATAATACACTTGAGCAGCTGTGTCAAGCTAGCAGCCAAAATAAGAATGATATACCAACAATCTAAGCAGACAAGCTACTGTTTAAAATGAAAAAATAAAAAAACTTTAGGCTCGCCCAGGAAACCGCGCCTGAAGACCAGGAAACCATTGATTTGCTTACTTTTCCCCCATTGCTTCTATCCCAGCTAAGAAAATAACACTATAATGGAGCGAAGCAATACATATTCTAATGTTTCAGGTTATTTTTCAGGTGTTTATTACCCCCACTCTTCTCCTTGTTTGAGATTTGTGCAAGGTCTGTAAAGGGGATTTAAAATGCTGTTAGCAGGAAAACATCATCTATCATTTCTTTGAATCGTTTAAATAGAAGAGAAATTGTTAATTTTGAATGTGATGGTTAGATCATGGAATCGACACATCAGTTTGGCTGCATTTTAAATTGGCCAACTCTTTGTATTGAAGTGATTTTTAAATGCTGGATTTAGCTCCTGGGTCTGTTTAAAGTTGTCAATATGTACCCGGACCAACCTTGTCAATTGGAATTCGGGTTAAAAGCACCACACACACACACAAAAAAAAAAAAAACGTTGTGTCAGAAAATGTTCTGGGAAATTTGCCTGATCTGGGAAAGCATTTTTAAAGCAAAGCCATTTGGATAAAAAAAACAAAAAAAAACAGAGTATATTAGCAGTACCAGTACATGATCTGGGAAATCAACAACATTAAAAAACAACAATAAACTTTATGTTTATAGCTGAGAATGTAATCTTTTTATTCTCCAAGCAAAACCTTTATGAAAGAGAGGTCTTCTTAATGGTTTGTCATTAAGTAAGTAAGTAAGTAAGTCATTTTTATTTGTATCGCGCTTTTCCAGACCAGGGTCACAAAGCGCTTAAACAATCAAAACAATGCTCAATAAAGTATATACTTTAAAGATCAAGATAAAACTGATAACACAACAGGAGTTCCAGAAAATCAAGGAAAAGCCTGATGTTTGGTCTTCTACTGCGTACAGTAGACACAATTATTTGCCTGGTATGTACCGGGAGCTTCCAAGAAGAGCCGTCGTTTGGCAGTGACAAACGCTTTTGTTACGATGCTCGACAAAGACTCACAACTGCGAAGCTCAGCCTGTATTTCTCTAAACCGTCCGGCTGGCCAACAAAAAACATTCCCTAGAATGTCTTAACGGTTTTATCCATTTTAACTACCAGATGGTATAGACCCGATTATTACTTTACTACTTCGGTTTAAAAGATGGATGAGGCTCAAAAGACATTATCGCTTAATTTATAATAATATTACTCAGTTTTTTGTTGGGTTGCTATAAAAACATAGAATATTTGGCGACTGATTTTCCTGATCTTGTAGTGACAATGACTAACAAATCAAAACAAAGAACAAACATGTCAGTTGTATGGTCCCATATATAATTTCAGTTTAACTTATTTTTACTACTAAGTAAGTAATTTATATACACAGTCATGTTTTTTTAGCCGGAAAAGCAACAATACGTTTCATAAGTCAAAGGCTGATATGACATTGGGGGGAAAAAAACACTGCATACCTTTCAACCAGTAATTAATAATACAACAGAAATCAAATAAAGGATTTTCCGCCTCACGGACTGGTGGTTAGAGACCACTACTCTAGAGCAGTTACTTTAACATAGAAATCCTGAAGGAAATATGTTGTGTGTAAAAAACCAAACCATTAAGGGACCCGGTCTAAGAAGTCAAGCAGTAATTATAGTCATGCTTGAATAGGTCTTTGGTCTTCAGTGGTTTAAACATGTCTCTTAACATTGATAATATTGTCCAGGAAGGGTGTAGTGAAAGCATTCTTTACTTTCACATAAATTTAAGTAATTGAAACATTATTACACAGGACTGACTTAAGGGATGCTGCAGCAGAACACAATAAACATAGCAATAAGAAATTAAACTCCCAACGGATCTCAACGCAAAGATAAACCGGATAAATGTCTTTCCATCTCAAACCCAAGGCCTGATGTCGGGGGAGCCATAATCATTAAATGATGTTTTGCATATGCAGGCAGAGTCTACGTCATCTGGTATGTTCAGCAGATAATGACTGCTGGGACTTTGTGGGATTTTTGACTTGGGAAGCGTAAATAACTCTTTTTTTTTGCATTCATAGCAAATGGTATCTGGAAAATAAGCACACAGCAGCGTAATTGTTTCGCAGAGCTCAATTTCAAGATGCACTTTAATTCAGAAACAGTACGCTGCGAGTCTCAAGAGCCACATTTGACCGCTGTGGGGTTTTTGTTTTGCACACAAGGTTTTCCAAATGGAATTGTTCTATTGTATTTTTTATTAGGCCTGTGTATCAATTGATAGAGGTTTTGAATTTGTGTGGCTACCTGAAGATAAACAACAGTAGCTCTCAGCTGCTTTATAAATGCCTACATGTGGACACGTTAGATTTATTGCCAGGTTTTCTCCAGGTATTTGCCAGAAGTGCCATTAAGATCAAACAATGCAGATTCAGTTCATTCTTGTTATTGGTAATACAATCTCTTTACATCCGAGAGCGGGAGTTATACAAGTGGGACTTCAGATCTATTCGTTTTTTTTTTCCAGGGTTGTGCTGAGCCCGAGATCCTTTTACGGGTCGGCTTGACTTCAACATGCTATTGTACGGATTGTTCAGTCTTTGTGGATTTTCATCTGCAACTGCTCAGGTAATGGCTTTATATCTGAAGAGTGGAGAGCAAAGTGACACTCATTCCAGGTAGGGAACAAGGCTTTATCTGAGAACAAGACATTGAAAAGCACTTAGCTTTATTTTCCCCAGCTTCAAAGTAGTTGAATTCAATAGCGTCATGTCGTCGCTTAAGAGCGTCACATCGCAAGAGAAGTCGACTTTTGTTTTGTTTTTTTACATCATGAACAGGATCTGTCTGATCTGATCTGTTTTATTAACCATTTATTCACTTAGTTTGCCACCTTAAAGCTCTTTACATGTCACAAGTGGTTTGTAACAATTTATCAAACATTGAACCATTGAATGGTTGATTGAGATCTGTCAGATGCAAAAGTTTAATTTAAGGGTTCAACTTTTGACCTCATCTTAGGCTCCAACTTTAATTACTTAAAAACTGACACCAGAACTACAGGTATACCTACATAAAGATTATGTTGTGCAGTTTATAGTTATTGATCTGGAATGTAGACCCCCAAAAAACCAAGAAGACAGCTTATGACTCATCAAGTGTATCTCTTTACAAGCTTCTTCCCCCCTCACACGACAAAGCCAGAGTGAGTCTGTTGTTCCAATGATTCATCTCAGTTACTGTCAGTCTTTGCTCATTTCTACAAATGTGTGTGTGTTGTGTGCATTCTTATGCTTTGACTGAGAAATGATCTATCACAGTTTCTGGTTTTCCTCCATGGTTGGTATGGAACAATCTGTGGGAGTAGCCTTTATGTATTTTTTTGTTCTAATGTCCCACTATATACGCCATCAAACTGCCACGCTAGCCTGTAAAAATATGTCTGTGATTCAAAGATGCGACATTGCTTGGTTTGCTTCTCTGTATTTTTTTGTCTCTTTCCAATTTGGAGAAGGCAAATCCCTCAACTACACCCCCTCAATGCAGAAATGAAAGAGTATTTCCATAGGGTTTGTTCTGTTTTTATTTCACTCCCAAATCATCCAAGACACCTACAACAATGAAGACCAGCACATTAATAATTACTTAATTTTGTGAATACGTTTTAGAATAGTGTTAATAAACTTTAAATATATTTTTCTAGCCGATGAAGTTTCATAATCATCTGTTAATATATTGTTAAAAACTGGATGAAACGATGAAACTTTCAGAAATTGATGGTAGATTTAAATAGTTCTATCTAGACTTATGAAGAATTCTTCATCCGTTTGTACGTGACGCTGCTCATGTGCCGTGCACAGTGGAGAACTAATAGAAACTAAAAATATTTTCGGTCATACTTACATGTGACTTTAGTTGCAAAATATTTTTTTAGGACGAAGAAATGATGGGAGTTTTTAAAACTGGATAATGAAACTGGTGCTCTAGTGGAAAACACACTGTGTGGGTTTGACATTGTGGGTTTGATTCCTACTCAGGAAAAAAATAATTACATTTAAGGAATGGGGAACCAAAACAGTAGATGAAATAGTGGTTGGCGTGTTTGATAATGATTTGTAACATGAAATAAATATCTTCGTTTAAAAATAAAATATGACTTCATATTAAAATTGATACTAAACTAAATTAAAGTAAACAGGTATAGAGAAGCATTATTCACTTGTTGTTTGTCTCGTCTAAGAACCTTTGTTCAAGACTTAACTAGTATTTCGACAAACTCTAATAATAGGGACTCATTTCCCTCAGTCATTCACTTGCAAATAACAGATCAATGTGTTTGTTGAATCCTGAGTAACAATCCTGATTAAGTGAATTGATCTGAATGCATAATTGCTCCCCTAAACATGTCTTTTTGATTGCAAAAGAGTAAAACAAACTTATTTAAAGGTGATTAGTTTTATCGATAATTTATTCATGCATGCATTAAACGATTTTAGACAAGAAACTGATTTATTATTGACCTAAAAAAACATTACTACCTTAAACTTGTTTTATCTCAGGGTCAAGGTGACCCAAAGGCCCAGATACAAATGTGTTTGTTGTATTCCTTTTGTTGCCTCAGGGTCACCTTGACCCGGAGATAAAGGGGTTTTAAGAAAACTTTTTAATAAATAATTTCCCCACAAACCTAAGTGCATTTTTCTGGAAATTGAATTTAAGGAATTAAAAAGAGAGAAAATAAGGCTTTACTTATAGTTATTATTATTATTTTTTTTTTATGAGACCCAGCAAAAAACAAGAATAAATGACAAAAATAGATGAAACTAATTGATGTTTAATTTGAACAAAGAGACAAACCGTGGTCTTGTTTGTCTCATCATTATTTCTTCTTGGACAGTGAGAACGACGGGTCTTGACAGCGGCTGCCAAAGAACTTCACACGGCCTCTGGTCACACCATGACCTGGATGGAGACTCTTACGCTCTAAAGTCTCTCTCTCATTCCCCTACAAGTTCTCCCTTAAATGTTCCAGATCCAATAAAAAAAATACTCTCTCACATAGCTCCAGTCATTACTGGGCATCGGTTCATCTGTTGTTCCCGGTTTTGTTGCCGACCACATGTTTCTCTCACCGTTATGTTGTTTTTTCCGAGCAGCTACAAGACTGCCAGATGCCCTCGATGCTCACCTGCGATCTCGCACTTGGCTTTCTTTTCATTCACTGGCCGGTGCATCTGTTGCAGACAAACGCTCATTAATTCAGCATGTGGAAAACCTTGTATGTGATTAATGCGCGTCCTCAGTGTCGCAGGGTCATTGCGAGACAAAACACTTTCACAGGGACGCTGGGTTTGTTTATGTCGACAGCATATTGTATTAGGCCAGATTTATCCTTCTACCATTGGTGCTTTGTTTAAATGAACTAGCTAACAATGTGTTTATCAGGATTTGTCGGTCTGGCCTCTAGTAAGACACATTTAACTTTCTCAAATCTTTGTAAAATCTCCTGGAAATCCAAATGATGAGACAAAGAACATATGATTATACTTTAAAGGAGTCCAAAACCATCTGGATCAGGCTTTCTTACTCTGGTTCTGTGTCATAGCTCAGGTGATGGAGTGGTTGGCTTGTGGCCCGAGAAGAGCTGGCAAGCTGGGTCGCAGCCTACTCCCATTACTGAGTGATTGTGTGTGAAAATGGGGGAATGTGTAACTTAGTGGAAAGCAATTTGGGTGCTGAAAAAAAAGAATATTAACAGGAATGTTCCTGTGTTGTATTAACAATGCTGACAATAAATGTTTTCTGATTCTGGTAACGATTTACAAATCCTAATTAAATGGATTTAACTATGGAGATCTAATAAATGTAAGACAATAAAATTGAGTGACAATCAAAATATGGATGTAAATGAGCTGCTTGTCAGAAGTCTTTGCTCCTCGAGTGCTTCCTTGGTTGAAAGTAAAAGTAAAGTGAATTATAAGGAATAATACAAATAAATTAAAGCAAAAGAAAAAACAACTCATTTTTATGTGTAGATAAACGAACATCAGGCCAATGAACAATTTTAATATAATGAACTTACAAAAACTTTCAATTTTCCATAACTACTTTTATGTAATTTTTTTAAAGGTAATTTGGATTATTCAATCACATTTTTATTTATTATTATGGGAAGATTATTATTATTTTAAAATGTGTATATAAATATATATATATATATATATATATATATATATATATATATATAAATAATATTAATGGCATAATTAAAACATTTTCCATTTTGGAATGTCAACAACATATCAAATAACTAGCATGTTATAAAGAATCCATTTGGCTGCCGCTTTAAAAAGTAGAATAAAAAATGTGGTTATGTAACTCACCAGTTAAATTGAGTCAACAGCATCCTAATCTTTGTGTGAAATATTTAGCATAATTACTGGCCATTGTTCTTTAAATTAAATGTTGTCACAAACGAGACTGTGGCTACTGTCAAAGGACTTGTTATCTCCACCGTATTAATGGAACAAGGGGCACAGTCATGTCACTACTGAAAGCCCACCGAAACAAACCATGGCCGGCCTGTAATGAAGCCTGTGCTTTTATTGCAGCGGTGCATGGTCTGCAGTGTGTAATTACACCAGAACGCTTATTAGCCCCCGGAAAAGGTCACGGCAGGAGTCTGTGTGAAGAGCTTAAAATTAACTGCTGCCCCTCTGACTCGTTAACTTCTGTGCGAGGGAGCAAGTCTGTGGCCTACGTTTGCTAATTGACATCTGAGGAAATGAAAGAAAGAAGACAAATCTTTTCATTTATAGTGTTTATCGGGCTTTAGTCTTCGAGCACAATGAGATTCTTTTCGCTTCCATACCACTGCCCACTGGAATGAATCACCAAAAACCCATCAACAAACATGTCAAATTCTAAACCTTTAAAGCAAAAAAACCCAATATTTTTACATTATTATTATTGGTTAACATTTTCTGTACCTCGAAGATAAAACGAGTAATTGACACAAGAGTCTTTATCGAGTTTTGTAATCAAATGTACATGCAGTAAAAGATTTGCAGTTCCACTATTTTAACACTAAAATATATATATATATATATATTTTTTTTTTACTTAAAAAATGAATACAGTTTTTTAAGCCAATCGTGTGCAAATTTAGACTTTTTAAGGAAATCTTCTATTTACGTATGTACAGTAATGATTTTGAAAACTTCACTGAACAACAACAACAACAGCATTGATCATTATATTATGCTTCATGTAACGAAAAGTTTTTCAAGAAAAAAAACAACTATTTCTATTTTTAAGCATCAAACACACGCTGTCTATTGGCAAGAATCTGGCGATACGATACTTATGATTATACAGGGAAACAATACAATACATTGCTTTCAAATTTGCTGGAGTCGAATGTATCCTCTCGTCCTCAGTCATCGCCAGACAGAATGACTGCTGCCATCTAGCGGCCGGAAGTTCAATGGCATGAAATTTGCATGTTTATTGTAAAAAATAGAATTTTTTTTTACTTATCTTTTTACTCATCTTATTAAACTATAAAACATAATGATCATATACATTATTATATTTTTTAATAATGGATATACCTTGCTGTCGAATATGTATACAGTTTAATGGCAAATAATATCACAATATATATAACCATATCAATATTTTCTAACACCACTGCTCAAAAATATGTCTAAAAATGATATAATTAAAATCTTTTATAATTGAAAAAACAATAAAAGAATGTGAAATAGTTAAAATTGGAAAACCAGTTTATTTAATATGATTTTAACTGGTAAAATACAAAAAAAAAAAGTAAACTTCAAAGCTTTACTGTCGGTCTCATAGAAGTCTAATTGATGGTTCCATGAGTGGTTTAATGGTTGCGTCAGGCAGAACATCAAGCATGAAAGCAGTGCCAAATCAAATATATGACTCAGAAAAAAGGGCCTCATACAGAATGGGCAGTAGTCAGACTTTACAATGGCCACCATCTGTGCCGTTGGACGGCAGGACATGAGTCAAAATCGACTCATGGTGGGCAAATAGGATGAGAAAGTTAGTGGTGAACTCACATTGTAAGATCAAAAGCAGAACATGATGTGATGACTAATACTGAGAGGAGGTGCAGATGTGTGGACCAGCACTGCTACAGAGAAACATGGAATAAGGCTGTGAAGGAAATCGAAGGAAAAATGCGTGTATGCTTTATTTGTCTGGGAAGAAGTTACTATTTACTTTTTTTTGTCTTGTAATCCATTTTTTTCACGACATTAACAATGTTCTGTTCTATGTTAGTCTTTGTATCCTTTGTCTTTGTTATTTTTCTTTGATCTATGTTCTTTATCTTTATCTTTAGACTTAGATTGTTCTTTCTCTTTATATTCTTGTTTTTTTTTTATTTTGATTTATTATTTTTTATGAAAAATTGCTGTATTTTCTGTGGCTATTGGAAAAAAACTATTTCCCGAAGGAGACCTCCTGAGGGATCAATAAAGTTTTACTTTACCTTAACTTACCTTACAAGGCGATTCAAGTTTGGATCATTCATTTTTTGTTTCTCCAACAATGTCCTTTTCTAATGGCCATAATTGTATCAAAATATTTATTTTTTTAGGGTCTCTAATGTGTGGATCAAAGTGTCTCTTAAATAGATCTTCTCTATTGTTCTCATCAGTATGTGTCTGTTTGTACAAAACTCTGTTTTTTTAACGAATTAACTAGCAAAGCTAGAGGTTTACGAAAGACAGTTTAATAAACCCACAAAAATACAATGTAACGCACAAAATGTCTACAAGATGGCGACAAAGTCTCAGAGTCCAAATCTTAGTCTTTACAAGTTTCCACTTTAAAAACCTCAAGTCCAAGAAAACTTAATCAAGGGTAGGCAAAAAGGTTCAGGCGAACTATTGAGAGGTTTACCGATGGTCCAGAGAAAACGTGCTGGCGCCGACTCAGGCCAGGAGCAGACTCTTTATGCAGCACCACTGTCTGGACTAAAAGTCGACAGACGTGGATCTTGCCAAGCACCGCACTCACGACTGTGAAGACAGCAACGAAAACACAGGAAGCCAGGAAAAGACTATACAAAATAATAGCCCAAGGAAGGGGAATGTGACACTTTTAACTGAAATATTTACATTAGAAAATGTGCTCAAACCCTGCTCACTGAAAAAACTTTAGGTTTCTGGAGATTAAATCTTGTTTACCATAACCACACCCACTCTGCTGTGATTGGTCAATCATCAAGGTTTGTCACAGCCTGTCATCAATCACAGAATTCACCTCCTCCAAGGGACTTGATGTATAAACAAAGCTGCGTGTGATTACAACTGGCTGGAGGAGGAGTGAAGACCTTTTTAATGTCATAATGAACTCTGCTCTTGTAACCTCTCATTTGCAGAGACTTCAGAAGTGGGAGAGCTTTATAAAGTTATAACTTTAAAACATGGTCATAATGAGGGACTTACTGCATCTTGGAGAGGAAGATATGAAACATGTGAGTAAGTCAGGGGAGTTGGGTTTTTACATTAGTTGACTAAGACTCCTTGATAATCATCACAAAGGTATTGAGTGTGTCATAATCGTATGTTTCTCCATTAAGAACAACCAACCAATGTATTTGGACCTCTAGGACCAGGAGTCTCAAGCTCAGGCACACAAGGGGCACAAACAAGAGGCCTATTCATCTTAACTGGAAGTCTAAACAGAACTTGATATTATACTCCTTTTTTCTACTTAAAGCAGATCTGTGTTATAATCTATTACATAATCTCCCTGCATTTGCATTGATTTCGGAAAGTTTTTAGATTATTTTTGGCCATTTAATATCTTCAAAACCTCCCTTTCATGTAATAGACCAGCATAATAAATTATGCTATACTATACTACTAACTATATATATTTAAGTATTTAGTGTTGTGTAAAATAAGTTGGATGGCCAGAATTGACACCCCGGACTTCAGTTAAAAAAATGTGGATATAGTTGTCGGACGAACAAAGTTGAGTCAGTGCTGAAAGATAATTATTAATGTCATGGGAGCCGTCAACAGGGCTCAACTTCACTCACAGTAGAGCCGTTGATTCTCTCCTGAAACTCCACCATTCAGTCCCTAATTTTAACTTGCATGCTTTCCACATGTCGTAAACATTTGCGGCGTCTGGCAAGACAGCGTGTGGTCATTTTTCTTGGATGGTGCTGCTACACGAAGGGTGGCTGCGGCTCTGTAAGTATCCTGTCTGTCTGCCCGAGTGCCAGTCTGCAACACAAGCTGCGCTCCCATGAAACGTCTGTCTGTCAGCGACTCAGCGCATGTTCAACTGGCAAATGATAGTTACTTTTTGTTATCAAGGACTCAAGACAACTTTTGCAAGACATTACCGTAACAATTTAAAAAAATTGAAACGTAGTTGACGACTGAACTTCTCACCCTATCTCCAAGTGAGATAACTTTAGGATAACCAGGCTATTCTCATGAAGAAAAGCCTGGGAGTTAACATTTACTTCTTATTTCTCAGTGTGAGACATCCAACTCTGTTTCGTCAAAATTTCTCGTCACATTGCTCAATAAGTTGCTAAGAAACCCAAACTTGAGGCTTAGCTTTGCTCCCTACTTGAGCATTCCCTCTGTTTCCTGCTGTTCCACATGACTCGGAACTTTGATGGTGCTGAACTCGTTCAGACATAAGCCCCGATCCAGAAATCAGCGAAGAATCCGAGCTCGGAGTCCGCAACAGGACCGTGTGGTCATCATTTATGCATCTTAAACAGCTCAGTGCTTGCATAACCAGCGGATTCATAATTCATCATTTTTAAGACTAGACTTAATACATTACTTCCAGAATTTAAGTAATTAATCATTTTCGATTCAAAGGTTGTTGTAATTATTGTGGAAAAATATTGCTTAAATCAGACAAACTCTGCCTGTTTAGAGCCGAATATATCTGCATCATCTGTGGAATATTGTGGTTCTTTACTGTGGCTTGCAATAACTTCTTGCAATGCAGTTATATATATTTCTCAAATAAACACAGACAGAAGCCACCCATACCCAATTTCCCTCTTTGCAAATCTGACTCGACATATGTTTGGACTTACTGAGCTGCTAAATTATATGGAAACTGAGCAATAAGACACAAGAGGGTGCATTGTTATGTTTATGGAACGCTACACCAGGAGAAATATGAGAAAGCTCATCTGTTGCTCTCGTCTTTAGGGAAAATAATGTGTTTAGAATGAATGAGATTACAAATATAAATGGTGTTGTTAGATCTTATAGCACGTTGTAAATCAAACACTATAAGACTGACAGTGTTAAATGCTGCTTTCTACGAAGTCATTTGTATGTATTGCCCGGTTATAGTATCTTAAAAATACCTAATTCAATGCATGATTCCCTTCATTTGTTAACCAACTTATATATATATATATATATATATATATATATATATATATAAAACTATATAACATTTTTTCAAAAATATAATAGAGTGGAGAATATCTAAAAAGGTGAAGTACACTATTTCACAAAGCTTGATCAGCTCGTCATTTATTTTCATCACTACTATGTGTTTAAATATTGTCAAATAAAAAGTCATAAAGAATCATCACTCTCAAAAGTATTACAATGTTATGCCTAGAATCACTACTATCATATAGTAATAGAAACCTGTGCTAAAACAAGAGCCTTGAAGAAATACTGTCCATTATATTGTTAACCAAGAATTTAACAAAGTCAAGGTCAAAGTTTAAAATGGTCATAACAAGAAAAACTCTTGCTCTTTTATTCATATCAATAATATGTGGCTCTACTTTGAGCTTCTATGATATACAATATACAGTATATAATAATATCATCTTAGAAGTCCAATATATAGTGTATATGTGTTTTTATTATCCACTAAAATGCACCAAAAATCACAAGTATATTTGGAATTTTTGACACTCACAACTGACTTTGTATGTATACTGACAATGTATTTTGGCATGTCACGGAGCTTTGGAGGTTTAACGCTCTAATTCAATAAAAGCTTTATAAAGTTTGTTGGCAGATCTTCAAAATGAGCCCAGAGTTCCCATAAAGTTTTTATTTACTGACATTTAGTCATTTGATTTCAGATCTTTGGCCTCACCCCACTGATTTTTATCTGAACCTTTTTTATGGGAACGTTTTATAGGCTATATGGCTGTTTTATTTACATTGGGGTTGTGTTTAAGGCTTACATTTTATTGTGTGAGATTTATTTTAAAGTGGGTGATTTCCCCGCTTTTGCTCACGGAAGAAGTGAATGAAATTGGTTATAAACTGTCAGTGATTGTCTCTTATGTGAACAGTGCAGCAACAATACCTTCAAGGAATCCATAAAAAACGGTGAATGAGGTAAGTGCTTTGGTTTTTGGTGTCATGGAACAATTCTGTCTCCCACAGTGAGGCTGAAAAAAAAAATGCTGGTTATATAACTCTTTCCATTTGTCACCAGTGTGAATTGGAGCCCAGGAGACATTTCCTGGGCACGTAGCTGCTCAGCAAGTCAGGAAGACATTTAGACACAATGATCTAATCAGCGGGTAAATATTCCTGGAAAAGAACTTGAAATGTAGACAGATTACAGACTGTGGTGGCCGTCGTTGTCACCCTTCTGCAGTGATTTAACAGAGAGAACACTGCTGATAATGCTATCCCTTAACCCAACACAAAGTGAGGACAAGCATTTAAAGGCATGAACATTGAAAAGGAAAAAGACAGCATGCAGTTTAACCCACTTAAATTATTAACACCATTACCATCATCAGGTATTTGTAAACGAAAAACACATGTAGAATTGTGTACTATGAAGTACTACAGCCATCAAGCTTGTAAGAGTTGTTGATGGGCAATACATAAATAAGTATGTAGTTACCTCTAAATGCAATCTGATTATCCTTTTAAATTAATGACTCACATATATTTCACTCTCTTTTAAACAAAGCAAGTATGACTTCTGGTCAACTATGGATCATGAAGTTGAGCAGACGGAAGCTACTTAAGGACACATAGAAGAAGTGATGTGTTTATGAGGCTTAATGAAGCGGAGTCTTCATCTTTAGAGCCCACTTGATGGCACTATTTGCACTATATTTTATTGCTTTAAACAGCTATTTTATTGACACATTCACATTATTTTTAAACTAAGTGCGCCCCCTGCTGGTAAAACAAAAATAGGATACTGCTTCATGAAGCTTCATCAGCCCATCACTACATAGAAGTAGGGTTAAACCATTCAAAAAATGTAATTGCTATAAAAAAACAAAATAGCAATTTTGGGAAGGGTGTCCGTGAAATCTATTAGATTCTGCATTAATCATAGATGGATGGATGGTTCGATGGATGGATGTTTGGATGGATGGATGGATGGATGAATGGATGGATGGATGGATGGATGGATGGACAGACTCTATCAATCCAGTTCCACAGCAGATGATAGTTTCGTAAAAAAACAAGAACAAAGTGCAAATAAAGTGCGAGGGATGACAAAGTGCAAATATGAAGAACATAATTCAAAGGAAAAAACACATAGACAAGGATACAAAGAACTTCTATTCTATGTTAATCTTTGTTTGGTATTATTCACTAATAACACAATACATCATTGTATAGAATGACCAACAAAACATTTGATACAATCAACCTTAGGGGGTTGGAACAAAAACCTGCACCTTCTCTGGACCAGTTTTACACAGCGCTAATTGTCGATATTTGAACAAAAAACAAAAAGCTTTTCCAGATTCTGATGAAATTGTGATTCACAGAGTCAATTCTTCAACCTCTACATGGTGGCGCCAGGCATAATCAAGAGAAGGTGCTGCGGGACTAAATGTAAATAAATAAAAACAAAGAAGAAACTTAGCAACTAGCAAAGTGATGTCAACAAAACAGTGAGAAAACAATGATTGTAGGAATGAAATATGTAATGTTGGAATTTCTGTACAATCTGTGTGTGCGTGCGGCTACGGTCGGTAGAGAGAGGGAGAACAAACAGTGAACCAAACAAAACTTATGAGCTGGGTTTGTTTGTAGCAAGGCCAGCGTCGTACATGTTGATACGTTAGCGAGGCAGCTATAGCGCAATGTCTTACTTTGTGCTGTACGTTCTTTTTTAAATCCCAAATAGGTCCAGATTGTTTCTTCTCTAGCACTAAAGGCACTTCTTTTGGTTCTACGCAGAGCCGTTTCAATAGCTTCAACTACGCCTTCATCTCCTCGCCTGTTCACGGTTGCATGTCCACTGTCATATTAACTCCTTTTGTCGACGTGTTCAACGGTGACTTGAATTTGCACACGATCAACTACTGTATTTTTTTTCTTTTTTTAATTAAATTGCCTGGCAGATCACATTCCATATCATTCTGATAATTGGCAATTGGAGTAATTTGAGCACAACTCCATGAGAGAAAAATGTGATTCATTTTAAAAAAGGATGAGTTTTAAATGAATTCACGTTAGTTAAGAAACATGTAAAAGGATATTTCGCAATCGCATCAATCTCATAATATTATCCTTCCACAGGTGTCATTTTTCATAGGCGAGATGAATTTATCGTCATCAGCCTGTAACATACAGATGCACACCATTTAGTTCAGAGGGCTGTGAATTTCAAAGCCCTTCATCACAGGAGGAGCGCAGGAGACAGTTATGAGGAGGATCTGAGGCGGAGGCGATATGGAGGTTAGGTTGAGTTGTTGTATCTCATACCAGGATGTGAATTGATTGGCAACCAGCGGAGCTGCTGCTAAAAGGAACATCTCCAAATAGATGGATGGCTTTTGTGTTGTAAAGTTTGTTGAGGACTTTCAAAGGGACACCAAACACAAGGATTTCAAGACAAAGGAGAGGAAAGGCTGTAAATCAGGGTGACAGCAGAGTGGTGAGGGAGGGGAGGTTGACCTTTTTTTTTACTGCTATTGGTGTTTTTCATTGTTATAATGTATGTGCCATTGACTGTTCATTGTCTGGCTTTCATTTTATTGTACTCATTTAATTATCATGTTTAATCCGAAGCAAAATCATGTGTCTAGAAATTATAATTATGTCTATATTTGAGATATTCAATTATATCCTTACAGTAACAGTAACAATAATAACTACTGCAGATAAGGATTTCACAAAATTCCCAATTTATTGAAAAAAAATCAGGAATAGGTCATAAACTAAAATTTAAATTTGGTTGAGGTAGAAATATCAACTTACTAACTATTGTTAAACATGTGGTTAGACTAGGAACATCTTCAAAGAAAGCAACTGTAAAATAGTATTAACTACTGTTTTACTTCCCTTTGTGAGGCTCAGATTCCAAGACCTATTATTGTAATGATAGCAAATCTATCTCACCAGGCGTTTACAGGAATTTCTGGACTACAAAGCTCACCATAATATATCAAACACCAAATCAATTTTAAAAACTAATAATCAAATTATTGATTCCGTTACAGGCTGATCTTCTTCACAAGCTGCCCGATATACAGTATATACACTGGCTTTTTTTCAAGCCTTTTCAATTGCTTCCAACACAGCAATAAAACAGCAATTACAAGCCTGATCGAAAAAAGAACCAGCCATCTGTTTTTATGTCATTTTCTTTATGATTTACACTCAGTTCTTTACGCTGCCGTCTCCACTGTTTCACCATCAATTCTTCAACAGCCAGATGAACGACCTTTAAATTAAAAGTTGCATTTATTCATGTCTTCTCCGTCACCAGGTTGTGTGCATGATTTCGAAAGCATTTTTAAAAACAAATTCATTCTATAATCCTACTTCTATTTGTTGCTTATCGGTTGTTGGCATCCAGCTTTTGTTGCATTACTGCCACCTACAGCTTTTTAAGTTACACGTTTTAAAGCATTTGTGTAAGTAGTGGCTTGAAGTACAAAGATGATTGTTAAAAACGTTGAATTCCTTTTAGTGAATAGTTTTGTGGATTAAGTATTGTACATGTTTGTTTGTCAAGTGAATTTCACGTTCAATGTTAATATAAATGACATTTTGGATGTTCCTGGAAAGTCATTGCAAAATCATTCAATGATAGCAATTGAACATTATTCAAAAGTCTTCTTCTCATCCAGTAAAATGCTTAATATAAATGTGTATCATACAAGCAGAACATGGGAAAACTCGATTTTAGGGTTTACCCCAGGGACTTTTAAACAGGATGAAGTTCGTATCACCTGCCGAAGAGTGGAGCCAACAATAAAAACCTGCTTGATTAAACGCTTCCAGCAAATTCAGAGCAGGATTTTATTTTCTGAAGTAGTTTCCTGAAACTCCTCATAACACTGCTTCTCATTCCGCACTTCCCTTCAAGGGCAATGGAGTCAGACAGGAAATGTAAGGACATTTGAAGAACCCCCAAACTCATACAAAAAGATATTCTCATGAATAATTGATGATTTTACATCAATGGTGTTAGTTAGTGAGAGTCTAGAGTGTCTCAAATGAAGCGTCGAAGCATTTCGAGGAAATGTATTCAAACAGTGGGGAACAGACGGATCTGTGTGACATGTCGGGGACCTGACAAACCTTTGTTTTTTTGACAGTGCTGTACAACTTCTCTGCTTTGTCAGTAACACTTCATATTTAATCACATGCTAAGGATCAGTGCAACGTTGACGGAGTGACAGACAACTAAATAAGTCAGAACATTCATACTCTTAAAGATGGATTGAAGCTGAGATCTGACTCGCGTCTATCAGACGGTGACATTACCTCGGAGCAGGTTACATACATGTGTCTTCACCACTTCATCTTCAAATTTACAGATATCGAAACACATATTTTGAGTTATTCTTTCTGTGTCTCATCCCCCCCTATGTGTTCTCGGCAAGTAAGCAACATCCGGCTTGAACGCAAAGGTAACCAACACCAACTGCTGCTACTTATTGTTAGCTTCTTGGTTCCAGTACGTGGTGTCAAATCTTACCAACTCAAGTTGACCCCTCTTACTTTTTCCATTTCTCTCGCATGTTTTTCTGTGGTGCCTTTAAAAATTCAAGATTTAAAGCCTCCACACACTTACTGTTTTCTCCTCTAATGTTTTGTTCACTGTCATTTTTTTCATGTTTTTTATTGTGAGTGTTGTATTTGTATATTTTGTGATTTAACTAATTTAAGGTTATGGGCTATGGTTTCTGGTTTAACCCACAGTTTTTTGTTTGTGTTTTTTCATGGTTCAGGGAAGCCTTTGATTTGATAACCTAAATTGTTGTGTTAAGTCTTGTTACACTGACCTGTGTTAGTTCCGGTTAAGTCACAATAGCAAATTTCACAAAATTCAAAGATGTTATGCAAAGAAATACCATCAAATAATGTATTATTAAGAAATATTTGTAAAGAATATCTTTCCAAATGTTTGGAATCTTTAAAAACAATGCTGTAATGTCTAACAATCAATTCAATTTGAAAATGTAATAAAAGTTATAGTGTAAAAACCTATAAACACACAGAGTCATAGAAGGCATACCATCAAGGTGACCTCTCCAGGGTGAGAGCCAGGGCAAGTGTTTAAGGAGTCAGTGATGCCCCAGCAACATATTTTTTGATAAAGCTGCACTGCCTTGTCCCAAATGAAATGCAGCCGGTTCTTTTCCAATATCCTGAGTTCACATCCGGTGGAACACAATAGTTTCTTGCCTCTCCTGACAGAGACGAGAAATAAAACAGCTAATGAAGCTTGTGTGTAGGATAAAGGAACCATAGAATATGGAGAGCATCAATAAATAAATCTTAATATAACTACAGACATAATCTTAAAATAGTCCAAAAATATGGGCTATCAATATGAGAAGATGGCAGTCTCTAAGATGATATCTTCAATAATTTGACAATTGCTTATATAATATATTCAATTAAAGCTGATGGCGCCACCTAGTGAGCTTTATAAAATAGGACACTGCTTCATGAAGCTTCATCATCAAACTCATCTCATCAGATGTACAATTCAAGAGGTTGTGGATAAATTGAGCCTCAACTCTTACTGATAAACAATCTCTCTCCATCTTTCAGAATTTCCTGTCAGCAAGTCAACCTCCTCTAACATAACTCATCCTCCCCGTTCACACAAAATCTTTTCAGGTTTCCCTCTACGGCAACTGTGAATATGTTTACTGGTGTCTGCATCTCTTACATTCTTACAACAAACACTGCTGATGGAAGACACAAAACCCTTCACAAGTGGAGAGTGACAGCAAAACAGGCGAAGGAAAAACCGCCCACTTAAGTGTTATAATGAGCAGTAACTTCTCTATTCTGCATAGCTTTTGCAATCAGTGACATTTTGGAAGAAAAGCGAAGCATAATTGTTGGAGGACTTTTATTTATTCCTCTCGTGTGAGATGCAATCAACGTTTTAACTCAATGCTTTCAAACTTTCTCAGAACAAACTCTCCCACTGGTTGATTTTTTTTTTAACGTTTTCTTTTCCCCTGTTCATTCCTGGTCTGTCTGAGTGTCTGAGTGTCTGAATCTGTGAGCAAGGAAGTGATATCATCACTGTGGAAGCCATCCTTGAAGGAGACATTAAAAGCTGTTTTTCTTCTCTTCTCCTTTCCACTTGGCCAAGCTTTTTGGACCCTGAAGGTGAAGATTAAATGATGGCTAATATACATACGTGCAAACAAACAAAGCAGTCTCCTTCAAATGTCATAAGAGTTTAAATCTATTCAAATGGTGACCGACAAGGGCAGAGCTTTATATGACATAACAGCTACAACTATGTTACATTGTTATAGGTGTGAAACTAAATGGTGAGAATCCTTTTGGTCGCCATATGTATCTTTATATCTCCTCTGGTCACACACATAAATCAAGTCTAATTAGGTACCGTGATGTTCAGAACACGCCTGGGAAATGTAAAATGTTTTCGTCTCCGATATTAGTTCAGTGATGGAAACATTAGGAGGACTGCAACTGTCAGCAGTTGATAGGGTTCCATTTATTCTCTTTATAAAGGTGTCAGCCTACACTACATTAAAATTCCCAGTGGAGGTGTGTTGTGTTTAAAAGGCACTGACATTCCATGTCGTTTTCAAAACATTATTTAGTCCCTAGGTGTATCTTTTGTTTTTCTTTTGATGTCGGCGTGGTTTCTCTGTCTGATGGTCCTTGCCCCATGGGAAGACACAACCAGAATAGACAGTGATTGTTGCAGAATTACATCGTGCATCAGATAGGAATCCTTAGAAATTCATATTCATTGGCATGAACCAATTTCTTTCTACTTTTATGTCATGAATTATTATATCAAGCATACATTAAAGTAAACGGTATACCAGAGCAGTGGAGGTCTCTTTGTTCACAAAAACAAAGAAGAATTAAAAGAATAAAAATCATATTCTTATTTTTTGTAATAATTTCTTTAATTTCAAACAGTCATGAACTCTATTACTACTAGTCTTTGAGTGTCAGGTGACCACCAAACTACTGTTGGTCAGACCCTTTTTTTTTATTTGCCTGATGTAGTGTGTTCAAAACACTCTTTTCATTGAAATATTTACATTAGAAAATGTGCTTCAGCCCCACCCACCAAAAACACTCAACAAGAATTGAGGTTTGTCAGTCAGCGTCATCAATCCAGAAAGTCTCTACTTCAAAGGACGGAGTGAAGACCATTATTACGTAATAATGGACTGTTCTCAGGAGTCAGGAAAGTTGTTTTCACATTAGTTGCCCTATAATTTAGTGAATAAATGCACTTAAGGAAATCGAGTAAAGCTATTTAAGGCCATTGCAGTCACGGTGTTTAGGCACTAGGGGACCCAGAAACAACATTTTAGGTTGATTTTTTTAAGAGATGCTGAAAAGAAACATGCTCACAGAATAAAATGTATACAAAAAAAAAGTATATTTATCCAGAAATCAATGCTGTATTAGATTATTGGGTTTCTAAATGTGCAAAACTCAGACTTACTAAAGCCTTTCAGATTTTTCCAACAATATATTTTTGCCCCCAGTAGACCAAGGAAACAACAACCAGGTGTCATCGATGTTTTGTCCTCACTACCGTCATGAATACCTATCCACCGGTGAATTGGAAAAAAAAATCTTTCATGTTGCTCAGAAATCAACTTAAATTAGGACCCTAGGTAGAGGGGATCGGTGCTTGGATATCGTCGCAATAACTCATGGCTTCTACTCTCCTCGGACTGTCTGGAAAACAAGCAGACTAATACCAGCCTCCAAAGGGTCCACGGGTGTGATTTCAGCTATTTTTTTTGTCATGATCTGCTCATACCGAACTGTCCGGTGTATTTATTGGCAGTTTCTCAAGTAGAGCAACAACAAACAAAGTAAATACTCATTATTTTTAAAAGGGACGTTTTTTTTTTTAAAGCAAAAGGCTTCTAAATACAAAATTGTTTTGTACACAAAGAACAGGAAAGGTTAGGAATACATTGAAAGTATTTACCTTATCATTATTATTGTTTGCTTTTAATTCTACTTTTTGTTTCAAAACTCTACCTTCACTGTGGATGTAGTTGTTGATGTAATGAACGTCACTATGGGACTTTTAAACAGTCAAAAGACAAGAAAAACTTCTGCTCTAAACTAACTACACCTTGAGTAGATGCTCAGGAGGTTGATAAAGATTGATTAATCCGTCAATTAATCCGTCAATTTCTTTTCCCAGTCACATTTCGAACAACAATATTGTTCAGATAACTCTTGTGTTTCAGGAACAAAGTGTCTTTTATGTATTCCTTAAGTTCAGCACTAGATCATTAAGGGAGCACCATCATTCGTTTTAATCTCCAAAGAGCCCTTTAAATGTACAGTTGTGGTAAATACATTAAAATCTGGTCACTTAAACATGAGAGGGAGACAGCATCAGGCATTACTTCATTAAAAATGTATTCACCTTCTGTCCACAAAGCCACAGAGGAATCCAGGTTAACATAATTGAATGTAATTAAGAATGGACATCCAGGAAAAGATAAGACAATCGCTCACAGAGGAAACCCGGTCCAAAACAAATTAGTCAAGGAACCAATTAAGTCTAAACTGCAAAACATTCTTTATTTGTCCAAACCATCTGAGTATAGCCTCCTTCACTTTTTCTCCAAACTTTTCCAAATGAGATTTCCGTCTGATATTCTCATTTTTCATCTTGTCCACCATGATCGCTCATTTTAAAAGGCTTTTTTCATCTTGATCTCTTCACTTCTAGAATTAAGGAAAAAAGGAAACGCTAAATTAAGTATATTTAAATCTATTGTGTATTATTACCTTTAAAACATACAAAAAATAGCTCACTTTTTGAATACTCCTTTAAATGATTATTAAGAGGATTTTTTAAAAAGAGAAAAAAAACGATATGAAGCAAATGGATCTTAGAAAATATTTATTTTAGTATAACATCCTTTATAAACACTCCATAAAATGATATTAAAGAGGGGATCTGATCTGCTCTGAACTAAACATAAAAGCATGTTCTACTTCTTTCCCTTTAACGCTTTGCTGTTTGCTGCTTCTCCACTTCACCGGATGTCTGCACTTTCTTCTTCACCACAAATTACTTTTCTATTCAACACATCAAACCTTTTGTAAAATGTTTTTCCACTGTTTTTTTAAAGCATATTCAGCAACCATGGAGAGATCAAGATAGCAGTTATGCTTGACTTAAATATACTATGTAACCCTCCCTACGAAACATGTGAGCTGTTGATTTTATGAGTCATCTTCTTTCTAAGTAAAACACTACATGTTAATAACAGTTTATTCCTGTTTTTATATTTATAATAAACACATACAACAGAAAGTAATTCATCATTAATCTTCACTTCATTACAGCGCCGGACGTGCAGAAGGGTATTGAGTGATACTGACATCTAGTGGAGAAATCATCACCAGCCGTCTCACACCGTTACTGACGTGAATAATGAAATATATATCTGTGTGTTTACAATTAATGAATTGACAATCAACGTGCTCACCGTTCTTTCTCTTCCATCTCCCAGCCTCAGTGGCCTCCCAAATACTCCAGAGATAAATGATTACCTCTCACAGAGTCACCTCTTGAAATATTCAGCAACCTTGGTTTGCTCTTGAGCTGTGGTGCATAGACGACACCATGAATTATTTAAACGCCATTTAGTTAAAGTGACGGTTTCTCAGGAAAATCCTCATAATATATTTGACATGTTGTTGTCTTTAAAGTGTACCGCAACCAAAATCCAAGCATCAAACTAATAAAGTAGCAATGCCAATAAACTTCTAACTGTTGAATGTATTGGATTAGGTTATTTATAAAAGATAGTGTGATATGAGGAAATGACGCAAAACTGATTAAAACAATATCTTATTTCTCAGTCATTTTGCTATTGCTATAATGAAAGATTAATTATTAAGTTATGTTTTTGAGCTAGGTTCAAATTGGGATAAAATGTTGGGATTACAGGTGGTTTTATTGGTTAAACACATACATGCTTATTTATACAACAACAACAACAACAACAACAACAACAACAGCAACAATAATAATATTATTATATCATTACTAATAGGAACAGGACTAGTGTAAAAGGAGCTACTTGCTTTAAATACTCTCAACAAACAAAATAAATTATATATATATATATATATATATATATATATATATACTGTTTTTATATATATATATATATATGTAAAAACAGTGTTTTTGGGAAAAATAGCTGAATATTGTGTTGAGCTAAATGCTATTGGTAACATTAGCAATGTGTTACTGGAATACTTATTTTGCGTGTTATTTGTGGCTAAGCTCTTCAGTTCAATGAACACTCTCATGGACTTCTCGAACCTGCTAAGTGCACAAGGAATGCACTTATCATGTCCTACAGGCTAAGCTGAAACGTATATGTATGACCAAGACAAGTCTTTCTCTACCTCTGATGCCGTGAAAGTATTTTCTGGAATAACCTGCAGTATATATGGAGTTGAAGTTCAGATTCCACAAATGATTGCAACACTCACAACAGGCATCAGGTCACAGTTAAATATTAATCGCACTAGCAGGCAGATAAACGTTCTCATCAAGAAGACCTTTTAATATACAAATGTACACTAATGTTGAACTCCTTTTAAATCAGTTCAATCATTCAGAAATTCCTTTCTTTTACTGGCCTCCAGGAGGCGCTCTAGCGGAAAGTGAAAGATACTGTGTTGAAGGCTATTGATTCCTAATGATCGCAGACACAGACAGAAATATGCAGTTTTTAAGTTAAAGGTGTTGAAGAAGGAAATTAGTATCCTTCATGTAAGCTTAACTTCAATGAAACGATAGTGAGATGTTGGAGACGGCAGCGTAAAGAGCTATCTCAATAAAAAAAAAGACAACCAAATCTTTCAAAGGAAATGACAGGTAAATGGCCTCAGTAGGATGATGGCTTTTCCTGGTAGGCTGTTTCCACAAGCTCTGTTACGCCTTAGGTCTTTAAAGGAACCTCGATGAGGACAAAATAAAAATGAAAATCACAAATTCACACAGCATTGGCGCTGCAGAATGGCTGCCTTGGTGCTTGGCGCACAAGGTCACAATCCTTAAAAACGAAACGTATCATAAACGTAAATGCATCTTATATTAAGGTGCCCTCTATAGTCTGGAAATTACGGTACATTGGGTTTAAAGATCTTGAACGTCATCACCATCTGATATCTGTTTCGGTTTGAAAATCATACCTGACAACCAAACGAAGTTTGATCCTGTTTTGCAACATCAAAGTCACAGCAAACATTATCATGAGCAAAATCTCTTTTCGGGGAGATCCAGGACCAATATTATGGTAATATAGTGTTGGTTGTAAAAGAGGCCTCGTATAGCAGCTTGCTAATATCCTTTTAATAGCAGAAGAGGGATGAAAAGAGCAGAGCTTTCTCTGCCAACCAGAATGTTTACCTGCCTGCAGATACGCTAATTCCCCTCCTTAGAAACTGAAAATAAACCATATCTAAAACAACAGGAAAGAAAATAAAGACAGCTTGTGGGAAACCTTTGATGCGGCAATTAGTGGAGAGACAACACCGATGAAGTAAAAAGTCCCATCGTTCAAACAATGAATCCATCCGGGTCGATCAGATGTTATGGACTCTTTTCCCGGAGTAAGGATATAAACCAGATCAGCGTGAACAAGAGGAAATGTAAAATTGTGTACATTGAGAAGAAAAAGCTCCCCAACAACATCAAGGTTGAAACACTCATCTGTCTTTGTGCCCTCCGGGCTCCACTCACAGACATTGACCTGTGGAAGATAATTCAGCTTTGACAGTTGGGTAGTGAATCCTGTGAACACCTATACGTCTTGCCCTTCTCCAGTTCCCTCATGTATATAAACCCTGATACACATTCCAGCCCACAGAAAAAAAATCCTTTGTGGAAGCACATGTGTCAGCAATGATAAAATACATTTTAATGATTTACTTTTTTAACACAAATAAATAAAGGCTACACGTTGAATAGGCGAATAAACATTGAAATAATTGTGGGAAAAGGATTCCAAATAAAAACATTCATATTGGAAAGTGAAATGAATGTGGAAATGAGGAAATAATGAAGAAATCTATATGCATGCCACAGTCTCACAGTAACCTGTGTGGACGTGAGTGTCTCTCTGAGTTTGTGGGGGTTTTCTTTAGTCACACCTGTTTCCTCCCACCGTACCTGAACATTTCTAGAAAAATAGCTGTGAGAGAGGCAGATAGGTAGGTAGGTAGGTAGGTAGATTAGGCAGGCAGGCAGGCAGGCAGACAGACAGGCAGACAGACAGGCAGACAGGCAGGTAGGTAGGTAGGTAGATTAGGCAGGCAGACAGGCAGACAGGCAGACAGGCAGGCAGACAGGCAGACAGACAGGCAGACAGGCAGACAGGCAGACAGGCAGACAGACAGGCAGACAGGCAGACAGACAGGCAGACAGGCAGGTAGGTAGGTAGGCAGGCAGGCAGGCAGGCAGGCAGGCAGGCAGGCAGGCAGGCAGGCAGGCAGGCAGGCAGGCAGACAGGCAGACAGAGAGACAGGCAGACAGACAGGCAGACAGACAGGCAGGCAGGCAGGCAGGCAGGCAGACAGGCAGACAGACAGGCAGAGAGACAGGCAGACAGGCAGACAGACAGGCAGACAGACAGGCAGACAGGCAGACAGACAGACAGGCAGACAGACAGGCAGGCAGGCAGGCAGGCAGGCAGGCAGGCAGGCAGGCAGGCAGGCAGGCAGGCAGACAGGCAGGCAGACAGGCAGGCAGACAGACAGGCAGACAGGCAGGCACAGAACTCTTAATTAGGTGGTCCAGACACATAATACATATAATGTCGTATCATGTCATAATATTTATAACACTCAATTTAATAAGATGGTTGGAAATAAATGTATAAAAAATAACAATCATTTAAACGTTCAACTTAATATTAATATGATTTTGCTTTTTTTTGGGAAAATGATTATTTTTGTAACTAATCAGTTTGTATCTAATACAGTTAGATCCAGCGTTCTAATTAAATCAGTTGCATCCTTGATAAATTCATGAATTAATCAATTTAAATAAACTCTCCTTACAATGATCATCATATTTTATAAAATAATAGAATCATTTTTAACAAACTAAAATCCCGACAAAAACTGATGTTAAACATCATCACATTTCCAGCTCAAATGTACAAAAACAAGAGCATATACAATGTGTGCTAAACTGGGGAAATTGTTCTGCATGGTGAATAGAGAACATTAGTTTATTCTACAAGAAATGCAACAAGATTTCAACATTTAAAATGCGTTATGTTGAGCCATTAGGAAACTCCTTGATGAATAAAAACAATATTTGCACAAAAATTCAATTTAAAAAGTCAGTTCCTTTTTTGTGTTATTGAGTTTGTAACTTATAGTAGAAGAAATCGATGGTGAAAATAAATCTTGGTCACAAACAACTTTCCTCACAGCACCACTGACTGCACAGTGTTCTCCTGGTCCACGGTAAACCTGTCGGAGTCCGAGTGACCCGCTGAGTCCAGTGACCTCTAGCCAAGACAGCTTTGTCCAACTTGAGTGTGATTAAAGCAGCTTTCAGTGTGTCAGAAGCTTCCTCTCGGCTGGTCCTCTCTCTCACAAAGTCATGCCTCTTGCTTCGCTCCGGCTGTGCTCTCCACCCGAGTCACGACTCGGCTTGGTTCTGCTCAGTGCGTTTTGGATCTGCCTTGTGGCTCTCCTGGGAGACACTGCAGAGTTCTCTGTCACTGTTGATGAAGCACTGCTGAGCTGTCGGAACTGCCACGAAAACCTCTTCAATCAGAGGCTACGAACAAGCTTGACCAAATCACTCACGCATTTCAGCAAAACATCTGTAGACCAATGTTTCAGACGTCAACTACAACAGATCTCTCCCTCATGCTTGACATGCACTTTATACTCGGTGAATTATTTATTAATGAATTAATTAGTGTCTTGTGATATTTGTATCCTGTGTTGTTTTGACTCACCAGTTTACCACCCTTAAGGTTAACCGGACATGTGATGTAGTGATGGGCAAAACTTTTAATTTTAGTGACTTAGTTCAGACTTAGGACACGTCTAAGAACATACAGTTCATAACTGTAATTCTTTACTTCAGCCACTAGGTGGATTCATTAATTATTTGCATCTGTTCATTTTGGCTCGGGAAGAGGTCAAGGTCGAGCTCTCTTTCGTACTTAAATGAAAGAAAGTGTTGCCCTTATTTCAATGACCACAACTGTAATTCAGATGTCAAAACCTATGTTATAATCATATCTTATATTTGTTAATTATAGAACGCTCTGCTAGTCTTTACTGCTGTTTAAAGGACAGCTAATGTGAAAACCCAACTCTCCTGATAAATTCAAATGTTGAAGTCTTCCTCTCCTCATCATGATAAATTACCTACTCACTTACTTTATAAAGTTCTGTCCTGTCTGAAATCTTGGCGAACGAGAGGTTACGAGAGCTGCGTCCATCATGACGTAATACTGGCTTCACTCCTACTCCAACCAGCTGTAATCACACCCTGCTTTGTTTATACAACGAGTCCCTTTGAGGTGAAGACTCCTGTGATTGATGACGCACAGTGACAAACCTTGAAATAACAAACTAGTTGCCCTTTAAGTCGTCTTCTCTCAACAAAGTGATTCTTCCCTGTCCACCTCATTACTGCCAAATACTGGCGAAAATGAATAATTATGTTTAAGTAGACAATGTATAACAAATATTTATGACTAAAAAATGTACAGAAAGTGTACAGGGTGCCACAAAAATGCTGATAATAAACTCACATCCCATAATATTACCTTTACATAAAGCGGGTGGTATTTACTAATCTCTTAAGTGTTTCTTGGTACTTGCTAATATCCTACGATTCCAGTATCTGGTCTCGGGATACTTATAAAGTAAATCGAGATACTAATTTCACAAGATTAAAAAAATACATTCATTTCACTCCACATTTTCAGTAAACTCACACGAAAAGCCATGACACATTAAACAGGAAAGTATAAATTGTACATGGATTAAATATCTAGCGATACAAAAACAGCCTGTTGCCCCCTGAACAGTTGTGTTTGACCCCCCCGCTTTAGATAGACCAGGGCCTTATTATACATTTTAATGGATAAAATGTATATGCAAAGAAAGGATAGAGGATGAATGAAAAAACAAGTACATCCAGTATTTACTTTTTCCAGAGTGAATGTGTCTTACAAGAGCACTAACAGCTAAATTAAATGTTCGCCGACTTCAACAAACCCAGAAAGAGACGTTCTGTTGACAGCTCTTTTCAAATCAAGTAAAAAAGAAAGGAAAAATTGCAGTGTTTAGTGTTTTTATCGCACCTCTCTGAAGATTTGCAACATGATTTTTGGGCTAACTGAGGCACATAATCCTTTGAACAAGGAAAACACTCATGAATTTATAATTCAGCTCAGAAGCATCTGAAAGCTTCATGTTTGTGGGAGAAAAGAAGACAACATTATCCGAAACTGTTTGCATCGCTATATTGACGCCACATTCGGCTCAGAACAAAAGAAAGATTCTGCATTTACTGTATGACTGGCTCTCCAACTGTTTATGACTCATCCCAGCAAATAATGACTGAAAAGAGGCTTCAAAGATTCGAAAGTAGACTTCCATTAAGTTATTTTGCCTTTCCCATCTCACTAAAGTATCCGCAAAACACAATATTGAACCCAAGAAGAAGTCAGATTTGTTTTATTATTTACTGTGCATCAGCATTGTACTTTGATCTCAATGCAAACAAGACTTTTTATATCAATTCCATTTTATAATCAATTAACTTGTATTTATCAGCTTCATTTGATTGTTCGAGGTTTTTTTTTTTAGTTTTATAAACACCTTAAGAAATATATTGTTATTAGATTCGGAATTATCCTTAAATCTTCTCTGAAAACACCGGATCAAAGGATCAGAGCAAATTCTTCAATCCTTTTGGCTATAACAAGTTAACACAAATAAAGTATGAATTTCTGTTTCACACTTGCTACTTAATATTTGTTAATGTATCTTAGGTTCATTTCTACACCTTTTTCTACTACCATGTACCTAAAAAATGCTTAAGACTAAAGACTAAACAGATAGAAAAAAACATTTTTAATATCCAATACTTATTTGTTATTTGCTTTTGAGTTTTTTCTAGACTTCAATTGTGGAATCAGTTCTTAATTATATTCATCTATAAAAACTGATTTCTGTCCATCTTATGAATGGTTTTATTGACCGAACAGCCTGCTCGCGTAATTCAGGTGTACAAGGTTGTGTGGAGCTATAGATTTCTAAGCCGACAGGACAAGAGGCAGCCGAGGACGACAGCGTAGAAAGCCAAATTCAGTCCTCATTACACTGGAACTAGATAAATTAAATGGTTTGATGAAAGATTCCAGAAAAGAAACAGACATACCGTTGATTTCAGACCATGAGCTCAATCACATCAGAACTTTTCTGTCCATCTCGCTTTGATCTAAAAAATTCCCCAAACAGATCAGGGAAATTAAAAGTTACAGTTTATAGCTTGTTTCCAGCAGCTTCCCCTGACTCTCTCTCGCGATAAAGTCAATATTTTTCCCCCTTTTCCCATATTTTTCAAGGTTGTATGGTCAGTGTTATCCATTAACATTAATATATTACATTGGTCGGTTATCTATCCTCACTATTACAAATGTAACTAGGACAAAAAAGGTTCAATAAGTTGGTCATGCAAACATATTCATTTTGTACTGTAGATGTTGATACAAACTTCTGATTTATCGCTCAAATCAGACTCTTTGTTTGGCTGTTCACAGATCACACAGCAATGGCAACTGTCAACGTAGGACTGTATGGATAAATGCTTTGAAAAGCAAATCCGATATGGGTTATATATATAAGAGAAAACATTCAGGTGTCTTGTAACTTCTGTTTGAACGTAGCCATAGTCTAGACGTGGCATCTGTGACATCATCTGGTGTTACTGTACAAATGTTGGAAAAATTGATACATGGGAATTTTATCATAGGTAAATGTAAATAAAAACCCCACCCTTACAGTGTGTGACAGAAGAACTGCCAGGCTTTCTGCAGCCAGAATCAAGTGGTCACTCACGGAACTGCAGCTTTTTTTGCACTTTTGCAACGTCTTCACTTTGTGTTAATAAACAGATGCTTCTACACACCATTGGCACTGAGAGAGTTCAACACTTCGACTCTAATGGTCCTCACAGTGTTTATCCACAAAAGTTTTGTGTTTATCATAGGAATTAAATAATTTAATAAGTCACACTGATTGTAAAAACGCACATTCATTAGTCAAATAAAAGGCTTGATGACGCAGATTTATTCATTTTCACCTGATCCTCTGTGTGCACGCTCAAGTGATTGTCAAGCCCCCAAACTGCATATTCATTAGTTTCTTGCTGTGATGATTAGGAGTTAGTTGTGTTCTCTGTTCATCAGAATAAGTTAATTGACAGTGTGATGAGGGGAAGCAGGGTTCAAATAGAACAACGTGATTTATTTCTACAGTTTTCTACACAGACGAATATTACAAAATATAGACAAACATCAGGAATTTTATTTTTATTTTTACCCACAGACAAGTCGTGATAGAAGGTAATAAGTTCAACACGAGTGCAACTTCATGAGTGCATGGATAAGATCCTTCTTCCGTTTGTCTGAAATCAATATTTATGTTTTATGTTTGTGAAATAAAAACTTTCTGATTCAAATACTTCTGTGAGTGATACATGGTCAGAGATAAAAGTGTGTTTCCTGAAGCTCTGTGTCAGTCTTTTATGTATTCTACTTGGTGCCTCACCATATATTCACACATTTATTACGACCGATTCAAATAAAAATGATGTTTTCAAGCGGGACCTGATCGATTGTGTCGACTCCCTGGATCCGAGTGCTGATGATAAGTGAGAGGAAGTGCAGAATGCGTTAAATTTTAATGTGTATTCTTGTCATTATCTGTGTTCTGATTATAGCAGTCGCTCCTGCATGTTTTTCACATTTAGTTTCCGGATTGTAACGCAGAGCAATAATGTCGTGTATGAATACAAAACTGTGGTGAGTAAACACTGACTATACAGGTTGAAAGAAATGGGCTTGGCCATTACACAAGCCAAAACTTCCTTGTTTCGCTTTCAGATGAATTCATCATTAGAAGATTAGATGAAGCATCCAAAGAGAATAACACATGGATATACTTTACGTTTCTGACAACATTAGCCACGGATTGACCAAACAGACACTGTTCAGCAAACATAAAGACAACAAAAAATAAAATAAAATGCTGTTTCTTTGGTGAGAAAACCAAAAATAGATTTTTATTTGTACAGTAATTTCCATGTAATTATATATATATATATATTAATATAATTATAATTAATGAGTTTTGACTCAATTACTTTTTTTGAGAGAGTTTGAATAGTATTTTTTGAGAGTTTATCTATATAATTTTATATTGTTTATTCACTCCAATATTTTTAAACTTCTTATTCACAACAAAAAAACGTTGTAACATGCTTGACTAAAGTTTTGGGACTTTCTGGACCACCAATTAAATAGATTTTTTCACCTTTCATTAAAACTTGTTTTTATTGGTTGGTTCCACTGTAAACTAGCTGCCCTGACTTTTACTGAAATACAAGCGCAAGTAAATACACATGAAGTAATTGTCTCTTTTCTGTTTTTTTGTCATGTATTGATCAGCAATAAGTTGTGGGCATGACTGAATAATGATAAAAAAAATGTGTCAAACATCTTTGTTTACCTCATTTTAAGATGTTTAAGTTCATGTGCCTTCAATTAAAGAGTTACTTTACTTACATTGCTGAATATATTTGTTAAATTTACAGCATAAAAAAATGTAAAACAGTTGTCAGTCTATTCAATATATGTTATTAATGATGTTACAATTGATTCCCAGACACTGAGAACCTCAACCTGTTTCCTTCAGATCCATTTCAAAAGTATCCATTTGTTGACCTTCCTAAGCTCGGATTCTTTTCAGATTTCTATTGTCTCAATATTCAGACACTTGGAGTTACACCCAACATGATGTCATCAATCTCCTTTTCTTTCCTCAGAAACTGGTTCAAGAAAGTTATGCCATTCAAGATCTTTGGGGCTGTTTAAATGTCCTTGTTATTATGACCTCGGATTAAAAACAACTCACTTCTTTATGGTATATCATTCCAAGCATAGGAGGGAAACAACAAACCGGCCTCATTTGACGCACGCCAGCGTCATCCGGCAGCCTGACATAGTAGACAAAGGTGTGGGTGTAACTCGAGCTTGCTGTTCTCTTTTGTGTTGCCATGGCGACAACAGTGGAAGGCAACAAAAAAAAAAAAGAAGACCCATGGGAGCGACCTGTGTGTGAAACTCCGCCTACCTAGGGAACCTCACATGTCTAACCTGGCAACCTTACAAAACAAGATTAAAAGTGAATAATAGATGTCACTGATGGCTTAGAAATGAATATTCTGTCATCCAGAGCAAGTTCTTGTCAGCTCGATTAGAACGCTGGCGGATGGAATTGAGGGTGTGTTGAAGTATTTGGCAGGTGTGCGAGCAGGTCGGGCAGGTTGCTTCCTGAATGTGGCTGAGTCCGAGCCCTCCTCCCTCCTCCTCTCTCCGGGGCTGATTGCTGATTCATCCTAATACGTTGGCAGGAAGGTGAAGAGATTGTATTGCCTGTGCACCTGTTCACAACTGATTTAGCTCAAGAGTAAGGTAAGACATTACACCGATGGAAACTTTTGCTTCTAAAATATTTGAACACATTTCTGATCTAGGGTATTTAAGGTACTTTAAAGTGTTTCTTTGTAGTTTTTCTTCTTTTTCTTTCTTCCCTTTAGTTAAATGATGATTGTTTAAGCTCGTTTTTGACTCATTCGTTCCATAGTTATCCTTCAATGTATAGTTTTATGTTTCTTTAGTAGGCTAGTCAATAGGTTATGAACGAAAACTATAGTTAAATAAAAAATTATTAAATAAAGTAATGATTACAGGTTTCTAAAATTGATCATCCAATTGTGGCTTTTAATCTAATAATATGGATGTTATTCAAAACATGTTTGAAATATGGTTATTTTTATATTATTTGTGTTGATGCCGACAATATCAGCTTTACAACATTTATCAGTGCTATTGTGTTCTAGTGACGGTCACATGTCAAACATAACAGACGTGTGTCATCATCGTGAATCATCTTATTTAGAACTATTTTTGGATTATGAGACATTACAATTGACACATTTATCAAAAGCACCAGGAAATAATTATCTTAAAAATGTCTGAATTGATACTGAAAGAAACAGTTCAAGGAATAATAGGCTCCCTACATAACTTAAGTTAGTATGAGAAGAAGGTTTTTCTTTTTTTATACAATAGAAAAAAGGTTGTGGATGATTTATCGAGTACGTGAGCAAAAATACCTGGCTCCCAATATTCCCGAGAGTGAAGAACTTCCAACTAATCAATAAAAGGCAGGATGTTGTTCATGAATCCTGGGAAGAAAAATACGAAACCTACACCACTATTTCATAGTCTATCAATAATTTTGACTGTACTATAAACACGAACAGAAACCGTGTTTCACCCAGTGTTGAATGATTCAATGTCAAGGTGGTGAGGTCAACAAGATTTTGTTTTTAAGGAGTAACAAGTATTTCTGGTATGTGTGAAGACGTTTGATGTAAAGAGGGAGGCGTCACAGTCATGACTGTAGTTCATTTAAAAGGATAGATAGCAACCATAATTGGTTTAACTTTGAAATAAAGAACTTCATATGAGATGGTGCTGCATTGATTGAAATCACAAGACCACTTTCCCCGGGGAGCTTCAATTTTCTCATATCAGTGAGAATCACCCTCGCGTTTTCTCTGCAGGGAGTCTTTGCGCTGTCCTCTTTAATGCAGCGGGCGGACTGCATCACTGCAGAGGATGAAAACACGATCAATAGGATGATCAGAAAGGCTTACTCAGAAATTGGCCTTAACCCAGACCCTCTTGAGCTCAATGTTATTAGAAACAAGCGAAAGGAAATAGCGAACAGACGTGATGTTTTCAAACATAAAAGGATGATTGAAGCGCACAATCCTCGAGGCCAACATCACATTGATGTTTTCAGGATAACAAGGGCGTGTTTGGGTTTATTAGTTCTTGTTTATTTCTTTCATGGATAAACTACAGGCAGATGTATTCCAAGTAAAAATCTGTATATTATATTCAAACTTTTCTGAAGCATAACAAACCCCTTGTATTTTCTTTCTAAAACATAAAACAGTCATTAAAGCAAAAACATTTTTAATTCTGTAGATATTCTCACAACAACAAGATTACATTAAAACAACTTTAGACTTACTTTACCCCTTCAACACATTTAAAAAAAGAAGAAGAAAAAAAGGTCTACAAATGTATCACAGCTTTATTTTAACATTATACGTTGGTTTTGTGAAACAAGAAGAAAATTCTTATGAAAAATAAAAATGAATCAGTGGATCATCCTTATGGGCCACATTTTATATGGTGTCTGATGTGATGGGCCATAAAAATAACAAATGATTAAGCAAAAAGTGTAAATCCAAGTAATAAAACTCGGCTAAAATTACAATTTTATTACATTTCAGAGAACCCAAAAAAAAACAACACATTTTCCTCCTAAAATATATTTTTATATTTACTTAATAAATAATGACAAAATATAAAGACAAAAGTCCTAAAAAAACATATACATCACATTTAGACACTATTAAAAATAGAAAGGAAAACAAAATAAAATAGTTGGTTTCTACATGATCTTTGACCTCATGAGGGCTACATAAATAAAGTCAAAAGGGCCGCACTGATCTAAAGTGTCATATCCTCGTTTCCATCACAAAATAAATAAATACTTGAACTGCATTTCCACTTATGGAAAGAAAAGGCTGGTTGATCATTGTCCCACTCAACAGCGCTCCTCAGGTAATACTGCGTCTAAATTTGCTTTATTAAAAATAATTTCTTTAGAACTCCCTCTAGACTATTTTTAATCTGCTCATCCAGACAAAAAACATGGCGATGTGCATAATTTGCCTTAAAAGTTAATTAATACAGTATTATTCAATATAGCGTTTTGAATGAAAGTGTGTAATGAAAATGGATCATTATCTAGAACTGTGACTCCTAAGCTAAAATTCCACGTCTGTTGTGTTTTTTTTGTTCAAGCCTGAGTTGAAGTGTGTTTGCGAAGTCAAGGCTGACGGAGCTGTTGACACGATATCAGGTCCAGACACTGACGTAAGCAGTCGGGTGAGAACTCTTGCTCACTGAGAGTTAAAGGTCAGAGCCGAACTTCTCGGCCTCTTTCACAGACTTGTTAGCAGGAGACCGACAGCCAAACGGTTGCTCAGTTGAGTGGCTCGCACATTGGCATACATTTAGAATTAACAGGTAATGTGGGCTGACGTTTGTGGGAGATGAACGTTTTGGGCTTTTGCGACCTCAAGTCTAGGCTGCCAAGAAGATGTCCACAAGTCCCATAATGCACCACAATAGTTGAATTCTTGTCAAAGTATCGAAGACTGATATTAAATGTGTATTCCTGATAGTCACTTACATTTTATCCTGATAAACAAAAGAAATTTAGTCATTGCCTTTGAGTTTGAATTTGACACCTCAAGAACTCATTTGGGTCAAGTTACCCAGGGCAACAGTTACATCTAAGAAATATTTTTGAAAGCTCTTTTTAAAAGATGTCCTATGGAATTATTTTAGTCCCGCCTGACTTAGATATGCTTTAGTACCATAATAAGATGACAAGGTCTCCAAAAGCCTAAACTACAGCGTACTTACATCAGAGATGATAATAAACGGGAACATATATTTAAAAGTATATTTATTGTTCAATACAATAACACTTAAATTGTGTGAGGATACACACAATCTGAACATATTGTTGATAATCCAATCAAAATATATACAAGAAAAAAAAAGTAAACAAGTGAATACTAAGTGAAGCTTCACTGTAGGTCAAACCAGAAAAGCAGGTTATCTAAATGTGTGTCCTGCTGCAGGCAACATCTCTTTTGTGTACAAAAATCTGTGTTGGAGAAAACAATTGCTGTCACAGTGCCATCAATGGAGTGTCGTAACAGAGAAGTGTGGAATTTTAGGATTTTTAACTATGACACAGGACATTACAGCTGTTAAAATCATTTTTGAACACTTTTTTACTCTTTATGAAGTAGATGGAAGATTTATCTCAAGATGATGGTTCTGTCACAATTGGATACACATTCAAAACCCTTTCTATTGGTTACTTAGCAATACCACAATGGGAATAATTCCTGATGCTACCAGACCTTTTGTACTTCTGAAGAATTTAATATATTTGTCATACAATAGAAGGCAATAGTAAGTAAGTAAGTAAAGGTTATTTTTAGAGCACCTTTCTAGACCAGGGTCACAAAGCGCTTTAACAATCATAAACAATATACAGCTAACATATATACCGTATAAGGCCAAGACACATAAGACCAACACAGGAGTCCCAGAAAATCCGGGAAAAGCCTGCACAAATAAAAAGGTCTTAAGATGTTTCTTGAAGGAGTCAGTAGATCCATCAAACACAGAGGGAGAAGAAGATCGTTCCAAAGCTTAAGAGCAACAGCCTGGAAGGATTTCTCCCCTCTGGTCCTGAAGCGTGTTCAGGAACCATAAGTAGATTCTGATCCACAGACCTCAGAGCCCGAGCTGGGGTGTAAGGCTGGATCAGATCACTGATGTAAGGAGGAGCCTGACCATGAATAGCTCTGAAAGTATAAAAAAGAATTTTAAAATTGATCCAGAAAGAAACTGGCAGCCAGTGACGGCTGCAGGAGACACAGCTCCTTCTTTTTTAGATATGAAAATAAACTATTACAATAGTCTAAACGAGAAGACACAAACGCATAGATTATAAACTCCAGATCATGCTGTGAAATAATTTTCTTTTTCTAAGTATAGAGATTTATGTAATAAATAATTAATAATAAGCAATACGGGTTAATGATATAATAGATATGTGTAGACGCATTAAACTATATTTAACTTTCAATATGGCCGTCTAGGTTTCAAAGACTAGCTGATATTTTGTACAGAAGAATCCAAAATATATATCTATAAACAGCACTTAAGTCTTGACCAACCACATTTTTTGGTTGTGACAATATTTTCTCCAGTTTTGTATCGTAAAATGGCCAGGGCAATGACGGGTACTTCAGAACTAAAGGTTCTGGATACAAATTTCAATTCTAAGATATGAACAACTTATTGTGTGTTTCATATCAAACAATGTGTGAAAATAAATTGTCTCTCCTTGTTACAGGTTACATTGGAGGAATAATGGATCACAGGGTCATCATTCTCACGCTCTTGGTCTTACTTCAAGGCTTCCCATTGGCAGAGCTTCAAGATACAACAGTTGGTCCTGAAAATGGTATCCCAGGTCTTAATATGGAAGACATGCTCAGGCATGACGGTGGCAATGAAAGCAATATGGTGACAAACTCAGAGGGTGCCAGTGGGGCAGCGTCTGGATCCATGTCCATATCTGAAGGCGACACCAATGCGGAAGAAGAAACGACATGGGAGGAGAAGAACATGACCACCACACACCGACCTCTGATGACCACCACTGTGAAAAACGTTAACAACTCCAATTCAGGAAGAGTTGATTCAACATCGACTGAGGACGAAACCTCAACGCCGTCAGTCGTGCATCAGAATTCAACGGAATCAGGTCAAAACTCCACAGAGTTGAACGAAGACACGACTTTAACGCGCAGAAATGCATCCACTCATACGGAGTTGGTCAACTCAACCAGCCCTCCAAACAACCCGCACTCGTCGACAACTTCTCCTCCAGACGTCACCAACTCGACTGTTTCCAAGCCGGAAAACAATACACGACTACAGAGCAACACTAGTCACGGGGACCCGGGTGTCAAAACCACAGCAGGCGCCACAACCTTGAAGTCAATTGTCACAGCTTTATTGACAACACCTGCAAATACAGAACCAACTACAGCTGGCATTCTGAAAACATCAATCCACCCGAAAACATCAAACCTGACTGATAAGAATGCGGTAGCAGGTAGCAGCTCGGAGAGAGGTAAAGTTATTATTTTTTTAAATAATAATCCCTTTTGACTTTTGTTTGACAAAAATGACTCTGCTAATAATACATTTTCTTTGTTAAATTTGCCTTTTTTCAACTTTAACATTTTTCCTCAAAGGTTGGTTCAATTCGCCATTTGACCCACTTGTAAATATATTCCCATTGTGAAGAGACTGACTGTTCTTCTTCAGAAGGGAAAAGGTTAAGCTAAGGTTTCAACTCCTATCTATGTGGCAGCGCTGAGTGGCCGGGTCGATTACAATCACCTTCTCAACAGGACAATGCACTGTTGTATCAGTGGGAAAATCCCTCAAAACCACTGTCAGCCTCGCGGTACTTGTATTGCCTTTGAGCACAAGTGTGAGACTAATCTTGTTATTGTAGAATATGACAGGACATTTAATAGATTTAACTGTTGGATTTAACAACTATGGGTATTTGTTAAATTTTATTTATAGGTAAGAAAAAGAAATACACATTTTAATCATTTAAAACCTCCTGCATTCTAGAGTTGTATTCTCATGAAGCTCCACGATGCTGTGTACCATTTTCTTTTCATAGCTCAGTAGGTGGCGCCCTCAGTTCGATCTGTAGTTTCAATAAAAAAGCATTTCAAACCAATAGATTTTAGAGCACATAGTGCCTTCAAGTGGCTCTGTAGTACTGTACATACACGGCTTCATTACATCAGCCCATCAGTAGTTTGTTAGTGTATTCAGGTTATATTAGATAAGCTGAAAAAATAGAATTGAAATTTTCTGTGATTATCTGAAAAAAAGTCAACATCTTGTGAACATGATGTGAGGTAGAATTACCATTAAGAATAACAGTTTATTAGGATAGTTTGAGGCCAAAAACATTAACAAATGGTATCAGTTTTTTTAACATAAATTCTAAGGTGAATCAAAGAAAAATGTCGTTCTAGAGAAAAAAATAAAATAATAATTATATACCGTATGTGTTATTTAGTACTCAAAAACAATAATCCAACCATCATAACATTTGATTGTGTTCCTTTACATTGTAAGATACTAATGTAAACAATATTCATCAGGACAGACCATAATGTTAAACTGTACACATGTGAAGAGGTAGGAAAGTCCATAGAAACGTTTTCACTGACAAATGAGAATAATGGCCATCAAGGAGAATCAATCATTGATAATTGTTTGATCCTTTTGTCTCCCTACAGAAGATGTGGATTCCAAGAGCAAACGGAACGGTGCCTGGGGAGCCGTGTTGGGGATAGGAGTGGCTGTGGCAGTCGTTGGACTCGTGGCGTACGCTATTCTGAAGAGGAGGCATCAAACCGGTTTCTCCCACAGGAAACTGGTCGAAGAGTTTCCCTCAGATCCAGGTGTGTTCAATATCACACATGTATGTCCATGAGACATCTAATGGGCTGGAAGCACCATGTGTATTTATAATTTGGTGACCATTTATTTCGAGTATTCTCTTCATATCACTATTATTTTAATAATGTTAATCTCTTTCTATACCACATACAATTGTTTTTCTTTGAGATTTTGAAGGTAGATAAGGTCGTAAATGATTTTATAAGCATTCTTAGGTTATGACGTTGGTGCTAATGTTTAACCAGTTTTAAGGGGAATTCCGAACGGCTAAGCAGTGGTTAAGAAAACGCCCTTGACCTTTAAAAAAAATCGCTTACTTTTTCCTCATTTTAGAGATTTAAATAGCTGAACAATTGTATAAGAAGATTAGATTGCAGATTTCAAAATAACATAAAAAAAAAACTCAGGTTGTTTTAAGTTACTTATTGATAGAACTTGCTATAAAAATGCTATAGCCTATAAAAAAAAAAATCAAAACCAATAAGACAGAACTTTATTTTCGAAATAAAAAATGTCACAACACAAAAATCCTAAAAGGCCTGAAATATACAGTAAGTCCTTCACAATACAAACCCCACCAACATGTGGCCCTATCTCAACCAGACCTACTGGCCCCCCAGTCAGTTAAGTATCAGACTCCCAATTCATTATCTAAAGATTTTGCTTTGTACCATAATAAATAAGGTATTTTCCATGATGCCTGAATAAATGTGAAATATTGTACAATGACTTCATTCATTATCAGCCTTCAGCGAGGTGATGAGCTGTAGATAAACAGTCAGTAAAATCTGTGTAAATATCCATCTATGTTCCGATTATACAGCTGATGTATTCATATTTTCAGTCCTCAGATTAGACAACAACCAGCCTTTGGACTTGAACTTTGGTGGCGGAGCCTACTACAACCCTGGACTACAGGGAGACCACATCCAGATGTCCAACTTTCCAGAGAACAAATGAAACTAACCCTGATTTTACATTTATCAAGAGACATTTCAATACTTTGCACAGTGCTGTTTTACACAGAGTCTGTGTTATGAACTTTTGTAAGTAGAACTGAGAATGTCGTGGGTGGTGAATACCTTAAAAAAAAAGAAAAAAAAAAGTATGCTCTTAGCTATCCATGACATTTAAATGAGATTAGATTTTTATTGAATACATTTAAAGTGTGGAAACTTGTGAGGGCAATCTATTTGGAGAGCACTACACAGCCAAGAATGATAATGTCTGATGCCAAACAGATCAAATTAACCTTAAGAACAACCGATGCATTTATGTTTGGATTATTTTAGCTCTCTATCTTTATTCAATGGTTGGTCTTTCTGGAAATTAAACATGCATATCAGAGGTTGTGGTTACCACAAGGATCATAAACTGCTGTTTTATTGATAGATTTTCTATCCAGGAGGGGATGTTTAGCTTTGATTTTGGTAGGTTTGGTAGTGAAAATTATGGGTTCATCGCTGTTTACTCACTGCACCCTCAGAACAAAGTAGTTTATGCAGTATTTTTAACACATTTTTCTCATTTAGAAAAAGGTTTCTGTTTATTTATTTATCAATTTTATAATGGGTCTGAGTAGATGTCATCGATTTTTACAAACAAAACAAATTTATTCAAATACGTATTTGCAGAGTCTCGTCCTTTATTCTTCTCATCATAAACATCCTCCTTTGTATCCCGCTGTCTATGTTTGTTCTGTCTCTCCCTTAGGGTCTCACTTGCTGGCAAGCCCTGTTGTCAAAGAATGAATCGATAATGCAATCAATAAATATGTATTTAACAATTCAAGCTATTTGTTATCTAAGTTTTTCTAAATTCAAAAACGTAGGAATAAAACTGCGCGCTATCTCTTTTAACTATCTGAGTTCTATAATTGTAATTTCATTTACTGCCTGAAAAACTTTCTACAGCAACAAAGAGAAAATAATTAGTACAAAAAAATGTTTTGTTTTTTTTAGTCAGCATTACAAATAGAATAGAGAGTTTTGGAATCTTAACTCTGGCGTCATCTGGTACATGAAGCTTTATGAAGAGGTGTAGAGAATTTCCATCCATCCATAGTTAATCCATCTTCAACATGAATCTTGATCACTGTCTTCTAAGGTCGTGACCATCATACATCCTACAGCTCAGTCAGTGTTTTACCAAATGATTAACTCAAGTCAGACCCCAGATCAGTTAAGGTTTATTTTAGGCCTTATTTCCTCTTTTCCCAATGGCTGTAGTTCATTATGTTTTTCTTTTCATTCAAAATAATTTGAAAATATATTAAAAAATATACTGTTAAATAACATTTCAAACTTTCTGTGTCAATGGCATTGTATAATTTTATTGGATCTTTTAAATGTGATTATTACTATTATATATACAGTATTTTTGAAACTAGTGATGTCCCGATGAGTAGTGATGGGTTATTGAAGCTTCACGAAGCAGTGTCTTTATCTTCAGAAGCCCACTAGATGGCACTATTGGCTCTATAGTCTATTGCTTTAAACAGCTATTTTATTGAAACTTAGCGAAGTTTTTAAGTTAAGGGTGCCACCTGCTGGAAAAAAAATAGGACACTGCTTCATGAAGCTTTATCAACCCATCACTATTTGATACATATGTCATGGGTTCTAATTTCCTGGTTTAGTGGACAACCAGAAGACTCCACCAACCATTTGACTATTTCTTATTTTATTACAACAAGCTACTTCTCTTCAAATGGTGCCAGAAAATCTGCTTTTCTAATGTTTTGGAATATATTTAAATAGTTATAATTTTGATAACTCTATCACTCTATAGATCATATATAAGGAATGTATGCATAGTATAGAAACTATACATAGTATACGGTATAATATGATTTTTATTTAATAATTGATTTGACATTCTCAACTATTGCACCTATTTTTTATATGATAATTTAAGTCAAATTAGCGTCAAATTACACATTTTTAATGATCATAAAAACAAGATTAACTGACGTAAGTTTACACAGTTCGGCAGTGGGCTTGAATTAATAACCGGGCTCAAGTTCTGTGCTGAAGAAATTACATGCTAGATTATGCTGAAGGCTCAACAGAGCCAAATAATTTTGAATGAAATGAACTGATTGGTATCTAAATTAGATACTGTGAAAACCACAATTGGATGAACATGTTTTTCCTGAGGCTGACTGTGATACAACCTGGTACTTGTGTCTCACTGTGAGGCCCTTTAACACACTTATCGCAATACAGGAGTTAAATGACCCTTTAATTAAATTTCGTGCCATTCAGCTGTAATTAGTGTTTTCATCTCTTACTATTACAACACTAAAGTCGCACACAATCATGTTTGAAGTTACACTGATATTAATCTCCACACATTCATTCCTTCCTCTCCGGGATCCTAATGCTTTACCGAGAGTATTGGATTTACCCACATGTGGCTTAGTAAACACACACTTAAATATGTTTAATTGATATGAATTAAATGTACACTCTCTGGATCGGGAGTCTCGATTTCAAGATCGAATAAATCTGGTCACGGCCCGATGATTTAGATGCTGGACGAATAAATATAAACCTTTTAAAAAAACCTTAACATCAAACTTCCACCCATTTATTTTTATGTATATGATTTTATTATTGGTAGTCAGACAAGTATATAATTGTGCCTTATTTTAGTCAATTTAGGTGATTATTAAAATAAAAAATGTAATCGGGAATAAAAAAAAAAGAAATTAATAAATACATGAATGACAGGTTGGGTAAAACAAAACAAAAAAAGCGGAATTATATTTTTATACATTTTTTTCCAGCTTGTAATAAATAATGACTTTTTCCATTTCATTGGTGTCGCTGCCAATATCCATCTAAGAGTTCACATTTGGAGTTTAAAACACATTTTCCACCCTGTTGATAAGTTATAATCACTAACAAACTGTTATACTCTGGCACTATCTTTACATCCCCCCAAATAAAGAATATAGACTCATATAAAAAAGGTCATAAATGCATTATTTTTACATCTTTACCTGAAACTACATGCAATTATGTTTTTAAATACACCTCCAATGTCTTGAAATTGGATCCCAAAAACATCATACGATGTGCATAATTTTCCTTAGTAAGCTCCATTCATTCATTCATTATCCCATCACTAAAAAAGAAGGTCAAGAATCTCTAGTGGTTACAAATCGGCTTGATATCTGTGTATAAAGTTATTGATTTCTCAAGACATTTGTATCTGAACATACATTTGAAGATACAAACCATAACTCCGAAGCAGATATCTCCACTTCTGCTGCCCCTGCAATAACGGATAACAACAATCACTGCAGTGGAAACAGAAGATCAGATGAGCTCTCTTCAGAAAAAATCTAAACACTAAATCATCCATTGCTTGCGAGGAGAGGAGGTTGTGGCTGGAAATATCCTAACCAAATGTCTGATTCCAATATTTTCAAGGCATCGGTGAGAGGTTTGAATGTATGTGGTGTCAGGAATAGATTTTCAGTTAGGTTTTTTAAAGCCTAAAGAAAAGGCGGCCAGACTCGACCCCGCATACAACCCCTTTTTTTAGTGGAAATAAAGCCTGCACAAAGAGCCCATGGCTACCAGTTTAAATACCTTTTGACTCTGCTCAGCTGAATATTTCTACAACTGATGCCCTTATTGTGGGTCACGAGGCGGAAGCCTATCCCAGCTACATAGGGTGAGAGGCGAGGGACCTCAGGGGCCAGTGATGCTCTTATGATTCTCATTTTAACTCTCAGGATGCTAACAAAAGACACACAGTGTGGTAGACTCTCACCCCAAAACAGTGAAAATTGACAACAAGCACTTTTTCATCTGAAAAATAATAAAATTTCATTTCATTTTTTTCACTAAACGTATACTTTGCTTGTGAAGGTTTGTCGAAAATAATCATCTTCATCGTCATAATTCCTGCACATCAAATACATCATCACTGAATTACGATTTTAAACATACATAGGTTTTTATTTTACTTATACAGGGTTTAAAATATAGTTAATAATACAACAAAAATAAAGAGCAGGTACTCTGCAGATGATTGACAAAAAAATGAGGGAACACTTTAATCCATGAGTGAAAAAAACAAGGTTAAATATTTTTAAGCTTCTTTTTGTTTGTTTTCTTGTCCGTCATAATGATAGATAATTTCATTTTAAAATTATTTTCTTTCTTTCACAAATAGGTCCGAGCCTTAAATGAATTTCTGCTATTTATCTGATATAATTGAGTGCCTTTTTTGAAGTTGGTCTACAAGAATGATTTTTGTCTGATAACTACTGGAATGGCTTTGATTTAATGGGATTTGGAGGTTCTTAAATGGCGACAGATCCCTCTAAATAGCACGATAGAAAGAAATCAGAAATCTTCATCGTGTAACCAGGTACACCTCAGTGAGAAGGGTAGAAACGTTTACAAGCAGATCTTTCTCTGATAAAAACTGTTTAAAAAAACAATTGTTTTTTTTTAAACATATTAAGAACCTTCTTCACTTGTGACTGTAGCTTTAAGATAAGCGTGTGTCAGTGATCTTGTTCTTTGAGTCATGAACAATAAAAAAAACCCCACATTTTGCTTCCCAGCAACGTTCTTTCTTGAACCGTATTTGCCGAATCATCTAATATAATTGTTAGTTACCAGAATATCTCTTCAAACAAGCACCTTTTTTTTTTAGAAAGATTAAGAAGAAAGCTTTGTCATAATTCCCCATGCCTAAGCATGAATCAGCGTTTATTTCCAAACATGTGCCTGGACCGGCTGCAGACGCTGCAACTTCAGGTTGTTGTAGCAAAAAACATATTTCTGGAGCGTATTTAAAGCCCAGCCAATAGGATCAGACAGATATAGTGAGAGATGAGTCTGAACAGCAGGTTAACATCGTTCTTCTGTCTCGCTGAGCCGACCGCGGCTCATGCATAACCATGACGTCGGCAGGATTCTGTCTGTCACAGCTCTTTCTGCACTGGTTGCCACTGTTGCTGGATCACTGGGGTGTATCTGAAAGGTCAGCGTCCTCATCTGACACAGCCAGTTTGGGGAAAGATAAACAAATATGAAACCGTCTCAAAAATACTGATGAGACCTGGGAGCCGCATTTGCATGGACTGGCGATGAATACTGAGAAGACCTTTGTTAACAACCTTTAGACCAATGCAAAAACAACCAAACTGTTGGGAAACAAAAACACTCTCGCTGGTCAAAAACACTCTCACTGGTCCCCTCAAAATGGGAAATTTCACCTCAAGGAGTTTTTTTTTATTATTATGAATTGAGCTACTACAAATTATTTATGAGAAAAAAATATTTAAAAATATTCACATGAGGAAGTTAAGACACACTCACGAGCACCTCAGGGATAAATAACTGTTAAAATTATTCATGACAAACTTGGTATTGTACATATTATGACTGATGCTAACACTTGCGTTGAGGAAGCTTCATGAAGCAGTGTCTTCATTTTTTTAACCAGCAGGTGGAGCCTTTAGTTTAAAATGATGTGAAGTAATTAAATAGCTGTTCAAAGCAAAAGGGTATAGAGAAAAAAGTGCCATCTAGTGGGCTCTAAAGATAAAAACACTGCTTTATGAATCATCATCAACGAATCCCCAATACAAATAACTTCATCTGAAGCTTCATGAATTAATGTCCTATACTTAAGAGCTCAGTAGGGGGCACCCTATTTTTCACCCCCTATAGAAAACCTGTACAAGGCAATAATCTAGAGTTACACAGTTTTAAAGGATTTTGTGGTTTGCACCTTATATTTTTTCTTCACTCTTATATTAATTCTTGTACATACAGTTTCTATAATATTTTGTAATTGTATGTGTATTACTTTTAACTTTTATTTTGTATAAGTAAATTGAGCTGCTGTGACCGTGTCCTCTCCCCCACTGTGGGGCGCATGAAGCTATCTTATCTTATCTCATTTGAAGTTTCTCTTTATTTTCTCACAACAGTTATACAAAAAACAAAAAAACACAACACTAGAATCATCATGTTTTTACAGACACAGTTAAATAAATACCCACCAAAAAAACGAATAAACCATAGTGTGGAAACTTGCCCGCTTGTATGATTGGTTACCGCAAGGGTTTGATCTTGGTTCTTTTGCAAGAAATAAGAAATAATATTCTTATTTCTTGCAAAAGACAGTAGTTTTACGGGTGGTATGTAAAACTGTGGTACAATGATAAATTATGACTTATTAAAAAAGAAAAAGTGTTTATTCATTTATTTGAAAATGTTGTAGTGTTAAAACCTATGTTATCGAATGCAAAAATGTGTTTGTTCTATCCCTTGTGTTGTCTCTGGTTTTCAGAAATACATATGCAGTGGTAGAAGTTATTGACCCAAAGACAATACAAGAGATACCCAAACACTTTTTTTTTCGGGCCTTCGGGCCACCTTGACCCAGAGATAACACAAGGGAGTGTTATCGTAAAAATAAAATTCTTTAAAAAAAAAAGATTCCAAGTAATATTTATATAAAATTGGGTCAGAATAAAAAGGGAACATAAACAACAGAAGAGCAATAAGGAAGAGAGAATGCAGACAAGGCAGAAAACCATGTCCAAGGTCACAGAGAAGTTTTCAGGATTCAGGCAGACAAAGATAACTAGGCTGGTCGGCAACTCCATAATCCAGCAAATTCAGAAAGGAAGAGGTCAGCTCTAACAGGAGGAGGTCAATTTAGGACAGGAAGTGATGTGAGAACTAAGGGTGGGGGGGGAAACTGTAACTAATTCAAAGTTTTCATTTTTTAATGAACAACCTTTCTCTAAAAGAGTGAGTTGAGAAGTTTTCATGGCATTCAGACATAGTTTTTTTACGCTGCAATAATGAAACAAGTTACTGTTTAAAGTGTGGAAATAATGCTTTGGAAAAACAATGCATGTAAAGCTCTAGTGCATGTCTACCTCTAATCTCTTTTGTTTGATCCCCCAGTATGGTTTTCAATGTAAGCACTTAGACTTGAAATGATTGCTCGTAATAATAACTGGCCTGCTGTGTCCAGAGAGGAAACATTAAAGGAGGAAAGTTTCCTTCACTGTGCTCCCCGATGCTAAATTCAGTTTTGATGTTCGTGGAGCAGAATTACATTCACTCTCTGCTCTGCAACTTCTTAATGAATAAACTCATTCTGGATGTTTCACCCACTCAGTGGATATGCACCTGCTTTGTAACAATTTGCAATTATTACCGCCCCCTGGTGGCAACCTCCCAGACTCAGATCCCAAAAGTAATAAAACTGGATTACAAGTCAAGCAAAACAATTTACTTCATTTAAATAGTTTGTTGTAAACAGTTTTTTTTTCACATTGCAGAAAATAAAAGGAAGAATTGACCATTATTATACGTCATGAATATGTGCCTTGAGAGATCTTGTGGTAAAAAGACAGACTTGTTTGTCTCTTTAATTGCTTCAACAAATGAAAGCAGTCGAGGTTTAATATTTAGAAAACAGGTGCATGAAGTGTGTGAATGTTGAATATCGGCGTCATTATCGCAGGGATTAGCTTTTATTACGGCTCCACCTGCAGCACCTTCAAGCAAATATGTGCAGGCTGTTCGATTATTGACGGAGGATTTACTTTTTAATTCCATAGTAGAGCATGGAAAACAGATGGAAGGTTGTTGAATTCTTCCAATTACAATTCTCGTTATCTGTTCTATGCTTTCCTTGAATCATTTCCAGACCCGTGTTGTGCACATCACATATCCAGCAAAGAGCTCGTACAAAGGGCCTCATGAAGGGACCGTAATTGCACAAACATCCTCTTGTGAGTGTGATTATCAGACCATTTATCGACTTTGACTGAAACATCATTGATGTGTCATTCAAGAACAAAGACAGAATTCTCGACACTGTCTGATCCGGACTTAAACATTGTTTATATTTATCACACGACTTATTATAAGAAGCTAACTTTAATATAAAATGCATTTTTTCCTTAAACCTTGTGCTTCCAGAAATACGTATGCATTGGTTGAGGTCGTTCACCTTGACCCAGAGACAACATAAGGGATACCACAAACACATATGTTTTTGGGACTTTAAACACAAACATCCATCGTGATTTTGGCGGTTCATTGAAATTCAGTTTAACCTCAATTTTCGAAAATGTATTTATTTCTTAGCTGATTTCAAATTTGATGTTTAGCCTTTTAAAACGATGCATTTTAAAGTAACTGAATGTGGTTCCAAAATAACTATTTAAAAACATACTACTTAAAAATTATTCTTTGTGTTTAAAGAATAAAACCCTACTAAACAAACATTTCAGAGGACAAATGAGGAAATATTAACATAAGTTCAATTGAAACAAATACTTAAATTGATTAATGAAAATGACATTTCAATAAATGTCTATCCACCTGCAATTTAAGGAAATATTTTTGACATAATTTATTATATAACTTAAAAAGTATTGTGGGTGTTTTGTTTTGAATTTATAGATCTTGACACATGGGCTAATGAAGCTTCATGTACAAGTGTTTCTTTTTTTTGTTTTTTACCATCAGGTGGTGCCCTCAGGTTAAAGATTATGTGAAGTTTCAATGCCATGACAAACCAGTGCGACACAGTGCTGCCACTACATATTATTATTAATTATTATCATTATTGTTATTATACGACCTAGAGATGGGCTGATAAAGTTTCAGGAAACTTTTTTTCACAGCCCACAATGCAACACTGTTCTAACTATTGCCCAACAGCTAATCATTTGAATCTTTACATCATTTAAGATCTGAGGGCTCAAACTACTGATCTCTAAAATATAGGACAGCCCATCATAAGCCCAATCACTTTATTGGATGTTCCAAACAAGACAATCATTGTGTCTGTTTTTACAAAATATGTGGCTCTTCTGTTTCAGTGTGTCAGTTTTCTTACACCTTCATTAATGATGCTTTAATAGAAGCCGTTTTGGCTTTTTGTTCTTCTTTGATTTCATCAGTCTTGTCATTGAACGAACCCTAATAACCGCACTTACGACACTAAACTTTGCGTGGTCTATACTGTTGTAATTTGTAGTTTTAATTAGTAATTAGTCTTTTTCCTGCTTAATAATTAATCATATTGCAAAAGACTCTAAACGCATTACTGACTGTGATAATGATGGCAACTCTTCAGGGGTTTTAGCAAAAATAAAAATGTTTGTTCAGTAAATGAATCTTGCGTCTGTTGTATTAGCTCTTTTTGTGGCTTGTTTTGAATTTAATTTTTGGAGTATGCCAGGACATCTATAGCAAGAGATGTTCACAGTATTACCTAATTGAATATCGGGTGCTTACATTGTTCATCACTTACCTCGAATGCTTAAGGAGGAGCAATAAAATCAAGTTTGCTTGTTGCTGCTGAAGTTGCTTTGGCAGCCTGCAGCACTGCAACTGTCCTTACAAAGTAATTTACACTTTGAAATGAATCAATATGAGTTCACTTGTAAGATTGCACATGTCAGTTGTGTTGACTTGCTGCTGGCTCAGTGCTTGTGCACTTCTCTCCTTTTAGATTGTGTCCTTCTGACAGTGTTTGTGCGTTTGGCAGATGAATGCGCCGCAGAGTGCAAAATAAAACCACAGAGGGCTTTAGCCAGTCGTAGAGTGCCACTTCAGCTCCCGAAACGCTATATCTACTGTCTTCTTGAGTCTGCAGCCACACACAGGCGCGCGCACGCATGCGCCCGTAAACACAAGATCTGAAGGAATAGAACAGCAACTCAAGCGAAACATTGCCGTTGGTCGTCTCTACGGCACCGACTAGCTCGGATTCTTTGATATGCTCCTACAGCCCAACATCTCACAGAGAGGAAACTTCTGCATCCACAGCTGCACTCCTGTAATTCACTCGTCACATTCCTCACAACCATATGGTAATCATTATTATTGTATTGATAAATATCCAAGTAAATGTGTGTCTAAATAAAAGCATTCACATTCAAAAAGGACATTCTGACAATAGCAGAATGTTTTTTTTGTTTTCAAAGTAACAAGACCCACCAAGCTGGTAAATATCCTAGAGATATCATGTCTCTCACTCTTATGTCAAGGATTGAGAAGAGCTCACAGAGTCAATCGTTCTAGACAGTTTGTTTTTATTCGCTGTCACCTCTTTGTTGAGCCTTCTTATACAGTCTGCCTGCTTCACTCACCCTCTGTTGCATATTGCATTAGCAACAATGGTAAGTACAATATATATTTTTAAGGGTAAACTGAACATTTATTACTGGGCAACATGTATGGTGTAGTTCAAGCATTAATCACTCACAAGGTTTTTAAACAAAACACAAACACCCAACAAAACATTTAGCCCAACTACCTCTAAACAACCTTCATAACCTTATCTGTGGTTCAAAACCTGTGCCTCCCATTAGTCTTTGTTATTTTTACTTTTAGCGTTTACCCAATCCACTTGGGGGTGGATCACCCCTTCTCTTCTCTTCTTTAATAAGTGTACCTGAGATTTAAATTTATACTATATGGATTCACCACAGTAAATGGATATTATTATTATTATTATTAATTATATTAACAACAATAATAATAATGCATTGTTTTATGGCACCTTTCAAGACACTCAAAGATAGTAGATAGACAATAATACAATGAGGAATTATTTGTCAGTTGAAATGTTGAAAAGATGGGTTTTGAGATGACTTTTAAAGGACAGCAGTGATTAAGAAACACAGATGGCTGGGGGATGGAGTTCCGCGATGGCAAAGGCTTTGTCCCCTATGGTACGATCTGTGGTCCTGGTAACGTGGGCGAGAGGGTTGACATCAGAGGAGCATGTTGGCTGGGTGAGAACGGGTGGATGCAGGAGATCCTTCAGGAAAAAAGGGGCCAGGTGGATAAGGTTGGTGAGGAGGATCTTGAAATGTGTGTGTTGTTTTTTTAAGGGAAGCCAGTAAAGTAGACGGAGGATGGGCATGATAGGTTCTCTTGAGTCGGACGGTAGAGTTTTGAACGTGTAGCTGTTTTTGAAGTGCAGTGGAGGGGAGATCATACAGGATCGTCTAGACTGCTTGTTATGAAGGCATGAATTAGTCTTTCAGCGGCTGAGAAGGAGAGAGTGGGTCAAAGGAGTACTATGTTCTGGAGTGTTTCGGTGACGTGGTTTACGTGACTTGAAAGAGAGTACATGCAGTTGCATAAATATCCTACAAGTTAGCATGAAATCTAATGTAAACATTACTAAGTTGTCTTAGTAAAATAAAAATCAGGAAAATAATACCCACTTTCCTTCCTCTTTCTGTACCAAAAGACATGGACATTTTAGGTCATCAATGACTGGGAATTGGAATATCCTCCATGTTGAATATTGCCTCAGCACATATTGGCTATTAAAATTATACAAATACCCAAAGTTACCACAGTGCGTTAGTTATAACTGTAATTAAAAAAAAATACTGTGAATGTTCTTTGTGTGTCAGAAAAAAGCAATTGATCACTGACAAAAAAAATTAAATATACGCCATATTAAAATATATATATACTATAAAAGTATCCTATGCCGGCTTGGTGGGCCCTTATACTGTTATAGTGGTTTAAACCAATTTAACATTTAATTCTATTCATTATACGATTTCTAGCAATTATTTGGCTTTACAATTGACAAATTATTATTCTTGTTCAACATGTCACACGCCGCCAACTACAGTAATGTTTGGATTAGATTGTCAGACATTGAAATTCTGTTGTTCTGTATGTGGCTCGAGGGTAAAAATAATTGTGGCCTGCTCACACAGACACGTGACGAATGTTGCTCCAACAAGGTTTCACATCAGACTGAAGGCGAATACAATTATATCGTCATATTGGCTGCTACCAAACGGGATGCACTAAATACGCAAACATCAGCATCTTGTGAAATAGCTCAATGAGAAATACGGCAGAGTATCGCACAGAGAAAATTCATTTGGGAGAGCGTATAGAAAAGTAATCAATTATCACACCTCCAACCACCGTCCCATTCCAGGAGTCCCTTGATTATTCCAGAGAATTAGCTATTGATCAGCTAAGTGAGTCGGCCAGCCGTCAGTGGGCTGGTCAGCAGAACCGTCTTCCACTCATCTGCTGTAGCAAAGCCTAGTAATAGCACCTGACCCCAGACATCTGATGGGGGGGGGGGGCGGACTTTAACAGGTACTTATTATGTATGGGAGGCAGAGGAGCTAGAATCAGGGTCAGCAAATGTTGAAGAGACCTGGAAATCTCGCACCATATGCCACTTGCCGCCTGCGTTGGGATTCTAATTACCTCGCTATCATAATTATCATCCAGTCGGCTCACGCGGGCGATCATCCGCGGAGTCATTAAAGTATACATTGTGCGGCGCTCGGTCAATGTTCCACGACAATAAAAATGGTGGCCTTTCGGTGCTGCTGCTGTTTTCGAAACGCTTTCAGCTGCAAATAAGGCACACGTGGGAGAAGCTTTTGTGGTGACATTTTTTCTTATTGTACCGTGGAGAACAAATTAAATTAGATGACAAGAATGTAGAAGAAAGTCCACTAATGGGTCCTTGCATTTCTGTGTGGAGAGGTTGAAACGGCTCTCGCTTCGTGAAAATTACGTAAAAATACATGAAACCAAAAGTTAAGGCGATGTAATATTATTTAATTGAAACGTCAATCATCTGTACGTTGAATAAAACTTTAACGACGGGCAGGACGGGATGGTAGATGACTGACGGCTGGGTTGAAAAGTTGAAAAAAAAAGTCTGTAAAGTCTGCCTAAAAGCTGCTGATATTAAGGCATTTGGAATTATTGCAAGTTTGTTTTGAAGGGTTATTTGGTGCTGTGACAGCTCCCCTCTGACGACACTTTTCACTGCATAGCTGCAACTGCTTATTCGGTGACAGCCACAAATCCCAGCAGGAGAGAATTCCAATTGGCAGTAAAAGCTAATGAGAGTTTGTGGCTTCAGGTTATTACAAAAAAAAAAAAAAAGAACTATGAAAAAAAAATGCAACTTAAAAATACATATCGAAGGTTTTTAGACAAGGACTATAGATAAATCGAGCATTATCAATCCTTGTGTTATCCCTGGGTCAAGGTGACCCAGTAGCCTGAAAACAAATGTTCAGAAATACAAAAAGGGTTAAACACATTTTCTTGCATTTTCAGGATTAGAAGAGGAGCTGGTGCTTCATTGAGTGTGTGACGAGGGACCCTCACTGTCAGTCAGTGACAGGATATATACTGTGGGGTCCCAGGAGACAGGAAGTGTTGTTTTTCAATCAACACGATTTAGAAAAAATCTACCTTTCGTGTGACAGATGCAGAGCCCTGTCCATTAGTGAATGGAATCCAAGAGGAAGCTATGGTAAAATTTAAATAACCATACATTTAAATTTAAAGTGTTTAAAATTGAAGAAAAGCAGAGGGTTGCTAAAACACCAGAGGTCGGGGATGTATCGGCGAACTGGCTCACCAGGCTGCTGTCGCCGCTGGTGGAAAACAATACGTCAGGCAATGACGCTCTGTGGAGCATAGAAATGTCCTTAGGGTAGGATAACAATGTCTTTATATGTGTTTATGGATCCGAGAGTACAGAATATTGGCTGTCCCTCGGTGCCGAGGCTGTGAACAAGGATCAATTCCTGGCATTGCTAGCTCTGGTTAAACCAATGGATGCTATAAATGTTTCAAATGAGTCAAACCAGCAGGGTATGGTATCGGAGGCTAGCCAGGTAGATCGGTATCTTCATCTTAGTTGCTTATTTTATGTTTATAAATAACTTCTGGACCAGAGTAACGTTCAGTCAGTCATCCTTTTATTTATTTTACTAACCGGAACCACAACAAACACACTTCTGGTGATGCCTTAAAGCGGTCCGTCTAAGTAAATAATACCACACTGTTACATTGGTTGTTGTGTCATGAGTTTTTAGTAAATTAAGGCTGAGTATTCCCAATTTTTTGTGGAATACTGAAGATACACCATTTGATGTAGTGCCTCACAGCAGGAGGTCGTCAACACAGTCTGGTTCTGCTTAAGGTTTCTGCCTTCTAAAAATACGTTTTTTCTTCGCCTCTGTCGCCCTGTGATTCACTCACTCACTGATGTGTCTCTCTGATCTGTTCACTTACTTAGATTGTAGAGTGTCTTGAGATATTTTTTTTGTTATGATATGACACTTTAAAAAAATCATCAGTAGCTGTGAAGCTCTAATTTGCCGTGCACTAAACACCATCATCACCTTCATCGCCATCATTACCGTGCTTCAAATTCATCATGACTGTAGTTTAGTTGAAGTCTTCAATGAGGCGTACAACAATTGTATTCACACGTAAGTGTTTATTTTACTTAAAGAGTGTTAAAAATGTTTGTATATTGCAAAACTAATGTAGCGCCAATACTTCAACTTAACACTTTACTTGTGAAAGTTGTCGACTAAAGAAATCTGTGACTCTTAAATGAAGTCGGTCACGATCAGTTGAGTTCTCCCTCCTCTCTCGCTGTCATCACTGTTTTCTATTTTCACTACCAGTCGCAGCCATGTCGCTCCATCGGCAGATGAGAACACCTTTCAAAGACTTCGGAGTGGGAAGTGGAAGGTAAATTCCTGTCATGGTGAAGTAGTATATCTAGAGAGGCAGACATTTTCTTCTTCAGTCAGGTTGTGATTACATGCAACATTACAATGGAACTCATTAACGCTTATGGCGAATTAATTACACGCCTCTAAGCTGAACTAAATTAAAACCTGCCTGGTTGTGATACTCAGCAGACAGACTGATGAACAAGGTAATGTTTAATGATTCTTTTCAAAAAATAAATGCTGTCGTTAAGGCGAAGGAGCTGCTGCCTTCTGTTGCCAATTGATTAAAAAAAAGGGACCTTGGAATTAAAAAACAAAAATGTTTGCTGGCTCTCGGAATGCAATTTACTTTGGTCTGAACTTTCATATGCAGATTAAAGTTGAATAGATGAAAAAACATGTTTTTTTCCGCTTAAAATCACTTTGAAAAAAGACATGAACAAGACTAAAAGCTATGTGAGCGAGTATTATAATGAAATAACCTTTTCATCCTACAATATAAAAAAAGGAAATTAAAATAAATATGAAAATTAACTGTAAAGAAGAAATACAAGGGAATTTTCATGGTAGCTGTTTTAATCATTGTATTATTTCTTATCTCATTTTAGAGGAAAAGGAAAGTAATGGATGGTCGTGGATAACATTAAAATTCTACGAACAATTTCAGTTTTATTAGAAGTTTTACTTTTTTTTTTTTTACAAAAAGCAGAGTTTAACAAAAGTGATGACATTTGCAACAGACTTATATTTATTGTAATCCATTAAATTTCCCTGCCTTATTTTATATCCCATCGCAGGGGCAGCAACCCAAGCAAAGAAAACTATCTCTTTATAAATCTAGATTAGTTTAAATTAGATATGACTTCTGAGCGGTAAGGGAAATATTAATTTTGAATAAACTGCAGCGTTAGGGCCGTATGTAGATAAGTCTCATGGAGTTAGATATTTTTTTATAAGGAAGTATATCAGTGGCATCAGAATATTAAATGGTTGAATTTATTGCAAATGTTGAAACTTTGTTGTTGTTTTTTAAGCATCCAGTTGTTTTTTTCAATAAATTGTATATTTGTTGTTTTTTTTATTCTTAAATGAAGAAAATTTCGAAATTCAAAATAATCTAATGTTTGTTTAACAAAATAAATGTTATTAAAAAAACGTATTGGTTAAGCCTGATCGCCCCATTTACACCGATTTTGTTGTTCTATTCCCTCAACACAGAGTACACAAAGCAGCAAGAATGAAAACTTTTTTTTTTAGGGCAGAAACCTTGACAGAACCAAACCAACGTTTTCAATTCTGTGATCAGTCCAAATAAAAAAGAAGAGTGTAAAAAAATGGAATCAAAGTTTTTATTTGTACTTCTCTAGATACAATTTAGAAGAGGGCAGCTGCCACAATAAATCCATTTTATTTTGTTAACATCATTTCAAAAATGATGGCGCCACCTACAGAGCTCTATAAAATAAGGACACTGCTTCATGAAGTCTGTCCTAACATGGTTCCATTTCATTCTTCTTGAAAGCAACTCATTAGTGGAGAATGTTCAAAACATGCAACGGGAATCACCTACATAAATCAGTGTTTATATGGTCACACACTGTATTTTGAAAAGTGGGATTTTCGGTTGTCAGTGAAACATCACCCAATTAGGGGCCGTTATATACCATCTATATTTGAGAATGTCTTCCTTAACAATCTGTGTGTCACTGCTGTCAGAAATAGTTTAAGTGGTAAATGAGCAGCATTTGTTTTTGTGTTTAAAAACATGATTTTTCTGTATCCTGAATGAAGTGACAGCCCATCTTACCTTCACAAGTTACCAATGGAGACTTTTACATAACATCCTTCACAGGTCAGATGCATAAAAAGACCAAGAGTCTGACCTGCTTACACTCGGTCGACCCAAAATGCAAGGTCTTTTTCACTGTGACGAAGTGTTACTATGGTTACAAACGATCATTAATGTGTCATATTTCTTAACTTTCTCTTGTTTCTTGTACATCCCTCCTCAGCTAACCTCAGTGGATCGTCTTTAAGTGACTGCTGCTGTAATAGAGATGAAACAAAAGATAATTAGCAGAAATGCTCAGCCTTTCCTCTGATCTCCACGGAGCATCGCAGCCCTTTGTGGCTTCCTATTGCAGTTTTCCGGCTGACAGACTCATCCTCTTGGTGATCACCACATGCATAAAGTTATTAAGGGATGGATTTGAAAGGAGGACATCAAATTTTAGGGCAAGATTTGAGCAATTTAACCATAAAAACAAAAGACATTGAGTTTGCATATTGTTCTATCATATTGTGTTCATGTGACTATAATTATTGTTTACATGATGACATATGCAAATATGTTTGTCATTCATTGGTAGGATTTAGATCAGAACAGTGTTAATGGCTACGTACAAAATAAAAGCTGCTGATACACGATTTAATTGAATTGCCATAAAAACAGTTAATCAATAAAGAAGATATCTATCTATCTATCTATCTATCTGTCTGTCATGTGTTTTGTTCAAAAAATTAAAGTGGAACTTTACTATCTAGTTCTCCTGAAAAGACATAAAAACATTGCTTGATTTTAAGTAAAATAAACGATTAACCTGGTTTTGTTCTTGGACAAAGAGAGCACCTTGTATTTATATATTCTTTCCAATTCCCATAAACAACATACCAAAATCCCACTTGCACTGATGATCCTAAACGCTGCTGTTAAGGAGTGGATGAAAAAAAACTCTCCATCAATTTGACATATTCACATTGACTTCTCTCAGGATGTCTAGTTTGCATCCTTGCCCAGTTTCCTATGTTGCTGCTTCTCCATCCTCCTTCCTGTCTTTCTGCCGTCTGTGTCGCTCTGGAGGAAGTCTGCTAAACTGAATTTGTTGACTCTCGGAGTACCGCTCCATCCCTGGTGTCTGCTTGAGGGACTTTACTTGTCTGGTCTTTTTGAGAGGATGACAAAGATTGAGCTCACCTGTCGTAAAACACATAACTCTAGTATTGCTTCCCCTTTTATGTATGCTATTCTTGGTGCTCATCTGAATCAGTTTAGTAGTGAACGTGACTCCCAAACTTTTAAACTTGCCTCTTAAACATATGTCTGTAAAAGACTATATTTTACTAATATCTTATGTAAGTTTTCCATCCATTCATCCAGTATCCAAGGTCAGTTGGTGGGAGCATGAAAAGGTGCTACAGAAACTTCCTCCAGGTATTCTGCAGGAATATGATCCTTTTTCTGGAACGACCAAAGAAACATGACCCGAGCGTGTCCCCGGGATACGACTTGAGGAGCAGACCTCACCAAGGACGTGTTCAGGATGCGTCTGTCAAGTTTCCTGTGCTTTTACGTCGTTAAGTTCCTTCCATTTCCCTCTTCACTCATGTCTGACAGATGAAACACAGCTGGAAGCCAATCATGAAATCACCTGTCTTCTGCTCATGAGCCACTCAGTCCCTGCATGGTGTGTTGAGTTTGTCAGGACAGGATCAGGTTTGTGCATTTTAATATCTATTAAAACAAAAAACCTTATGGAAAAACTAGAGCGTAAACGATGAATCAAAACACAATTATTTGATGTAATGCAGTAAACATATGACCAACCTTTGTTAAATTAGTTACTTACTTACAGTTGACCACATAAGTACTACTGATGATACTAATGCTAGTACTGTTGACCACATAAGTACTACTGATGATACTTATGATAGGACAGTTGTGCACAGAAATACTAATGATGATACTCATTCTAGTACAGTTCAGTTGACCACAGAAGTACTACTGATGATACTTATGATAGGACAGTTGTGCACAGAAATACTAATGATGATACTCATTCTAGTACAGTTCAGTTGACCACAGAAGTACTACTGATGATACTCATGCTAGTACTGTTGCCCACAGAAGTACTACTGATGATACTAATGCTAGTACTGTTGACCACATAAGTACTACTGATGATACTTATGATAGGACAGTTGTGCACAGAAATACTAATGATGATACTCATTCTAGTACAGTTCAGTTGACCACAGAAGTACTACTGATGATACTTATGATAGGACAGTTGTGCACAGAAATACTAATGATGATACTCATTCTAGTACAGTTCAGTTGACCACAGAAGTACTACTGATGATACTCATGCTAGTACTGTTGCCCACAGAAGTACTACTGATGATACTAATGCTAGTACTGTTGACCACATAAGTACTACTGATGATACTTATGATAGGACAGTTGTGCACAGAAATACTAATGATGATACTCATTCTAGTACAGTTCAGTTGACCACAGAAGTACTACTGATGAAACTCATGCTAGTACTGTTGCCCACAGAAGTACTACTGATGATACTAATGCTAGTACTGTTGACCACATAAGTACTACTGATGATACTTATGATAGGACAGTTGTGCACAGAAATACTAATGATGATACTCATTCTAGTACAGTTCAGTTGACCACAGAAGTACTACTGATGATACTCATGCTAGTACTGTTGCCCACAGAAGTACTACTGATGATACTAATGCTAGTACTGTTGACCACATAATTACTACTGATGATACTAATGCTAGTACTGTTGACCACATAAGTACTTCTGATGATACTAATGCTAGTACTGTTGACCACATAAGTACTACTGATGATACTTTTGCTAGTAAATTTGTGCACAGAAGTACTACTGATGATACTCATGCTAGTACATTTGTGCACATAAATACTACTGATGATACTTATGCTAGTACTGTTGCCCACAGAAGTACTACTGATGATACTTATGCTATTACTGTTGACAACATAAGTACTACTGATGATACTCATTCTAGTACAGTTGACCACATAATTACTACTGATGATACTTATGTTAGTACTGTTGACCACATAAGCACTACTGACGATACTTATGCTAGTACAGTTGACCACAAAAGTACTACAGAAGATACTTCTGTGTTTGTCTTATGTGTCTTAATCTAAAAGTATTTTTTTTATTGGGTATTGCTTTGATTGTTTAAGCGCTTTGTGACCCTGGTCTGGAAAAGCGCTCTACAAATATACTTACTTAAATTAATTAGTATTTTGTACTAGTGATGGGTTAATGAGGCCTCATGAAACAGCTTGTTAGTCAAGACAACGTATCACGATACAGTGTCTTCATTACACAGCTGATTCATGATGCTTCATCGCCATTTAGTACCTTTTGCAATTATTAAAGGAATCATAAATAAATGTTTTTTGGGACATGTTAATGTATTTATTCACAAGCTTTATTTGTATTTGTTGATTATAAAAGTATAACATTGATGTAAAAAAAATATCAAGCTTTAACAACTTAATTATTATTTATAATTTTCATTCTTTGAAAAGTGCTGGAACTATAAAACAAACGCTATGGCTTCATAGGTATGATTTTCTTTAATCACAATATGAGTAAACTGTATACATGATATATCAATCATATAATATAAATGTATGCAATACTTGACATTTATATATTATTGGAAATTGATTAATTAAGTTAAACCACTCCGTGTAACTCACACTTTAAAAGCTAATCGTTTTTTAATTCAGTTGACAGATAAATCACATTTTGAATATTGTTTATTGAAGGACATGGTTAAAGTCGGCACGAGTGGCTGATGTCAAGATAGAAATAAAAGATGAGTTAATTGGTGTAACATTGACTTTAAATTGAGAGTTTGATGTCTCGTAAATTGATTTCTTTTGCAATTTCCTTGATCCTGTACTGACAAGATTGTCGATGCTCGTGAATCTCAGTACTAGATTGTTCTCTCATCTGCTACTCTATTTCATGGTAAATTAAAGTGTGATTTGTTTTCTTAAATGTGTTTTCTGTTTACTCTTTATTTATTCTAACTAGTGTATGCTTTTGTTAACAGCTACATTTCTACATTAGTTTGCCCTTTTATTTCTTACCTAGGGGCTTATTTTTTTAACTTTTACATTTCTGTTGCCCCTTAGTTTTGGTTGGAGTTTCATCCTGATTCCGGCGATGCCTTCAGTTCTTCTTTGTCGTCTGTCTCTGTTCTCGAGCCACAACATGTGATCAGTTACTTCCGTTTCACTGACGTTTCTTTCACAAAAGATTGAATCTTATACTGTTAGATTTAAAGAATATGTTCTTAAATTCAATATTAAATATTTAAAATCTCAATCTGCCAGCAAATATGAGATTACAAGAAGTCTAGCTATGTGAGATACCAGATGTGATATTTGTGTTTTAATATTAAGGATTTTCTTTCCTCACACATCCGTCTGATGAAAGCCTGATACCATTTTAATATTTGAAACATTCTGCTTTTTGTTCAAATGAACCTAAAATATTTTCGAACGCAACTCTTGCGTGAACGTCTCATACTTATAAAATCTATTTTCTGATCAGAAAATATCTGTATTGTATTCTCTATATTTCCTCCCTGCAGGTCAACATCCTGAGCGAAGGTACATAATCATTTTTAGACACAACAAAGCAACATCTTGTAATATCGCTGTTATTGTCCAGACGCTCTTTCAATAGTAAATGTCAACAGAGTTTAAACCAATTTTTCCTCTATTGATCAACCGCTGCATAAAGTTCAACAATACAGAATAAAAAAGAAAAAAAAATAAGAAAATAGCCGGAGAGGTCTGGCTTTTATATCCACACAAAGGAAGATGACTCATGATGTGCAAAAAACATGTACTTCCAGTTAAGTTTAACTTTAGCAAAAAATCTCAAACATTGATCACATTTGAGTTGTACATACTTTTCTTTACCTCTGACGACAAACTATTGTTTCTCTTGTCGCCTCTTCTTCTTCATGCAAATCCATTGTTCTAAAGAAAACTGCCTCAATGCCAGCTACTTTTTATTTAGAGCTATAGTCAAGGATGAATGTTTCATGCATAGCTGACATTTGGTATTTTTAGAAAATGGAATTTACAATGTGTACTTCATAAGCTTGCTTATGACAGTCACCACATTATTTTCATCCTCAATTTCATGATTAACCTTAATCTCAGATTCCTGATTGACAAAAGAAAAATACAGCTTTAAACGTAATTTCCACGATAGCAGAAAAAAACTTCAGAAATGGTCATCCATTTGAGTTTTGGCTGGCTACCCTTTATCCCTTCATTACAAAGAAAAGTCAGTGCGTCATCAATCCCGGAGGTCTCCACTTCCCAGGGACTCATTGTATAAACAAAGCGAGGTGTGACGACATTTGGCTGCAGGACGAGTGAAGCCATCATTACGTCATAATGGACTTCACTCTTGTCACCTCTTGTTCGCCGAGATTTCAGACGGGGGAGAACCTAATGAAGTATTAACTTCATCATCATGATGAATGACTTACTGCATCTTGAAGAGAGGAAGACTCCGGAGATTTGTGTTTTCACATTAGTTGCCCTTTTAATCAACAAGAACAACAGAGAAACAGGCTGACAAAAAAGAAATAATAAATGAATCTTTGTATAAAAAAAAAGAAGAAATTGATGGTGACAGATTTGTGATGACAACGTAAGAACTGAATATGCCAAAAACCGACGAAAGTCTTTTACTTTTCAACAATGAATGCACTTAATTACAATTTTTTGTGTGTATTTTACATCCTATACGAACAATTGTAGAGTTTAACTAGAATCAAACAACCAATTAATATCTGAGAAAATAAAAGAACATTTCCTGACATTTTTACAACACTGAACAGAATATTTACTTCCTTCTTAAATATATGCATTATTGACATGATATAATGTTGACTTTATCTATGTCCTTTTATCATTTATGTGTGTCATGTGATCATTTTTTTATGTCATGTGATCATTTATGAGTATGTAGACAATTAAGAGTGTCTCCCTATACCACAAAGTACCAAATCTAACAATAACACATGTTTTCTTAGGGCATTTCAAGTTTCCTCCCACAATTCAAAGCACTCAGGTAAACTGATGACCTCAAAGTAACAATTACCGCGAGTAGTGTTGCCAGGAAATGAAGCGCTGGATGTGTACGGATACTCGCTGCTGCAGTTCTTTGACGGCCCGAAAAATAAACGACTACGTAAACCATCATTTATTTTGATTACTTTCGCCTCCCTGCACTACAAGATTGATTATGATGTCCACAAAAAGCTTATCCAGCTGTTCAATAGCAACATTAAATGTTCTGACACTAACGCCCTCCTCGGGAAATGATGTGCTTGTCGGGGGGGAAAACAGAAAAGAGATTTCTGTTTTGTCATGTAATAGATGACAGAATAAAACACAAGTGTTCTCAACAAATGGTAACATTTATAACAAACTACACACAGTCTACAAAGAAATGCTAAATTGGAATACGTTAGACACATCCTGCAATTTAAGTATCTAGGGTCATTTTCAGAGTATGTTTCCTGAACATCGATACGAATTATTACACCTGCAATGGCCTCTGTATTCGTCTGCTAAACTTAATCTTGGAAGGTATTAGTTTCAGTCGTCAGAAACATGTACTTGTCTACACAAGCTTAAGGCGTTTTGAGGAACATTTTCAGTATTCACAACAACACAACTGAAATGTTACATGTACAGAGTTGTTTGCATGGTTTAAACAGACAGATGAGGCTAATAATGAGTTGCGTTATTAGAAAAATCTGAACAAACAAGGCTGCTCCCAAAAAACCAAAGCTGCACAGTGTTCTGTTCAAAGCGGCGATAGTTAATATGCAGAGTCCTCATCTGGCAATATTGACATCAAGGGCGCACTGTGTTGTCTTTTGAAGGTAAAATGATGCTGCTGGCCTGGAGTGGGTGGATTCACCACACACTGCTGCACATAATGCTGGCCTGTAGGTCCTTCTCTCCACTGATAGAGCTGCGTTTCTCTCGGGCACAAAGTTTGGAGTGACAGATGGAGGGAAAAAATAAAGGAACTGAAGGCAGATGGTGAAAGACTGACAACGGCTTCATAGATAAAGCAGAGGAATTCATGGCAACAATAAAACAAGAAGAGCTTGTAGCAGCTAAAATAAAACCTGACCTTGACTCAAGTTTTGCTTTCTAATCTGTATTTAGGACCACACTTGTCTTACAGTAGAGGAAAAATAAAACTTTCCTTAAATGATCAAGTCTATTTCCTCCAACTAGCTTTTTATTCCTTCCAGGGGTGGAAGGTGGTAGTTGTTGCCCTGGAGATGGAGAAACTTTCTATCTTGTTATTTCCAGTCATGTGCATGCTGTGGTTCAATATCGCAATCATTACATTTTGCTTCTCTAAGCCAGGAATGCGAACAAAGCAGGAATCACCCAAACCTGCTGTGGGGTTAAAAACAAGCTTTGCATTCGTAAACAGCGAGCGTCTTTGAAGCTGCCTAATTTTTCAGCGTGTCAGCCTAATAAATCAATGCTACCATCAGAAGTGACAGCTAAAGATTTCACCACTTTGCTCTGGGTTTAATGTAGTTTCCCCGCTTGTGTGCTCAGCCCAGCTAAGCACTATTGGCTGCATAAACTCATTGTGAACTTTGCTTCTTTTTAGGTTCATCAGCATTTCATTTCTCCTGCCACGCAGCTCTGCTTTTGTTATCAAACCCTGGTGTGCCGCAATGTTTTTCATTGAATCCCACAAAATAATATTCCATATACTTTTTTTGGTCACATGGGCTTATTTTAGTTTTTTTTTGCCCTTGGGCTTCATTATTTATACTACTATAAAAAAAAACTCCTTAGATAAAACAACCTCAATTCAAAACAAGTTTCGTTAGACTATTCCTGACAAAAAAGAAAAAGTTACCTTGCTTAACATGTGGGCTGGATTGTTTCATTCGGATTCTGGCAGGTCCTATGCAATCTCTCTTCTAAACAGGCAGACTCAACACCTCATTTTCTGACTCCCTCTCACGCACCGTTACTAGTGCTGAAAATCATCACCAGTTTCACACATCTTCGGAAATGGGCGATGACTCACTCGGCTGACAACCCCACATTATTCTTCCCTTTTTCCAAAATATCCGAACCACAAACTGATACGACTTCACCCATTTCTTGGTTAAACTCCTTTTCTTATTAACTTTCAGTTATTAATTTTGACTCGTTTTGTCTGACACTGTTTCCACTTTTGAAACTGTGCCAGTGCATTAATAAGGCTTAAATATTTATCCCCACAGGTTTTTTTTTAAATGAAAGCATCATTCTAACAACATTTTCAATTTAAATGTGTCTACACAAACAATACATGACTTTGTTTCATTTGTTGTGTCTGTCAGTATTCTTTTGAAAACTTGAATTTTTTATTGTTTCTCAGAACATGATCTGGAGCTTATAATCCATGCGTTTGTGTCTTTTCCTTTAGACTGTTGTAACAGTTTATTTTCATGTCATAACAAGAAGGAGCTGTCTCGACTCACATTTCCCCCGATCCTTAAAACTCTTCATTGGCTGCCAGTTTCTTTCAGGATCAGTTTTAAAATTCTGGTTCGTACTTTCAGATCTATTCATGGTCAGGTTCCTCCTTACACCCCTGCTCTGGCTATACGATCTACGGATCAGGATCTGCTGTTGGTTCCTGAACACGCACCAGAGGAGAGAAACCCTTCCAGACCGTTGCTCATAAGCTTTGTAACGACCTTCCTTTCCCTCTGTGATTGATGGATTCTAGAAACATCTTAAGACATTCTTATTTGTGCCTTTCCCTGATTTTCTGGGACTCCTGTGTTTGTCTTATGTGTTTAGGCCTTATAAAGTATACATTTTAACAGTGTGTTTTTGTTTTTTAATGCGCTTTATTACCCTGGTTTAGAAAGGCGCTTTACAAATAACCTTTACTTACTCACTTACTTTTGGGGCCAAATTATAATCTGAATTTCATTGTACATCATTCCTTTACACTTTGATCATAATACAATTCGGATTCTAAATCAGGGTGTTACACCCCCTGTTGGGTGAGTGAGGGTTTAGTCATACAAAACCAGGAGATAAATATCGGTTTTAGGATGTAGTTACCAACACAAATGTGCAATACAGGAAAAATAATCACTCAATGAAGAGCAAATAAAAACACTCCCCTGATAACAGGCAGAAAAGCACCCCGAAATACAAATGCTGACACACCGCTGACCTATAGACAGCAAGTTGGCGACGTGCATGTAGATGAAGACCCATGGGTGTCTGCACTCCAAACCTCAAACACTGTCACTGGAGTGTGGACCAAGGAGTGTGAGAGTGAACACTGAAGACCTGAGTCCCTTATGGAGGTGAACAGGTGACTTGATTGTGCAGGGGTGGTTTGATGATGATGATGATGATGAACCCCTGGTGTGCCACTCTGAACCTGGGGAGAAGACAGCAGAGGAAAACAATAAAGCAGACCCCAGACAAAGCACAGAAAGAACTATCCACGAGCAAGGAGATGGATGGAGGGGAGTGCCAGTGTGTGGGAGCGTGTTCTGTCAATCATTTATTCTCGTATAAAATCATGATAACCTGTTTAACGTCCCCAATTAAAGTGATACAGAAATTCAAGTTTCACTCATTTTCTACTCACACTAAAGGTTTGGATTATTTTCAGAGTAATCTGTTCCTTTTTAGAGTTATAGGCAAAAATTAATGTTCATTTTAATGTAGCGATTGACATTGAAACAAACATCCAAATACCTCCGTGGTGCTCGTCTGTAATGTCCATCTTTTTTAGAAATTTCGACGTACACTGACTCAGTTCTTTTTTTATATTAATGTATCAGCTTACAATCAAACATGTATAAAGCAGAAGTTTATAGTCTATCATGCTACACAGACAGGAAACGCTGCGTAAAAATTGTGAACGCTTCCAGTAAAGACAGTAGACTGTAAGCTCTTGCAATTTAAAGTGGGTCATTTTGGACGAAGATGAAGACAACGACCAATTAGCTCCAGTTGCTACATTGAAATGAACATATATTTTTGTCTATAGCCCTATTTGCACAAGATAAGTTTGACCTGTGGACCTTTTGATTTCCTCGATTTTCTAAAAATCATGTGTTGATCTTGGTGTTATCTTGATCTTTTAAGTATACTTTTTATTGGGTATTGGTTTGATTGTTTAAGCGCTTTGTGACCCTGGTCTGGAAAAGCGCTCTACAAATATAAATTACTTACTTAGGTTTGTAAATAACCCTCCACCTCTGTTAATGTCTGTAAAATAGTCTGTTTTACTGACATTGCCTACAGATACAGATCTAAAAAAGGCGCGATACTGAAATAGAAAGGTAGAATATATGTGGCAAGATGAAAAAGCGCACAATTACAATAATAAACACCGGGATGCAGATTTGCAAGTATTATCCATCAACGCCTGTGTCAGGCGAAATACAGAAGGTAATTTGCGGCGGAATTATTACATTACAAATCACAGACATGGTGCATTCGCACAGGATTAAATCTCATTCTTCATAATTACTACAAATCAACTTTGGTCCACAGGTAATACTTATCCCTTGCAAATCGGGATTATAATTCCATAGCTACAAAGATCAGTACAACCGCATAATAAATGGCACATTTTACTAGTTCCATGTTGCAAAAAACTAAATAATCAGTTTAATGACAAAAGCAGACCGATAAACTCGAGAACAAAAACCACATTCTAACCACATTCTCAGTTTAGGATCCAATATCAGTCCAGAAGTTCAAGAAGCAGGTCAAACTTGAATCAGGAGAGAAGTGAGGCAAAATAAGAACAGGGGAAAAAGGCTCTGTGGAAGGAAAAAAAAAAGCACAAGAACAACCGAACTTGGTGTGAAATAATCAGGAAATAAGAAGCACTCGGGGCACATCCTGCATGACGCCCTGATAAGTACAGGCTGTGATCATTACTGAGATTGATAACAGCTGCTGATCGCACCTGACACTATCGAGCTGCAGAGAGAACGAACCACGAGAGGAAGTAAACGTACCAAATAAAAGTCATTAAGTGACACCCATTGAAATCAGAGATTGATAAATAGTTTGTACATTTTTTTTTGGAAATCAGATCATGAAGAAATCTATTTTTACAACCTTAGATCTACACACACAAATGCATATTTTATGTTTATATTTTCTTCACAAGACCCTTTTAATGGTGTTGGAAAAAAAAGGGTCAACATCAGCATGAAGGACTCCTGGAGAAAATGACGTCTCCCTATGAAAACACAAAGAAAATTACGGCAGCACAACAGAATGACACACGTGTGAAAGATGAATTTATTTCTGCTGATACAGCAGCGGGGTCGCTGCAGCGTAGCCGAACAACACAAACTGTTTCTGTGTCAGCAGGGAAGGTTTTGTGAAATAGATGCTTGTGAGACATTTTATATTGTCTCTTGCCAGATCTTAAAACACAGACATGATATACTAGTCAGGAGTCGTCTCTGGCTGGTGGTCAGCGCTACTTTCTTTTTGTATTTTTTACGTCCCTTTCCAGCTTTTAAATCCAAAATGTTGCTGGAGAAGACTGGACTGAACACTCACGCCACTTTGCATAAATGAAATAGCTTCATTGTCAGCGCCTCAAGCTGACAGGCCATCAGCATATGAATTTACATTTGGAGACCACATCCAAGCTCATTTCAGAAGGCGGTGTTGAATAAAAATGACTTCAGTGAAGTCGCCAATAAGACAATTCACCAGAACTCTTGATGCTGGGAACATGTGAGACAAAAAGAACTTAGATTTACAGATACAAACTAATATTAAACCGATGTCAAATGTAATATTATGCCTAATGAAAACAAAATCGTTTTTATGATCTAAAATGTATGCAGCGAGGTTTATGGCTGGTGATGCACTAACATCTCTGGAGTCAGATTTACGATCGTAAAAATTGAAAAGAGCATCGTATTTCACTATTCATCCGACGACAGCTGCTAATGCTTCTTAGTCGATCGTTATTCCCTTTTCAATGACACAAACTCATCGTCATTATTGAGCCATAAGCAGCAACTATTCTCTCACAAGTACATCTAAGACATTACACAGGCTGTGGAGAGTCACAAAATATTTGGTAGAGTTAATTTTGGTGATGCTGAGGGACAGTAATGGACACACGCCAAGTGACCCAGTATGTATCAGCTCGATGTTAAGGCTCCGTATTTGTTCTGTAATAAAAGAAATGTCATACATTTGTAGAATAATTAATAAGTGTCAGTGTATTGAAATCCTTGTTTAATTTTTGAACATGATGGCAGGCGAGGGATGAGCTCATTGAAGACCGCACGTCACTGTTCTCCCACAATCTTTAAAGTGTGTCATGTTTGTCAGATAGAACCCTATCTTAAAGCCTGACGATTTCCCCCACGCGTCTCACATGGGAGGACTTGAACGCAGCATATAGCAGCAAATAATAAAGCCTCTATCAACACTGGTTGGGGATGTGAGACACCAACACAGGTGTGTGCGAAAAAAGAAGCTTTTAATTTTGGTTTTCTCAATAATATGGTGTCTGCTCGCTTCTACAAATACAAATACAGATACAATTTGCATCACAAATTCAAAGAAACCTCACACAATATTACACTTAGGGCGCCACCTCCGCAGCCCTGAAAAGCAAGCCCTCATCAGACGTTTCACCCAGCTCATTAACCTGTAACCAGTTAAAGATTAGTGTGGACAAAACAAGGGTCAGAAGCCTCTTATTTTTAATTCTAATTTCTGATACATGCTGTTTTGCTAACAATTAAACACTCTGCTTTTCATAGTGTGTCTCCTAGTGACTCTTGAGTTAGCACCTGTCTTAAGATGTATGATTTAACAAAGTATTAATATTAGTTAATAATTTGCAGTTTGTGTGTAGGCTCCCTACAGAAAACACTAGATAACACAAACTGTAACAGACTGTCCATCACATACATCTGAATTAATCATATTAATGCTTCATCCAGACCTCTGTTAAAATTGTCACAACTGCTTGCAATATTTAGTACGTATACGTTAACATTGTTAAATTTGTTACTAGTGATTTTTGCTAGAAACTTCTCATATATGTGACCCTTAATAGTATCTTTGTATATTTTTTAGTTGTGTCATTTTGGACAGCAATGTTTGAGCTCCAGTGGCTGAATTTATATGGATTCACTTTTGTCTATAACTCAAAAAAGTAAAGGATTCATCCGAAAATAATAACAGTCTTTAGTCATCAAAACGGTGGGGTATAAAATAAATCACTTTAATAAATCAGTAAACATTTTTATTTGTAGAAGTTTTTCGGTGAAAGGTGTATAAAACACCAATATTAGAAGGTGAATATTGCTTGCAAAAAGGTACGAAAGAAAAAATCATATAACAAAGGGACCTGTCAATCATGTGTCTGGGTAAATGTCGTGGCTGACTAAGACATTTGGCAGAATGCTAATATCACAGCAGGTTCACCACTTTTGTGTAGCTGTAAAATACATTCACAAAATCTAAAAAGGCCATAAAGTAAAATATTGTTTACCAAACCCGACATGTTCCATTGGATCACAGAGAAAGTACATCCAGGCTCGACTACAAGTGTTGGTAGAGAAGCGTTGTGATTAAGACGGATGCTAAAGTAATACGATGTGCATCTCAAGCAGAGAATACTCTTAGAATTAGACAGGTTGTCCTCTGTTTTATCATGCTCTTGCTGGGGAAGGTCTGTGTAACTCCAGATAATAAAGTACCAGCAGTGTCCTGACCCATCTGTTTTAATCATTGTGGTTTGACTCCAGCGGTCGTTCCTCTGAATTCAGATGAGCAGAAAATATATTAGCAGTCGACCGGCCCTAGTTTAATATTGTATTTGAATTCTATACATGTTCTGATTGTACTGCATTTTATGAACATATTCTTAAACAGCAGTTTTGTATCACAGCACAGCTTGTTTTGTTTCTGCAGAAACATTTATATCTTAATGTTTTTATTTATGAATCATAGATCCTTGAATATTGGAAAGAGATCTCTATCCTTTATTTGGCACGCTTCACTTTTAGAGGCTTCCAAGAAGCTGAGTTTCTGAAATTCAGACTTCTAAATAAAAACATTAGGCTTTTATGCAAAAACCTTAAACAAAGTATTGCAGATGGTGACTTCAAACAGATCTACACCAAGAAAGGAAGGTGTTGATAATCAGTTTCATCTTGCACCAGCCGTTCATTAAAACACAAATTACAGAATAAAATAGACTTTTATTGAACAATGAAAAAATAAACACCGTTAGATTTGGTTAAAAATAAATCCCTGGATAACTATGTAAACTCAAATATTGTGTCTGACTTTATGGACAAAGGGAGAAAAAATGCATCTCTTCACAAGACATCGCAATAATGTGATTCATTTGTACATCTTTGTGATCTCAAACAAAGCAAACAATGCCTTGTGTGATTCATGTTCCCTTGGGAATATAACAACAGAGTGAAACAGGATTAGTAGAGTGAACTTGTTTACAGATCTTGGATAAACAAGAATATTTTTAGTAAAGTTTCTTAATTAATTAGGGAAACAATTTGCCCATTTTCAACATTAGCTAGTAGCTATTAGTTCACTTTAAATTCCAAGTTAAGTTTAAGATTAAAATAAGACCATTTATGAGTGAATTCAAGAATCAGTTGCTCACACGGCCACGTTTACATGTCTTGAGTGGTAGTCTGCAGCAGATTCCAAGCTGACGGTGCTCAGTACCTCAAAACTTTCCCCATTTCCGTCCGACTGTTCGGGACGGAGAGCAAGAGGTCATGAGAGCGAAAAGAACTCCGTCCTTTAATACCTTTTAAACAAAACATTGCGAGGAAGCCGGCCAAGAATTGCCTTATAAATAAAGATATGAGCCCTCCAACCGTTCGCGTGTGGAGGAACAAATTCCCCCATAATCCCTTGTGTTCAGAGGGAGAACATATTCGCTTCACACAAAACGAACACAGGTTTGTCCCAAACTCAGTTTCGCCTGAAGCTGGAGTCAACCAGACCCTTGAGCTCTGATGCTGCAGAACTGTGTTGCCCTTAAGCTAACTGATGAAATATGAAAGATACTTTTACATTGTCAGTTGTTATGTTCACTTCCGTTTTAACTCTTGACCTGGACTAGCCTTGCAACATTTTATTCTTTTTTTAAATTTCAAGTTTCATAAAGGCCAAAAGTGCGACTCACAAGGGCTGCAACTCAAGATTCATTTGATAATCGACAAATAAATCGAATTCTAAAAAAAAAGGTAAAAGATCAAGACACATAAGACAAACACAGGAGTCCCAGAAAATCAAGAAAAAGCCTGCACAAATAATAATCTCTTAATATGTTTCTTGAAGGAGTCAGTAGATCCATCAAGCACTGAGGGAGAGGAAGATGGTTTCAAAGCTTAGGAGAAACAGTCTGGAAGGTTTTTTCTGTCCTCTGGTCCGGAAGCGTGGGTGTGGAATGATCAGTAGATTCTGATCCAAAGACCTAAGAGTCCAAGCTGGGGTGTAAGGCTGGATCAGATCAATGATGTAAGGAGGAGTCTTACCATGAATAGATCTGAAAGTAAGAACCCAAATTTTAAAATTGATCCTGAAAGAAACTGATAGCCAATGCAGAGTTTTGAGGACCAGGGAAATGTGAGTTCTTCTACTAGAGCAGGTCATATCAACATAGTGATCCCACATGAATTGTCAATAAAATTATTTGCCTAATTTAATTGTTTATTCTATTTATTTTAATTTTGTTGATGGTTTTTTTTGCATTCCTGCTATTAATAAACCCCACAAAACGTAAAAAAGGTAAAACTTTCGAACACGACTAACAGGCTCATTCAAAGTTTTGGCAATTTTCCAGTCTGGCTAACTTTTGTTTCTTAGAGTAACGGTGTTCAGTCGTTTCTCTGATTTCAGAAATTTCCCTGAGAGTGTCATCTCAAAGGGATCAATAAAGTGCAGTCTAAGTCTAAGTCTAATATGTATTCCAACAGTTGTCCAATAAGGCGGTCGGCTGTGTTTAAACCTGAGTAGCAGTAATTAGAAAAAAAGGTAGCTTCTTTAAAGAAACCAGACTATAGGACAATAGTTATTTTAAATCTGTTTGTTCATCATGTGTACATGTACTCATTTATAACTGTGATGCCTTCAGTGATAATCTATAATCTAAATACTGATGGAAATAAACACATCGGATTAAAGGTTGGGTCTTTGACCTTTACTTTATACATATCATACATGGAAGTAAAATTCAATTTGGCTAAATGTCAATGTCAAGGTGATACAGTATGTGTGGTGATATTTAAAGTGTCGTATCTGCTGTGTTATCCATGTAAGCAGTATGTCTGCACACACACAGGTGTGTTACTGACCTCCTGGAAAATAGTCGCCGCCACCTCTTCATGGCAAAGTAAGAGAAATGACCACCAGTTTGAAGCATTATCTCCATGATCACCAGAGACATATGGTGTCCTAATGCACAAACAGCTCAATCAGAAACGTGCCAGAGAACAACTATTGAGATTGACAGCTCACTGACTGATGTAAGCCATTAAGGTTTGTAAGTAGCTGTCTGCTGCACCCCTCGGAAGTTTGTGTGTTTAATTGCCTCCCTGTAATCTGGTGTGGGGAACAGACTTGTTCCCAGGGTTAGGCAAGGTTGCTTGTTGGCTTTCTGGCTTCTCGGAAGATCCATGGACTGGATTAGGGGAAGGATTAGCGATGCGCTGAGCTGTGGGGTCTTGTTTGACAAGGTTTTGATCACTGATCCAGACTTTTCTGACAACGTGCTAATCCTAGCAGAGACAATGGATGATTTGAGGATGCACTCGAAAAAAAAACACCCTGAGAAGAAGCAGAGCCATCTTTAAATTCTCTTAAAACTAGTTGTTTTTCCCACGTAAAAACATCATCAGTTTGCCGACACTGAGCCAAGATGCTGACTGGACCGACATTAAGGTTTAATGATGTGGAAAACAGCCTGTGAAGAAAAAATAAAAAAACATAAGTGAAAAAATGCAAATGTTATTAATACTGAATTAATCAAAAAACCGAACACAATCCTCCTGAAAATTGGAAAAGGCTGAACTCATTAAAGAAAAGTGCAGACGGCAAGATGAACACAGATTATGAAGACATGATTAGATATTTATTTTTAACTCAAAATGCATTTTTAAGCAATTTTCAGTTTGAATATATATTATGTTGGATTCAAATAAAGTTGATCCAGTGCTTGACTTAACAAATTAAATTAATAAATACATGCAATTTAACTTAAGATGGGTTGTATGGAAAAAGTGGTTAACTTTTTCTTGTTTTCTATTTACTTTTTTTTACCAGTGGCATCAGAATATTGAACTGCTTTTTTTGCTTTTAAATAACTGAATTTAAAAAATTGATTTGTATTTTAAATTAATTATCTATTTATTTTCACACATAGTTTGATATTGAAATTACATTGATTTAAAAAAAAATAAAAATGTATGGATTTAATATTTTTCAATTTGTATAGCTTTTTAAATGTAATAAATTAATTTAAAAAGCTTTTTAAATTCAATCTAAAATGCTGGTATACCAGTGGCACCAGACAAAACCACAAGAGTACCACGCTACTTGAGCGTTTAGCCAATCATACGGCTACGAATAAAAAGAAAGGCTGAATCTAGAAATTATATTTTCTAAATTATTGTAATTAGAATATCTAATTATTTAATTCAATTATTTTAAAAAAATGAATTCAAAATTTGAATAAATTTATCCAATTATTTAAAAAATATACAGCATTCGTTGACGTTAAATTCCACCATTCAATATTCTGATGGCACTGATCTGCTTCCATGGTCTTGGCTCACCTTTTTGTGTGTCTGGATCCCACAAAACTGTGTTAGTGTATTTATAGGAATTAAATCCATGATTTATAACCTAGTGGTCCTGGCGGCACTAGCTTGCTGGACTTTTTTTCTTCTTTAAAATATTGAAAGACAACATTCACAAATCATTAGTTGACCATGATCTATGAATGATTCATATCTTAGCACTTCTTAGAGGCTTTGCTTTGGTGATTTTCCATCTCATGGCGTGTAATCCCTTGTAGCGGACGGGGACCAATTTTTTGAGATTGTACATTTATGGAATGAATTACGATTCCTGCACTCAAGATCAAAACCTCTGAGTCTTTATTAAATCTGCTTCACTGGTCATTCAATCCACTGCTGCCACGGTGATTAAACCATAAAATCTCATTTATCATACTACCAAAGCAGCATATTTTTTTTTACAATACTCAATGGTAGAAGAGTCTGAGGGGCCTTAGTTTAACATCTCATATGTTGTTTAAAACGCTTTGATTCCTTTGGTCTCATATATGGTTTGAGGCAACAGCGTGTACTGTAAAGGGGAACATGGTAAATATCTGAAAGATTTTATTAGTAAACATTTTCGCACTTGAGGATTTTTCAACAGACATAAGATATAATAAATTCACCCACTAGAAAAAGCAAAAAGGAATAGTGAGGAACAGTAATTAAATCGTAAAGGGTATATATTTAATCTGATTCTTTTGAGAGTTATAGGCAAAAATGTAAGTCCAGAAAAAGAGACAAAAAACATCACTATACATCCATGGTAACACACACAAACAATCTTGGTTCTTACTCTGTTTCTATATTCTCATGTAGCTATACAGTATGAGTGTAGGATAAGGTGAGAAAGTCACCTTAAAGCATCTGAACTTGTCCCCTCTTTAGAAGCCATTTGCACTTAGTTTGACATTTTTATACCTACTCTTCAATTAAAGACTCATTAGCCATTGTTACAGCGCAACCTCAGCCTCACTCTTCTTTTATTCCACTACATTGACTGCAAGATTGGATCCAGGTTTACTGCACTGACTACAGAGGCCAAGCCACAGTCAATGTCTAATAGGACATCAGTTTTGCTTTCGTGTTTAGTGTTAATCCGTCTGTCTAACTGTAAACGTATGAATACATTGACATTTAAAAAAATTGATAATGCAACCATTAACATTAATTTAAAGTTGGTGGGTTTTGTTTACTCACCAACTGAAATCATCGCAGGGTGTCTTCAGCCAATAACTATATTAATTATGATCTTCCGGGTGAATGGATCTTGTCTTAGTGGACTGCACTGCTATGTCAGGATGGAGACATGTGATGCTGATCTCAGTACTGGGTCGGGTGGAAGGGTCTCTGTACTACCCTCGTCTTGATGTACTGTCTTTCCCTGTATGGGATAAAGCTGTGGGTCAGTTGTTGAGGTGACTTCCTGTCGCCTTGACGACACCCCTCTCACACCTCTACAAGTTTATTAAGGACCTGGATGCCAGTGATCATCAGCAGCCCTCTGAAAAAGGGCATTTCCTCTGGGGGTGAAGACTTGCAGTAGAAGAATACTCTGAACCACTAGTGGAGCCTCTTGGGAGGAATCAAAGCCTTACCTGAGAAATCTTCCACATGTCTGCATTTTTCATTTGACGATTTTCTTGTTGGCCCTGTGAAACACATCAGAAATTGTAGCCGTCTTCCTTCTTGTAATCTCTGTTTCCACCACCTCTTGTTCCCCACATTTGACCTCGGACCAGATGCCTCGTACATATCCAAATCCATGATTTATTCACCGGTGAAATCCTTGCTCAGTTACTCCCCTTTCGAACCAATAGGGTCATTGGAAACATTCCTCCCAGACAGGTCAGTGGACTGGATTTAATGTATCATGACTGATTGTCAGTCGTGGATGTTGAATCTGATGAAAAATCGTTCAGTAGAGTGGATGGTACAATACAAATACTTTTTTTTTTCTACCGCTTATTCCCTTATTAGAGTCGCGGGTAGCTGCAATCTATCCCAACTTCTTCGGGCAAGAGGCAGGGGAAAACCCTGAACAGGTGGCCAGTCTGTCGTTGGGCTCACAAAGATATACAACCATTCATTTATTTTACCCAATCTCCATCTAGCTCTAAATGTTTTTGGCCCGTGGGAGGAAACTGGAGTAAACCCATGCAAGATTTTGTGGAAACAAACAAACACCACACAAGAGAACACATGTTGCCTCACACACACACTGGAAGTTAAACTGTGGTGGGGCTAACCACACCCCCACCGTCTCAATGCAAATACACTAGACACCTAAAAAAAGTAATCTTCTGTTTTTCATTCCATCTTCAACTGCTTATGTACTTCTTCAAATGATATCGCCTTGAGTAGAATACTGGGTGTTTTGACAAAAGGAACATTTTGTTGCTTGTTTGTTTGAACCCATTTTGGGGCGGGAATGCGCAATGTACCAAAAGGTTAGCTTCTTTGGTTGCATGGTATTATATTCTGTATACCTACTATAAAGATGCTGACCCCAAACTTTTTTTTTCACTGTGTTCCGGTTTAATGTTGATTTTATCTTCCCAGACGTTGATGTTATCTTCAAGGACCAACCAGCAAAAAAAAAAAATAATGCATAGAAAATGCAAGCGTTCGATGGGAGACCTGGGCTGCTCACTAAGAGGGTCCCTTACTCATCTTTGCTACTTTACAGGCTTGCGTTTTAGGAAAAATAAAAATCTTGGTGAATTGTCATTGTGAACTTTACTGACAAAAGATACTGCCCCTGGCCCTGACTTGTTGGTTTGGTATCATTGACTTTGTTGCCAGGTGTGAAGCTGTTGAATGAAACATAGCACAACCATCAATCCTTTCAACTCTGACTGGTTGTTTGGTTTGAAAACTGTACGGCTGCTGTCTCCCCTTCAAATGTATTACATTTAAATACATTAGTGTGCTATTCTCCCATAATAGCCTCTCATACATAGACTGAATAATACATAGGGATATAGAAATACACTTGAGACCCATGGATATTTAGTATGTTGGTTTTACCTTTAATGAGATTTTAACACAAATAGATAAATCAGAACTAGATGCTCCACGGAGCTGAGCACACTATTTATGTAGGAGACGACTCGATGAGGCCACACGAGACATAAAAGCAGAAAAGGAACAAGACATGTTTAAATTGAGCTTGGATTCTTTTTGAATCCCTCATACATGGAATCAATATCATACATGTACGTTTGGGGGGGTTGGGAATAATAATCCAACCATCATATCCCAAAGCAAAAAACAATGTTAATCTGTTTAATTACTTTCCTCAGTGGCATCATCTGCCATAACCACTCATGAATTTATAATACACATATTTATTTGGTACTCAACTTGGAAATAGAACGGTTGAGGTTCATTTACAATTCAGATGAGTAAAAAAAAGGTGTAGGTTGACATCTGTCTTAAAATAGAGCTTCAATGGGTTTCCTAAATTAGTTCCCTTTGAGCTTGTATTGGGAATAATCTTGACAGAATAAAGCCTGTGTGATGTTAGTATTCTCTCCATTTTCTCAATTATAGACATACATAAACATGTATAATCAATTTTGAACTTCAATTAAATGAACACGTTCATTACAGAAGTCCTTTTCATCATGCAAGGATGCTTGATCATTAAGAGCATCATTCAAGTATATATCACGCGATTGATCACGAATGTACTTTCAAATGTATTCGAATTTCGAGTCCCCACTCACTGATCATGCTGTTTAAGTCATGCGTATAAAAGAGTCCCCTGGGTGAGGTTTAGGAAAAGTTACAGTGGCTTGGAGACTTGAAATCCAATTTGAAGTGGAATCCAATCTCTGTGCACCCAGTCGGAAGGCACTGTAGGTTCTAGTTCATCGAACTTTCATCTATACCTGCTTTTAATGTTAAAAGAAAATAAAATAGGCTGCAAATCTGGGTGAGAAGAAATTTCAATGACTTACATTTTAAAGCTGATGTGGTTTTGATGGCTTTATAGCCTTCATTAGATCACCTCACATCTGAGTGTGAGTGAAGAAATTACTCTGAGGACCATCAGGTCTGACACTGTTATCATCGGCATATGAGGCATGAAATGATCATAGTAAGAAGAGATTAAGTCTCTTTTGGGAGAAGTTTGGTGTCTTTGATCAGAGTTTGAAGGTGTAATGTTTGGAGAGTGGTTGAAAGTTGAGAAGAAAATTTATTTAGTCCTTGGTCAAATGATATTTATTCATCGGTAGAAATCAACTACTGTGTGTCTTTCCACACATATATTACACCCGAACGCTGCCCCTTGACTGGTATCTGGTTAAAACCAGAATACAGAAACATTACATCACTGATGGGCTCTTCAAAGAAGCATCCCCAGATAAACCGGATATGACGAATGTCACCACAAAACAAGATTAAAAAAACAGAACTTGAATTAATGGAAATATAATTAATCAATGTGAAGGGTTCTACATTCATTATGCCGCTAAATCCCTTATGGTATTATACCATCCTTTCACACACACACTCATACCAATGGACAATTTTCTCAAGTCCTCAATCAACCTCTAAATGTTTTCGGACATACTCATTCCCACAGAAAGGTATCAAGAGTTCTAGAACAATAAAAAAATCATCACTTTTGATGTAGATTATTTAAAAATAAAAAAAATGAAAAGAAGAAAATAAAGATCAACAAAAAAACAAAAACAGCCAGGTTGGTAGCACAGCTTCTGTGTCTGGTCACTTATCCAGGACTTGTTTGTCCTTTAACAGCACACCTTCAAAGGTCATTGGTTAGGTCAAACCCCTCCACCATGGTAGGGTCGCGATATGGGCAAGAAACATGAGCAAATATTCATTTTATTCTGAAGCAAAGCTAAGGGGAAAACCATTGAAATGCAGGTTTCTGAACTACTTTTTAGTAATATATATTTGTTGTTGATTTTGGTTCCTAAGACTTTTGATCGAAAACAGGTGAGAATCTGCTGCATTTTCCAACAGAGTCAGGGAACATCATGTCTAAAATCACAAGTGTAGCTAAAACTCATTAACATATTCAAAAGAATCTGATGGTTGGTCCGTAGTTTCACCCAACAGGTCCAAGGTTGACCTTTCGAGTGCAGGATGTGCTCACTCGACCGACCTCAGCATATTTAAAAGCAGGGTACAAAGTATTTTTTTACTGAAGGAGCATCATGTATGACCTTGTTGAGGCAATTATGACCAATTCCAACGTGACTTACTTGTCCTGCATTCTACTTTTGGATCACGTGTTTCTTCCCAGTACATCCCTAACTTTCCTCAAATTACTCAATCCTCTGCACCAGCTAGCTCAATATACCTTAAATTAAATAAGGATACAGGTACATAAAATAAAGTTACAGATATCAAACGTTTAAGTTCCACTAAAATATCTACTAAAATAGCATTAGCGTCCTCCCGTGATTGGCAAACTATTTGTGTCAACAAACGACTAAGTGTATTAAAGCGTGAGCTTAAAAACAAACATTTTTATCCAGGCAACATTGAGAAAACCAGACCCAGCAGCCTTTTGAAACAACAATAACAAAATTAATGGACAGTATCTGCTTGTGTCGATTTAGAATCAGGCCGGTCTTCGTGAGCTGATGTGCCGTTGATGGCAATTGATAAGCATTTAAGTTGATGATGAAAGCAGTCTGCAGAACAATCAGCCATTAGAAAGTGATAGGAACCTTTTAGAGGTTTTGAGAAAAAAGTGCCTGGAAGGAGCTGTTTTTGATTGTTTTCGGGATGGGGGTGATAATAATCACAGCTGGGTGAAATCATTAACACATCCATTGTTGGAGAATGCTGAGTCATTCACACTAAGTTGACAAATATGAGATAATTCTGTGGAGTGTTCATTAGAGATCTCAGTGCACATGCAGACTATCATTTGTTATTGCTGCGATAAAAAGGCAAATAAAACGACATGGCTTCTGAGTGTGTTACTGGGGCCCATCATGAAGACATTTATCCGTGTATAGTTTCATCCTAAAAATGTTGATAATCTATGTTTTCGTTAATTTAATGATCTTAAATATATTATCACCAGTATCATTATGAATTCCCTATCCTTATCCTTGAAATTCAAATGTTCTATTATGTTTTGAACTTAAGGTGCAGTTTTACATGTTTCCATTTTTTTTTCCTTTTGCCATGACAACTAACATGACCCATTTATATGAATTGCTCAAGGGGAAAGGTTGTCATCCAGCACCCAACCGGCATCTGTTGGGAAATTAGGAATTGGCCATCTTCTACTCCCAGGCAGTAGCAGAAAGTATTTTTTGCCAAACCTTCAGCGCCACCCAGGGCAAAATGATCTTTATTTCAGCAGTCACTGACAAGAAGTGGAGTTCATGAATTGACAGTACAGAAGCCGCTCCATTCCCCGGAGTTCTAAATCCTGCTCCTCCAGGAATGATGGACACGTCCTGACACACCGATAGTCAAACTGTCAATTAAGAGTACAGTGACAATATATCAGATGTACTGACGCACATGTGCTCATTTCTATTGTCGGTTGAATTTTAATTGGCTGATTTTATTATATATAATAAACGTATAAAACAGGTTGAAATTGTAGCCGCCCATCGTTGCCCGTCCATGACCCGTCCCAGCTGAAAACAGAGACATTAGATCTTCATGGCTGGCATTTAATCAAATGATAGCTAATACAAGAAACCCTTTTTACTGTTTCATTAGTTTAATCTACATATCTAAAGGGCACTGGAGTCAGCTTGGTTCTCTCACAGATTTGTAAGGGGTCCTACAGAGACCTTCTTGGGCTCAAAATAACCGCCATGAATTGCTCTGTGTCTGGACTAAGCCTGATTTTTCCTATTTTTGGCTTATTCGTCAAATAAGACAAAAAGCAAAGGCCAAAAGTAGCTTTAATTTAACTGATTTCTTATCATTATTTTCGTCTCATTCAAAGGAAGGTTTAACACCCGTGTTATCTCAGTGTCAAGGTGAACCGATGGCCAGAAAAATATGTTTGAGGTATCCCTTGTGTTGTCTCTGGGTCAAGGTGAACGACAACTAAATACGAGCTCTGTAGCTCCACTAAATTACAGATACAACTTACAGCCTTTTTAAAGTTTAAAGTACAACAGCGTTTTTCATTTAGCGTTTAGTCTCATTTTTCAAGCATGTTAGAGGGAAAATACAGTATTTAAAACTAAGTAACTTTTTGCCACTTTCATTTTAAAAGAATTTGCAGTCTTGTATCTTGTAAAAATCCTCGGGCAATGCCAGTTACTTCATTTAGCTTCTTTAAAAAATTGCCAACTACTTCAAAATTAAGATGCTTCTCCGAATCACACAGCACAAAATTTAGATTCTATATTATAATAAAATATGATGAAAAAGCCTAAACACGCATAAATTACTATGATATTGATTTAGAAGATCTTGACATAATACCACGAGAGACATAATCTGTAAATCCTACCATCAGTGAATCTTACACCAAAACCACTATTTTAGGTCTTTACATCTGTCACCAGCATTAACTTTCAAGTCAAACTTAAGTTGCCGGACCAACATGGCACCAACCTTTCAATCTAGCGATGTTTTATTAAACAAAACAAGTAAAAAAAACCTCTTGAGAAACGTTTATAAACCCTGGCGTTAGCAATGTTCCTACATACTTACAAGTCTCTGATTTATATTATTAAAGCTGCTACTCCTTCCTCAGCAAAACATCAATAAAATGTTTGGTTGAGAGACTCCTTTTTAAAAAATATTTTTTTAGCATGGTGCCCTACAATGGTCACAGTTGAATTTGCAGCTGTTTTTAAAAAATGTTTTAAATTATTTTAATCAGTTTATCTTATGATACCTTTGAGCTGTTCCCTAAATATAAGCATCCGTCCTCATCCCCCCCAGTGACACTACTTATTTATGATTTTAAAATATTGAAACTACCGTGGCTGAGTCATCCCTGTTCACATGCACAGTCGATTATAACATCACTTCTGTCTTCTTTCCACTCTTCCTCAACTAAAACAATTTTCTGCCCTCCGGTCATTCTTCTGCAGGCGCCCTATTATGCCCTTCACTGCATTCTTCCTTCGATTCTACAAACGTTTCTGTCTGCTTTTGAAAGAGACTTTCTTCATCATGGAGTGAATCCTAATTTGTGAGTCAAATAAAAGAATGTTCTCAACACTGTGAAAGAAGATTCCGAAAACATTTCTGGTCTTATCTGTTCATGATTCCATCACTAAAGGCTAAACACGTCAAATAATTGTTGAACTTCAATTAACTTCAAGGTACTGTGATATCTTATGAATCTATGCAGAAAAAGAAAAGAACTGCCAGGCAAGTTGAAATTGACAAAGAGGTCTCTCAAGCTGAAAAACAGTATGTGGAAAATCAATCTGCAACTACACTTAACTGAACTCTGGTTATTGTAAGTAAGTAAGAAAGTAAGTAAAGGTTATTTCTAAAGAACCTTTCTCGACCAGGGTCACAAAGCACTTTAACAATCAAAAACAAAATACAGCTAAAATAGATGCTTTAAAGGGCCAAAACACAGTCAGTAGACTATTGCGCCTGATGAAAAGGTTCCAGGGTTAAGTCAGTACTTGGGTGACTTCGTTCAGTCTGTCAAACTAAGCCTGATAAACCTGGGTGTTGTATTTGATAAAGACATGTCTCTAGTTCAACACTGCAGAAAACCGACCAGAAACTGTTTCCTTCAACTGAGAAAAATCTCTAAACTTAGGAAAATGTTGTCACAACATGATCTGAAGCTTATAATCCATGCGTTTGTGTCTTCTCGTCTGGACTATTGCAACAGTTTGTTTTCGTGTCCAAACAAGAAGGAGCTGTCTCGCCTGCAGTTAATACAAAACTCTGCAGTGAGAATTCTGAGCAGCTCTAGTAGAAGAACTCACATTTCCCGATCCTTAAAACTCTTCACTGTTTGCCAGTTTCTTTTAGGATCAATTTTAAAATTCTGGTTCTTACTTTCAGATCCATTCATGGTCAGACTCTTCCTGACATCAGTGATCTGACCCAGCCTTACGACCCAGCTCGGGCTGTGAGGTCTGTGGATCAGAATCTACTGATGGTTCCTGAACAAGCTTCAGGACCAGAGGAGAGACTCCTTAAAGAAACATCTTAAGACATTTTTATTTGTGCGTGATTTTACCTGATTTTCTGGAACTCCTGTGTTTGTCCTATGTGTTGCTCTTTTACAGTCTATATTTTAACTGTGTGTTGTTTTTGATTGTTAAAGCACTTTGTGAACCTGGTCTAGAAAAGCGCTTTACTAATTGGACAGGTTTTTTTTTCATTTTTTTTTACATAGATTTATTCACATCTGTTATTGAAACAACTGAGACAGAAATTAATGGCTTTCCAAGTTCAATTCCATTTCCGCAATTAAATGAATAACCACAAGAAAAACCTAATGCTGATACAATACTACAAGAAGTCTTGAATGCCATTAAAGAATTCCCAAATGGTAAGTCAAGTGGGCCAGATGGATACTGCATAGAGTTTTATGAAGCATATGCTGAGGAGAAGGCTCCTTTATTGCTTACAATATTTAAAGAGTCCTTTAGGAATAAAAGACCACAGAGTTTATTATGCAATATATATATCATATATTATGCAAATATTTCATTGTTGTTGAAAAAAGAGAAAGAACTATAGCTCCTTTATCCTGTGTCATTAAAATATTGACAAAGATTTTAGCCACCAGTTTAATGAACACATATCAACAATAATACACCCTGATCAGACTGGTTTTATCCGCGAAGATATTATTTTTTTAACGTAACCAGATGATTAACTATTGTCTACCATACGTGGAGCAACGATTTCAAATCCGCCATTCTTGCACTTGATGCACAAAAAGCTTTTTATCAAGTAGAAATCCACGTTGGTAACCTTGAAATGGCAGAAGAGTGAAATGATGCCGTCAGGAAATGGGATAGACCCGCTGTTTTTGAGTAATCTCCCCGTAAAGATAACAACGATCAAATAAAGTAACTGGGAACCTTATTTAATAAACAATCAGATTCTCTGTATGATTTCAATCATGTTAAAATAAACCATCCACACTAAAGAAATATTGAGTATTGGCAAACACTTCCAATGTCAATGGTCAATAGAGTAAATGCCATTAAGATGATTACACTGCCCAGATTCCTATGCATGTTTCAAAATATACCAGTATTTCTTCCAAAAGCATTTTTCAAAACTTTAGATTCAATCATAATGACTTTTATTTGGGGTTATAAAACGCATCGAATTGGTAGGAAACATATTTGCAAACCAAAAGAATTAGGAAGTTTGGCTGTGGGTTTCAACATCACTACCAGAAGGCTAATGCTCTTGCTCTTGTCTATTGGAATAATGTATACCCTGGGGAACTTAAAGAATTAACATCATCCTGGGTTGCTATTGAACATGATATTAATGGTACCTCTCTCCTAGCACAAATTGATAAAATACAAGATCATACACAGACTTCATTACTCAAGAGAAAAACTACATTACTTCTGTCCATCTACATCCCCAATATGCATCAAATGAAAACAATCATTGGGAACATTAGCTCACATGTTTTTCTTCTGCTGTAGACTGACTAAGTTTTAGGAAGAAATTCTGCAGTTTTTGGGAGAAATTTGGCTTCTTATCCCAGGACAGCCATTTTGGGCCGCTCAAAACATTTGGAACAATTAAACGATTCTAAGACAAAGGCAATATAGATATTGCAGCTTTTCTTGGACCGCATTTCGGCACAAAAAATTGACTCCTAAAATTTCATCATATTTTTCTTATTTGTACAATGTGTAAGTGTTTGACTGGATCATCTAATTATTATTATTTTGAAATTTTGTGAGTGCTAGCTTTTTGTTTTTGTGTGGATAATTATTATTAATTGTTTTTTTAGGGGGGGTCGGAATGCTTTGTGGGTATTTTGTCTTGTTTTCTGAAAAAACTAAATAAATGAATACAAGAAAAATTAAATGTTAATAACAGTAAGAATAATAATAGTAATGAAGCAAGCTCAAACTCTTTACAAAATCCAATAAATTAATTATTAATTTTACTTTGACATTTTAAATTAAAACCTTTTTTCACCTTTTTCTGTTTTTAGTAATATTCATTATCTGACATACAATGATTTTATACATATATTTCAATATATAACTATAATAAATATTGTTGTAATTGTACATTTTCTCATGGTTTTAGAAGTTTTTTGCAATTATATCCTTGTCATATAAGAGTATGTTTATATATACTTTATTATTTTATTACAAATTATTTCAAACATGAAGTATATTTAAGCTTATAGTGACATTTGATATTCTCTTGTTCACGGGTGAGGGAAGAACAAATCGGCTTAGACGATCTTGTGAAAAGAGAGTTGAGCTAAAAGGCAAAGCTCTCCAAAAAACGGTCCAAGTAGCTGGAGGAAGGAAGTCTTGGCCTCCTTGAAGAAGCTGCTGCCCCCTCTACCAAACTCCGCACGAGAGGTGGAAGACGAAGAATGAATTATGAAAAACTAAATTTTGACCACACGGCGCTAATATCCCATTTTATAAAGAATCAGTTGAAAAATGATTTATCAATCAGCAAAAGCATTCCTGCACTTCAACCCTGAAGCTTCAAGCATCGTAACATTAAAACAGTGAAAACTTAAGTGAGCATGCAGTGGTTTGCGCTCACTAGGGACTCTCTTCAAGGCTGGCTTAACACTCTCACTATGGAATAATGTATCCAGTGCTATGCAAAACATAAACAACTGCCGACTGGAAGAGGCTCTAAAATATGCCTGTGAACAACATGTTGAATGTGAATAACCTGAAACAGCAGGAGAATATCCTGGCACAACAGTGTCAGTGTCAAATGTTTGGAGGCTGAAGAGTTCAGATAGTAAAAGAGGATAAAGGCTAGCGGGTATGAAAATCAGTGGTTTAGTGGCTTCAGGCTATTGACTAAACAGAATTGGGGGGAAATGTCTTGGGGAGAAGAAAAAAGCAGCTTTAAAAAAGAACTGCAGAATAGACTTGTGAGTGTCAATTGTTGCAGAGTCTGCAGGAAAATAAAATAGTAGGAGGACCACCATGTAGCTGCTAATCTAAAGAATAAATGATTTTGGTCAATTAATTGAACTTTAATTTCAAAAAAGGACCCAGGTTATAACACAACGGGATTGTTTGTTGCAAACACACTGAAGGAATTCATCGCACACAAACCAAAACGTGGGATGGTGAAGAATGGACGAGTCACTGTGGTAGAACGACGCTCATCCGTCATCATAGCAGAGGATACACAACTAAACATTGCACCTTCTATAACTTTCCTCGGTCGTAAAAACATGACTTGAGAGAGAACAAAACGACAGCAAAGCTCCTCTCGATGGCACAGACCAAATGCATCAAAGTCGAATTATGACTTTATTTCAATAACCTTTATTTAAAGCACCACGTCAAATATCATTCGTCATTTTTTCCAACTGTTTTCGGTTCTCCTATATGCACGTGGTTTAAAGGAGTCCATGTTTCCTAATGTTTCCTTCGTTTAAAGGGCACATAATCTCTGGGCTCTAAATGTTGGGAACAAATTGCAAGTGCGAAGAAAAAAAAGGACAGATGGATTTCCATGGAAACAAGAGGAAATGTCACTTAATGAATATGGTTCTTGGTTGTTTTTTAAAAAAAACCATGCTCTGCCAAGTAGCTGGTGGAACTAGCTGTTCTCGAAGAAGTGAGGAGTTACCCTCCTCACCATTTGTAGCCATGTGTAGATAAAAAAAATACATTTACTTTGGATCATATTTTCCTTTTAAAGCTGTTAAGAAATACTTTGAACGGACAAGTGAGTCAGAACTGACATTTTGGACTCTCTTACCAGCGTAGCTTCAGGTTATTCGCAAGGCCATTGGAAAAAAAACTGAAACTTGGTCAATGCATTTACATTTAAAGTGAGTGTTTTTCAGTCAAGAACAATTAAAAAAAAATCGAATTCAACATTCAGTATATTGTCAATGTATATAAAATGAAAAGTCTGGTATTACTGTCCTTATTTCAACAACAAAAAAATCCAAATTTTAGATAACAACATATATAACCCAATGAAAATGTCCTAAAGTTCATAAACATATCCATTTTCTTTGCTTTGAGTAGAAAACACATGGTTGTTTTCAAGTGTTGAAAAGAGATTCGAGTGTTCTGTAAATCAAATCATTATGAACAGACTGTTCAAAATTTGTAGCGTAACCTTTGGTAAATTATCGAAATTCCTATGACAAATATGTTTGATAAGTTGAAAAAGGCGTTTTTATCAAACCGGTAGTGTAAAAGTATCATAAGAGTTTAACAAAAAGTAACAGTAATTCAACACATTGGTCATTTTTCATCAATATATAATATATTTAAATATGTTTTAGCTTAGTCATTTCTGGCTACCTTTTACCTAATATAAAATGACAACAAACGTCTTGATGTAACTAAATTTAAAGTTAAAAAGGAAAAAAATATATACTCAGGCAAACTGGCTTTCAGATTTCCTCAGCCCTGAAATAAATCCAGATCTCGTCTGCAAGCCTTCACATTTTTATCACTACTTCTGTCACCCTTTGGCCATTCCTGCTTCTCTGCAAATGATTGCCCACCCAGGGGCAAATTCTTTTTCACAGATTTCCTAAATTCCATTTCAGAAGCGGCTATCATCTAATATCTCATTTTAATATTCATGTTAACAGTTGCACACTCAGCAGTCAGGAATTCAAATGAAAAAATTATGAAGGCGCTTTGGCAGAACTGAAGTCCATTACAAAACGGACAAGAAAAGAGTTTCGAGATTCGGCGTGAGATTGTTGGTCATGAAAAAGAGAGAAGAAATTCTGTTGAGGAACATTTGAAAAGGCTGAACATTGGTAATTGAGATGATGAAAAACATTTAACCTTTCATTCAAAGAAATCATTGAAACCAAATATGCTAAAATCCAAAACTACCAGTACCATACTTCTCTGAGCATTGTCCCATGTTTGCTGCAGCAACATGCACACAATTGTTGTTTGTGATTCAGGAAAAAGGAGTCTCTTAATGAGCATCATCAAGAAAGGAAAAATTCCTTGACACTAAAGAATAGTCAGTCTCTCTCTGAACATAATGTACCATCTTTTAAATGTCACATAACTCGAAGGACCTTCAGTTCATGGAGAGAAATATACTGCAAATATGAATAATAATAGAATAATAAACGTTATAACCCACACTCTTTACAGTCAAAGCAAAAGTTCATTTCTTATTTCTTCAACTGCAAGAATATAAATCACACTTCGGAATAATCAGAACTCCGGGAGATGACATCACACATTCCAGCATTCACTATGACAAACCAACAAACCGACAAAACAACTCCATATTGAAAGGAAAAGTGTGAGCTGAAGAACTTACCAACCCTGAGTATAACTATAGCTGATAGTTGTTGTGCATTAGGATGTCAGAGCAAATACAGAGATGGGAATGGGAGAGCTTTTTAACAGATTCTCAAGATGCCAAAAGATGCCAAGTAGAATAAATCCATTAAAGAGGATAGAATATAGCAATAACAACGATCACTGAGACCCCCCAAACTATTACATCTATGTAAGATATACTATTGTTTATTTCAATAAATATTGTTGGAGTGTTCTCTAGCGCCAACAGACTATTTAATAGTAGCTGGATACTGTACTTTGGTGGAGTTAGGGGGTAAGAAACTAAAGCGAAGAGGCTTCCAGATCTTGTGGGACAGTACCAATGCATTCCAAGGAAAATCAGGATATATTTATCTTTATCTTTTAACTGTGTCGTGGATTAGTTTTAACATCTTTACCAAATTTGACATGGCCCAATACCTCTCAGAGGGAGGCGTCGATTAAGCAGATTTTAACTGCAGCAGAGTTTGACTTTGAGTATCTCTTGAATTAACTACCTTTTCACTATATCTCTAAGGGCCATTTTGGATGCTTGTATCCAGATAATTTGGTCAATAACTGTCCATAAAAGTAGACCAAAACTGTCAACAGGGTAACCTGTGCAGAGTCCAATGCGTACTGGAAAGGAATTTGACGTAAACCTGAAATAAAGTGCAGCCTTTTACACCTGCTATATAAATACCAAATAGCCTGTGTTAACAAGTTCTTACCCCATGCTGCCGAAACAAGCTCCACAGGAAACCTTGAGCAACACAGTCAAATGATTTCTCCATGTCCAGAAATCATACGTACTGGATGAACAAACTGTGAACCTTCAAACTTCCTGCTGAGCGTGAAGAGCTCCGTTTGAGGTTTCACTACTGGCAGTGTACTACTAGTAGTAAGAGTAGTAAGAATTGGATTCCCCCGTAATTGGAACACGCTCTCAGCTCCCCCCCTTGTAAGAAAAGGGCCACCACCACCACCACCCAGTCCGCTAGTTCAGCCGCACCTCGCCAGATGTCCTTGTGATGTTGCATAAGCATGTCAACCATGACCGCCCTGCAAAATCCAAAGCCATGAGATACTGCGGGTGGATCTTATCCACACGAGGGACACGTCAGAAATATAGGTCACTCGCGTATACCTATTAAGTTAGTGTCGTATCTTTTAATGTCATTGAACAACGCACCTCAAGGCTGAGGCTGGTGCCATTCCTTTTAGCTGCTGCTCCTCTTCCAACGCAGTCATTCGTCAACAGTTCTACAGTCTGGTAATCCTAATTTACTTTACATTGTTAACTTTAAATATGAAGGGCAGTGTACATCTGATAGAGCAGAGAAAACAACAATAAGGTCATATTTAAGAAGCTCTGAAATGGCTCTTTTGTTTTAATGTGCCGAGCTAAATGTTTCCCCATGTCAAAAAAAAAAAAAAAATCACACCGTTGTCGTGTTACCAATAACTTCTGGCACAAATAGTCATAGAAGAAATCTCAACTGTAACAGATCCTTAAAGATTCTGCATATTGGTTAGCAATGTTTAGTTGTGATGGTCACGTAACCTGTTTTTACACTGAGTTTGCCCTGGGTTACGCTCCTTGCTATGCCATTTGTTATGCCATCTGTTGAGCAGCCTCTTATGCCACTTGTTACACCACTCATTAATTCCCTCTTTTTGGTCAACCTTTACCCCACTTGTTATGCCATTCTTTACTCAACTGGTTACACCACTGGTTACACAACTGGTTACACAACTAGTGAGACTGATGGCTGTGTCCTCTACAGAGCTATATTGAACAAATGATGACAAGCGTGTTGAAGAGTGAACAGTATTCACTTCACCCTATATTGACTGAAGACAAAAGTGAACGTTTATTTATGTTCACATCTTTGATAACAAATGATCCCAATTTTGATTTCATTGTTAAGTGGGAACTAAAACCCCAATTTCCATGAAAATAAATGTTGTGCAACACGTGTTTTGCATAGATTAATTGTTAACAGAACAAAAAAAAACTAGCTGCTTAGATTAACATTCATGCTTAAACGAATATAAACACGCTTCTTGCTCAATAATATACTTTTGTTAGTTTAAGTTTTTTATCACGCCTCCATAAAGATCAAAAACTTAGAAAGTCTTATCAAGAAGAAGATACGCCCTTTAAAAGCAGACGACGCATAATAATCCAATCTCTATTGAAATGGACTGTTTAGCCTGCCAAGAATGTCTAGAAACAGCTCTTATTGAGCCTCAGAGACGAATAAAAGCTTGCAGAAATTACAAGCTCCTTGTACTGGAGAGAAAGAAAAAAGACCAGACAGCATGGAATGAATGTGAGAGATGTCATCAATAAGGGCAGACAGGAAGGCCAAGTCGGGCAACTGGTCCAGTTATCAGCGAGAATGTAAAAAGATTTACATTATGCAGTTGGATGAGTTCAGGATACAACTGTCAGAGCGACTCATGCACCATCAGCTTAAGGTAAAAACCCATCATTACAGCAAATCCTCAACTTTCTTTTCCCACCGTCTGAAAGGTGTTTTAGGGCATTTTTGACTGCAGATTTCAATAACTCAGTCTTTATGTGCTCGGTCTGGAATCCAGGGAGGCATCAGGTCACTGGGCTCTGCTTTCTTCCGATGACGATCCACGCCTTTCATTTTCCGAGTGAATTCACTTTAATGGATCTTTTAATACTTCTATTACAGAACAGCATTTGCTGCGTTTTATCATCTAATTAAAGGATCTAGCCATATCCAAATTAAATTAGGCTATACGTCGTCACTTGACACCGACTCAGTTTAATACTGTGTCAGCATATTACACATCGTAAATTCGCTTGATAAAAAGTCCTATTGTTAAGGGATTTGATGAATAGGCATTTTTCTAAGTAGTGTTTTATGCTTCCATCCATTTGAATAAGAATGTATTAAAGAAAAAATGTTCATTCAAAACATATTTACTATCAATTTAAATAGAAAAATATGACATTTTTACAAATTAATGTATTACAATTAAATCTATATAAAACTGTAAACTTAATAAAATAAAATAACAATAGAAACTGGTACATACAGTTTCAGTGGATACATTTACAGGATGCTTAATATATACTTTTATACAGAGAAATTTACAAAGCAAATGATCTGTTCATTTGTGGTGCTGATTTAACTCGGACAAGAGAGACAACAAATCGAAGGTGTTTATAGTCGTCCACAAGTTTATTTTAAGCTGTTCACTCTTGTGTGTAAACAGATCTGCACAAATCAATCCCTGTTTACTTATTTAATTTTCTACACTTTCTTGATTACTTGTAAGCGTGTTAAACAACAATTAAAACCAAGCAAGACAAGAACTTAAATAAGCTTTATTTTTAAATTGTAAAATTATTTCAGTAGTTCAAAACGCAAAGTTAAGCCAAAAACATTTGGCAATATGCAATTTGGCTGATGTTGAGCCAGTTGAAGTGAGACAGAGGATCAGTAATTAAAGCTTATCTTCTGACACAGAGAACTGTGTTGTGAATGAAAGTAAACATGTGCGAATGAAGAAATCCATGACAGTTTTGAAATACTTCCCAGATGTGTTTTTAGCTCTTGAGTGAAAGCCCGAACTGATCCATTAGTAACATGGCAGGCAACTACCACAGTACCAAAGGATAAAGGACACTACAGGAAGCCGGTGAAGAAAGTGGAGAAGAGTAGCTTGAAACTTGAAATCATTAGAGCTTCTGCTTTATTGATGAGCTCAAAGTTCTTGAAAGAAATGTTTAACTTTCTGTGCAACCAAAAATATCATTGTATAATCGAAATAAATCATTTATTTTCCAATTTAAACATTTGACAAAACAGCGTATAGCCAGGACCTTTTTTTTATATGCATCTAAATCTAAAAAAATTATTTAATAATAATAATAATTAATTTGTAATGGATGGCGCCCCGGGGCCCCTTACAGAAGATCAAAGCAGAACAATAAAACACTGAAAATACACAGTAAATATACAGTAAAATACATATACATTATTACAAAGAATAAGCCAGTTTGAAGAGGTGTGATTTAAAAATGTCCAAAGAGTCCAACTGACGCAGGACAATGGGTAAAGTGTTCCAGAGTTTGGGGGTAGAGTGGCTGAGTGCTCTGACCCCTATTGTGGCCATTTTCACTGTGTGAAGTGCGAGGAGAGTTGAAGGCGTTTGATGTATTTTTGGGGTAAACCAGCGAGAAGAGCATTACAATAATCCAGACGTGAAGTGACAAATGCTTGAACTAGAACCCGTGTGGAGTGTCAGGTCAGAAATGGGCGGAGTTGAGAAATCTTTTGCGTAGGTGGAAAAAAGGCTGTGCGGATAGTATTGTGGATGTGAGCTGTGAAGGAAAGAGTATTTGTTTACTTTATTATTTTAAGGTCAGATTTTACTGGATGAGTTCACTTTGGATTACTAGTTATGCTCCTCATTCCAACAGGCGATAATGATAACAGTTTAAGCTTCATAAAAAAAGGTGGTACAATAAAAGAGAAATTATGTGATACAGCATTTCATATCTGACCTTCATCCTGGATCCCTTTATCATGTTTATTACAGCATGTGTTGCAGATTTAAACAGTTTGCTTTAAGTTTGCTTTTGTTTTCGACCTCTGAATGCAGACACTATACAATCTATTGTTACCGAAGTGTAACATTTTGTGCTTCCGTTTAGCTTTTGTGCCTTTTTTTTCAAGTAAAAGTAATAGTTCACCCAAAATTACAAATTCACCAATTTCCTACTCCCCCTCATGTCAACTAAGGGTTGGAATAATTTTCATAGAAATCTTTTCCTTTTTAGAGTTATAGACAATATATGCCAATTTTGAGTGGTCGTCTTCATCTTCCTCCAAAAAGACACACTTAAAAACCTCCATAGTGCTCTTTTGTAATTTCCCTATTGTATTGAAGATGAATTGTTCTGAAAAAAAGTCTATACTTTAAGCTTGTTTATAGCAGAAGCTCTCAGTCTCTCAGCTCCAGCAACAAGTTTCTCCTCATTCAAACACATTGCATGTGTCAAGTGCGCAAGATTTATGCAAGATGACGACCATTTAGCTCCAGTTCCTACAACAACAATAAGCCTCTAATAATTGACATTGGGTGAACGTCTTCCATGTACAGCACAGTGACACTACAGATTGATTTGATATGTTTCGATTTAAAATTACATTTCTGAAAATAAGCTTGGGTGGGCCTTGGTATGTGTCCTCTGGGTGCTAGTTCAAATAAATAAATAAAAATTACTTTTTAAAAACACTGGTGATGACAATGAGAAAACTGAAACTTTTAAATTAACTCTCTGATTCAACTTCTGATCAATGAATATAATCTTTCTTCTTAGTAAATGATGTTGCAAACTGAACAATTAGAATGAAGTTACAATTCCAACTATTATTTTGAAGACCATATAAACAATAAAAAAGAAAAAGATAAGTTTTGAATGTAAGACTTTACGGCTACTGCTGTATTTTTCCAGATATACAAAGCAGAATAGAGAACAAAATTATATCTGAACATGCACCTTTTGGAATCGTACTTCATTCCCGCTGGCTAGAACGACTAAAATGTAATTAAGTTAAACGATTTAATTCATTCTTCGCATTTTCAAAGACATTCATCTTAGAGTTAAAGTCCAATATTTATACGCATTTCTGTGATCATTGCCATTTTCCAACATCTTTCTGGCCTTTTCCCTAATTTATCATTTGGCCTTTTAAATAATGCCTCGCCGGGACAGAGAGTCCGCCATATCATCTGATTTAAATGACATATTACACTGAGCCTCGGTATCGCAGAAAATCAGGCTGACAGGAAACATCCTACGTCTTTCATTTTGGACAAGCATTCTCTCATCATCTAGCACATTTATTTTCCAATGAATTCAGATGTCCTCATTCTTGTCAGAGCAACAGCCTCACAATGTCTAAAAATAGAAAGAGGCGAAGAAACACTGACCTGAAGCAAATTTCAGAAGAATTCAAAGTGAGGGAACACCACTAAAATCTTTGAAAGAAAAGTGTAAATTCTGCTTCAAACACTTTGTTACTGTATAGTCCTGATGTGTCCTAGATTATAAGGACAGCCTTCCTCTGAATTCATCTATCGCTTGTATGGGTTTCCTGCCTGGTGCAGAGTTCAGTGCTGATTAAAACTTGTACCTGCAACTTGTTGTCTGTAATGGTGCCGGTCATAAAAGATGTTTTATTCAATTGGCGGAGTTAAAGGAAAAAGTAGAAGCAAGACTGAATACATGTTTATAATTGGGAGTAAGTGGTGCAGGGAGTAAAGATATAGTTTTTAAAGATTGAGTTTCTCGATCAGTAATGAGGGTAATGGACAGAAATCAAGAGAGGTGGAAAGGAGAGTGCAGGCAAGGTGGAACATTGACTATCGCCCCTGGTTTCCACTAAAAGTAGGAGCATACATAAACTGATACACCATAGTACGCACCGGTTCTCAGTTTATTCTGCAAGAATTAAAACACACTGTAGTTCAAAACTGACAATAAACTTATGCAACAATATATTTATTTAACCATTCTGTCACACGTAGTCTTGGTCACTTTCCCTCAATTTTGGCATAACAAAAACTTAATCCATGAAGTCCAAAATCAATTGAAGTGAAGTCGCCTTTGTCGAAGGAGAGTAAGTCGCTGGATAAAACGTATTATTTTGTACAGCTTAAAATGCTAACTTACGTTGGAAAAAACGTTTTATTTCGAAATGTGGTCATCAATCAGTCATTTATTGTCATGTACAACAAAAATAAAAAGGTGTCAAAATTAAAATGTGATTAAAGCGTTATTAAAATGCACACGAGGTTAATAAACTTCACAAATAAATAAATAATAAACAGTCTACAAATCGCACAATTGCAATGAATTTAGCGAGGGTTGTCCTGAAACAGGAAACTAGTGCGAGGTCTGTAAAGTAATATTACAGTTGTGGGATCAGCCGTGTTGCATTGTCTAGCCACAGTAGGCCTAAGAATTAGCAAACACAGGGATGGACGAAACATCTTCGTAGATATAAGGGAAAAGAAAACCGTGTTTGCTTGATGGACTGGGTTGAGAGGGAAGCTGCCAACATCAAGAGAAGCAACTCAGAGACTATGAAAGGTTAGCATAAACGAGGCACCATAAGCAGTTACATGCTCAGAGTTATAAAGTTGACTCTTGATGTAAAGGTCATCGGGAGGATGGGAAACATCAAGTGATGTCTGTTCTAGTCAGTGACATTTACAGGCAAAGACGACAAGGAGGTGAAGATTGACTCTAAAATGAGAAGATTTGCCCCCACAGAGGAGGTGGAATTTATTCAGATAATGCATATACGCTTTATTTAGATTTAGTTCCATTTTAATAAGACAGTTTGAAACAAATCCAACAACACTTAGAGAAGGCTTGCATTTAGACAATGACACAAATATGCTTAGTTTTGGTCTCATCCCGCTGTTGAACAAACACATGAGTTCAGAGAAATGTGTCATTTTCTCAGGTCAAATGGTGATTCACATTCGGTATTCCTGGCAGGGGCAATGGCTTCTCGCTTGCTTCACTTCCTCACTCTCTTTCTCCGCAGTATGTTTCATCCTACACTTCCCGCTTGAAAAAGTAATCTTCCCCCCAGTCAATGTCAGTTTGCCTTTCATCCAGATAATAAAGTTAAAAAAAAAAAAGCGACAGAACTGTTCCTTTCACGTGCTGTCACTGGCGGCGCTGGCCCAGCATCACGTCGGTGACATGGATCATTTCCCTCGACCACTATTTTTAAATCATCAACAGAAGCAAAGTACTTTGTGACTCAACATATATATATATATATTTTACATTTTCAGCACAGAACTTTTGAGGCAACCAAGGCTGGCAAAACAACGTTGACGGATGTAAAGTCATTAGAACAGAATCCCTCTATTATCGTCTGCTTGGTCAAAGATTCAGGAGAAGCCAGAAGACAATTTATGTTTGTCAATATGATTCACTAACCAGAGCAGTCACACTGTTATTGTCCATGCCACCAACTGGAGCACATCTTGATAACAAATCTCCATCACCGCCGCAGTCTAACTGATGTTCTCTCTGCACCAATCAGATAGTGCTGAAAGGGTCTTTTAGATTGATAAGCCTTTGTAACTGCTTGCTCATGGCAACCCTTATGTGAAATACAGACTGCCATTTGGGGACGTTTTGTCGTTATTGCAACAACTGCTGATGACCTTGTGGAGTATGTAGGTACATTTTGATATTCAACATGTAATCCACCACTATTTTTTTTTATATCTATCATGTACAATAAAGTAGCAAAGAAACAGATATCATACAATCAAACCGAAATTATTTTATGTGATGTAAGAAGGATCAAAAAAGAAACTAAATAAGTGATTCGCTATTAGTGATGTTGTCATGTTTGACCATGTGATGCTTTTGTTTTTGTTTTCTTCTGTGACAGGTGCAGGCAGGTGCGCATGATCTGCGGCTGATTTCTTGGCGGGTTCTTCCCAGTCTTAAGGAGCATCTCGTCCCGGAAGAATCCGCCAGAGTATTTTGTCTCCTGATCTAGGTTTGTCTTCCCCGTATGTCTCTGAGCAATTTACCGTGTTTTGGACTTTTCCCTGTTTCCGATGTTGTCAGTACCTCTCCTTTCTAACGTGAGTTTTTGTTCCTCTTTTTTTAGTTATAGCCTGCCTGCGTCCTGAGTTTTGCCTGTGATCCTGAACTCCTTTTTTGTGGATACGCTTTTTGTTCTTTGACACCCGTTTTGGGATACGTTTTGGATTTTTACCTTTGTTATTAAACCGTCTTGGATTTCCTACTTGGAACATTGGTTTTACTTCCGCACCTGGGTTTCAAGACTTTTAAACTCCTGACAGATGTGCTGATGAAACTTGAGAAAGCAGTGTCCTAATTATTTTTAGTTTTGAAGCATTAGCAATAGTGCCACCTAGTGGGCTTTGAATATAAAGACACTGCTTCATGAAGCCTCATCAGCTCATCACTACTTCAAACAGGTATTTTATTGAATTTTCACATCCATTTTAAACTTAGCTGCTGGTAACCAAAAAGATAGCCCATCACTTGTCTCTTATAATGAATAAATTAATTATCTTATAATTATAAACTAATTTATCATTCTCTATGTAAATAAGTAAGTAATTAACATTTTTAGAGCGCTTAATTCTGACCTGCTCTAGTAAGAGAACTCACATTTCCCCGAACCTTAAATCTCTTCACTGGCTGCCAGTTTCTTTCAGGATCAATTTTAAAATTCTGGTTCTTAATTTCAGATCTATTCATGGTCAGACTCCTCCTTACATCAGTGATCTGATCCAGCCTTACACACCAGCTCGGGCTCTTAGGTCTGTGGATCAGAATCTACTGATGGTTCCTCGCACAATGTTCAGGACCAGAGGAGAGAAATCCTTCCAGATTGTTGCTCCTATGTATTTAATATAAATAAGATTATCCTCTCAGGTTCATGATAATAAGGATTCACAGACTGTTAAGGTATTTATTGAATATTAAAATAATAAAACATATTAAATTCAAGTTAATGAATGAAGTAAGTCTTTAAATAATAGTTTAGAAAATATAAATAAATGTCAATATTTTCCCACTTTCCACTTATTAAAGGCAGATTTTTTTTTAAAAATATAACCTACATAGGGAATCGCTTTTTGTAGAAAAAAGAGATTACCAAGCTCAAACATTCGTTCACCTGATCAAAGTGAGGAGATTATAAACCTGAATTAATGTCTTCTTTGGCATCTTTAAACCCTACGCATCAACCCATGATGTAATTGAACTTTGCGACCTCATGGTGAGCCGAGACAAGAAATTTAATGAAGAGAGGCAGATGTGGAGCAGCTGCGAGATTAGGACAGATGTCGTGAAGACAGATAGTATAATGTGTTGCTAGATGATGGCAGCTCATGAGTGTATCTTGGCGAAGTTCCACTTCTTACTGGTCAGCAACCAAGTGGTTTATGTCCTTGAAGGTGCAGCTAAAATCTTCACAAATTAAGTTAAGTTAAAACCATAAAGGTGGAAACTTTACCAGGCAGAGGATCAAAATCAGGCTCTAGGTAAACAATTGAGGTTCAATTCTGAGTTTCATTTCCCCCGGCATTTGAAAATGGACGATCAAACACTGCGGACTGGAACCAGGAACCAAAATAGCAGTAGCTGGGGTGCTGACTGCTGATTGGTTCCAGCTGGGTACCAATAAAACGTCAAGGAAAACTAAAAATGATGACAGAATAAAACTAAACACAAAAGAAATCATGCTATAAAACCCATTGATCAATTTTCCAGTTAGGAAACCCCACTCTTCAAGACATTCCTTTGAGCTCTGAGAAAAGTGTGTATGTGTGTTGGTGTGTGTATTTTGTGGTGCAAGATGGATAGATAGCTTGTGACCAAAGGGTCCTTCAGTGAGATTGAGCAGGAAGCCTTATCGCGTTGTCATCAGTAACACAGACCTGCTGACAATGTGGGACATCTTAGCTCCTTAAATTAAGCCCAGGATGGTGTCATTAGCTCTTCCAGTGACAAAGGTCGTGTTTGATCACTAGTCAATATTAGTAGTTTGGGTTTACAAGTTCACAGGGTACGAGTGGCTAATCAATTGTCTAGGTTGATCAATACTTCTTTGTTTTACTTGACTACCTTATTCAGAAATGGTTGTTTTCAAACATAAATAATTCCTGATGATGGGAAACAATAATTGTGATGAAGAAAAAATGCTTCATAAAAGATGAAAACAAGCATATTTTTTTCCCCCCTGTTGTGTCAAGTTGCCCCCTTGTACGACTGTGCCAGTGTGTTATTGGCTTGTTCGTTGCAAAGTGTTTTGCTATGTTTCAAATGACTTATTTAACACCCTGGGAACACATTTTTAACCGAGGATCAGTCTTATCTGAACACCTAGATTTGAAGCTGTTGGACTGCATTATTTATACAGTTGTGTGCGCACGTCATTCCGGTGGGATTTTGGACAGAACTGACAATGGCATCTCAAAAAAATGCGACAGAAATAGAAGTAGACAAAATAATTTATCTTGGATGCTTGCTAGGCCTGGTCAGTTTCAGGACAACTATATGATGGTTGTTTTTGTGTGTGTGTGTCTGATCTCCAAGCATTAAGCTTAAAACATGTGGTGTTTCGTTTAAAAGGTCAGTTCAGCTGCAAGTTTGACCTTAAATAATCGTTCATATGTGTGAAATAATCTTGGCCTTTCAAAATTACACGTCTCTTGATGCCTTGAGGGAAGAACACACTGTTCATCAGGACAACAAGATATGTAATTATAAAAAGGATTCATTTGGGATCCTCGTCTTACTAAACATTAACATTTGAACTCATTCTCGCATTATGTGTTAACCTCCGCTTTGCTGCCTCCTTCCTCGCCTCGAACAACAGTGATCTGTATGAAAAAGAATGTGATATTATTCACCATGAAGGCATCATGCTGCTGCTGTGCCAACTCTCTTGAAGCTGTCATATAATTAGATAAAGGCAGACGCTTTGCTGCGAGTCCAAATCTGTTGAGAATTCCTTGCCTCGCAGAGGTCAGATCACTGATAAAGTGGTATAGAGAGAAAAAAAAAAAACACCCGTCCTCACGTGAAGGTGACTCCACCTTAAAGTATCAATGAAGAAAAGATGTGGATCATTTGATAAGACGATGTAGCGAGTCATTAAGTAAACCGTGTGAATGATGAAGAATCATCGTTTTGAGGTGAGGCCGTCCAACACCTGATGGTGAAACATCATATTCTCATTAAGTAACGTTCTTTGGCCATATTGAAACACCCTTAATGGTCCATTAACTGTGACATCCTGTGAGATCCTTTAACAAGCAGAAATTCTCATTCTCTAGTTTATTCCCTGTTCTGACCTAGTTTTCAATAACACAAGCTTGATGCACTGACAGTCCCTCTCCACGTGTACGACTTTGATAAGGGCTCTTGTGCTGCTGCATCCTTTGTCAGAATGTTTGGATCAGTGTGTAGAAAATAAACAGAAAAGAAATATGAACAGGAACTTTTTTTTTAAAATTGATTCAACCCTAATTAGACAACTTTGGAAACAAAGATGAAAAGGTCAAAATATCTCACATATATTTTCACAAACTTCTCCCGGAACAATCCTCCCTCAGACGTGATGAATACATTCTGACACGATCCTGTTTCAACCCACCTCAAGTATAGAATACAACCGGATTTTCTTTTGTTCAACACCTGGGACTAGCTTCTAAAGCTCCACAAAGAAGTATCCCGACAGCTCTGTAAATCTCCACACATCTCCACTCATATACAGTATATATATATATATATATAAAATAATATTATTATAATGAGTACAGATGTATTGATCCACAACTATCAATTGTCTCCAGCGTGACCTATCACACAGCATGTTCAACAGCAGATGTATTGACATGATCAGAATGGATGTGAATCGGCTGTGTACGCAGCCAGGCAGGGAGCAGAAAGTCATGGACATTATATCTTCATAATGAGTTTAACCGGCTATCTGTTGCAATTGGACAAGTGTGAAAAAAAAAAGAAGAAATTCCTCAGGCACAACAATGTGGAACCAAAGAGCTGTAACACAACTCTACACCTTTGATGCCTGGTTGTCTAATGAATGATCAAAAGTAAGATCTCCCACACTGGCATAGGATCAAGAATTACAGCTTCTCACGCTGAATTCACTTCCCTTTGTTCTTAAAAAAAAAAAAACTTTCTGCAGTGAAGACGAGATGAAAGAATGTTGGATATTTGACTATGGCAGCTAGAAAACTGTCCTGTATGGCAGCAACAGCTGTTGCTTCAGGAACTGACTGAAACTGAAGAATTTAAACATCCCATAATATAGGTCAAACCTGTCTGTTACTGAACCACAATCTTAAATAAATAATGACCCCATTAATTGTGTACAGTCGGCTGTAACTATGTTTATTAAAACAATTAAAAAAGATTTGCGATGGGTATGTAAGTGACTTCTACTCTAGACTTTTTGTAGCCAGCCTCAAGTGGAAATTCGATGAACTGCAGTTTTTTTCATTTTTTTTAATTCACATTTAGCTTAACTTTTTAAAACAGATGTTTCCACTTACTCTACTCAAGTTGAAGGCTTGTTTGTGTTATAAAGTCAGTGGGGAATCAGCCAACTACTCCATTACTGGGTTGTCAAAGTTTTGACACATTAGCTGCAGGGCAGTGACATGGGATCGAAATATTTGCTCCTAACAGCAATTCTTTTATATATGACTCCAACAATCTTAGTATATTGTTTAAAGATAAAAACAGTCAAGTAAACACTTCTGCATCTGTTTGTCTGTCTGTCTTTCTGCCAGGAAAATCCGTGAAGCTTCACAGGAATAAAAATGGGATACATTTTTTTCAATGTTTTTTTTAATTGATATATGTAATAACTGTTATTCCAATTCACTCATTTTTTGTCCGTTGATTTTAATACTTTCATCACAGCTTCGACCATCTGTGTCGGTATTTCATCTTGTAGTTTGTCCTGTAGATGAGGTTAACTTGCAGTCCGGTCCAGTCCCCTCTGGACCACTAGGTGTTGAAGATATTGGTGATTTTGAGCCCTAATAGCTTTCCACACCTCCACCAATCTTCCGCTACTACGAGGTCCTAGTACGACTTCATAACACTCAACTAAACTCTGCTCATAGCAGCTGACCTTTGGTGGCAGTTTAACTGTGTGCTTCATTTTAATAGACGTCGTTTTTAAGTGTCTATTCAGCTTTTTATTATTAAGTCATAAAAACTATACGTAGAAGAAAGTAAGGACGGTAGGGATGTTTTGTATATGTGGATTATGGATTGTAACACACAAAAGCTAAACTAAATCAGTCAATATACTATTATTATTTTCCTTTTTAAGAATACTAGAAAAAATACAACAAAAGAAAATGTTTATATTTAGGTTTTGTATATATATATACAGTATATGTCCCATAACAGTTGGGATTATGTTTGAGTTAATACAGCTATTGTTTGTATGTATTTTATGTTTCCTCGATCCTTTTTTGTAATCCCCTCTCAGACATTTCAGCAACACAAGCTGTAACTGCCGTTGAAGGGATTTGTTTGAACGAATGCAAGACTTCACAGAGTACACAGGGTCGCGGTAATAACTTAAAAGGAAATTGATGTTCTAAAACTTGCAAAAAAATAAACGGGAAGTTTTAGTTCGTAGACAATGCCGCATTCTTGGGGCGCTGATGCAGGGGCGGGTTTGGTTGTCTGTGAGGCTGCAGCACTTTGAAAGAAGGCTAGAACAGTGGGCTCCTTGTTTCCATGGTAACCAGTAAGGACAGTGTAAAGGGAAAAAAAAGAAGATGCTTGAGGTGTTGCAAAATTATTTGACCACATAATATTTTGTGTAAATAGCTGGTGCTCTGGCATTTCATGCTAACGAACCCAGACAGGTTCTTTTTCAACTTTCTGCAGAGGTAAGTGATATTATCGATCAGTGTTTCTTACAATAACATTGGAAACTGAATGATGGGAAATATAAACAAGGTCAGACATTTTCAATGAAACTTTCACACCATTTGTTTTTAAGAAAGTTGTGGAATATGTGCTTTTATTTGACCTATTATATGACTTAGTTTGTCTCCACAAGCTTTACACATTCACATTTTAAATGAAAATCAGTGGTAAAAATAAACACACTGAGAATATGAAGATGATAAAGTTGTCATTTGCATTTATCCAGTGGAGAAAAATATTCCTGGTAGACAATCCATCCTTCAATATTGGCTTTGCCCTCAGCACTTTATTGGATGTGGAAGAGAAAAATCACAGTATTAGCGACAGGCAGGGATGAAAACCTCATCACCTAAGCGCAGGTATTGATCACAGTCTCATATTAGTTTGATCTTCACGGGTCAGGAAATTTCCTTTGAGAGTGCTATTTTTATCCCGACTTAAAAACGCTGATGAGCAAAGCTGGTTATGGTTTGAATATTAATGTTTGATTCATTTATCAAGCAGAATGTCTTAAACATCTGCTGTCAGCGCTTTTCAAATTGTGTCAAGGAAATTAAGTGAGATGATTATTTAATCATCCATTGATGATGAGTGGCCATAAAAAGTAAAAGAAGAGTTGTTTTCTTGTTGACAGTCAGTCAATAGCAACTTTAATAGTTGTGTCACTTTATCTACACATGGTTTGTGTGGGGGATATAGATCATCTTGACTTGAGAGCAATCTTCTACCCACTCCTGATGTTGCTTTTCTCCAGCATTCCAAGAAAAGCATGGGTCATTTGGCACCAGCGCTACATAATAAAACCTGTAGACATAAATGGTGGCTGATGTACCGTAGCCAGGGGAATGAAGAAAAGGTGCTTCTGTTTCTTACACCAAAGAAATAAATGTGAAGATTGAACAATTATTCATCGTTTACGTGTCACAATACCAGTATTTCTTTTGCTGTTGGACCGAAACATCAAACGTAGTTCTCAATATCAATCATATCAATAATTGACATAATTAAATTATTTATCCTGAAATCACAATTTTAAATTGGCAGTATAATTACATTGTCTGGATTAGTGCATCCCTTTATTTAAATGATCTGAAATATATAAAAGTCTTGCACATTTTTTGTTAAACTTTGACAACATTAAGTTCTCCACTTTAAAATAAATCTCACAGAATCTTTGATTCTGTAGACATATCCCAGTTTCTTTGTGTAGTCGGCTCGAGCCGCTGCACTGAAATAACTGGTGAACTGTCGACCCTTATTACTTCTCATCCTGCATATCACTAGTATTTTAGAAAATGATCATCTAAAGAATTTCTCTTGAACAGAAAAATGTCAAAATATGGAAAGTTATCTGTAGAAAAAACCTATGCTATTTCAGGGACAACATTATCTGACAAATACAATGTTTCTCCGAGTAGGATGTCTCGAAAAATGCCCACAATGACCCGGGAGATCTTAAGAATTGCTGCCCCATTCTTAACGATGTTATTTTGTTGTTTGATTCGATGAAAAATTCCCTCCAAAGGGAAGGAAGGAAGAGACATACTTTACCATTTATAACAACATAAGCCTGATGATTGTTATCAAAACACTCCTGAATCTTCAATATATTAGTCTGCAGCAACTCAAATTCTAAAATTGACACAAATTGGATAAAAGATCAGTATTTGGTTGGTCTGATCAGAATCAGAATTAAAATAAAAACATGAAAAAACACTCCAGGAGCCAGGTGGTAGGGTATCTGTGCGATTTCCTTACATATGTTTTTGTTAACCCATTTTCTAATACCTCCTTTCAACAGAACACTTGAAGCTGCGACAGAAAGAGTTCACTGCTCATCAGAAACTTTAGACTCTTTTGTCTCTCTTTCCTGAAAAGCTTCTGAATGGAGGAATGAAAGAAAAAACTACTCAATGAAATTCAAGTTCAGATGAGTTTTATCTTGTTGGTTTTTTAATAAACTAATGGGAGACAATGAAATAGAAAGAAAAAAATGAGGAAAATTAGCAAATGCTTTTTAATTGTTTTTATTATTTAATCAAGTTTATTATACCTCCCTCTATAATAGCGGCTCATGGAGCTGATAAAGTGGTAGTTTAAGTTGTGACCTGATGTTATTTGAGAATTAACTTGATGAATTAACTGAGACAACTGAGGTTTTCTTTTACCTTTGAAAAGTGTACAAATTGATACATTTCACTGCTACTCCGGTTGAAACTTTTATGGCAAAAATTCAAGACCGCATTATGATTAATGTACTCCTAATATATATTTACTTGGACTTTCTGTTGGCATCATCACCTCTCCACAATATACCATGCCAAGCACTTTTATTTGTCAGAAGCTGCCACCACATTCAACCTAAATCTTTAATCATTATTATTTGTTATATAAGGTTACTGTGGGACATCCTGGTGTCAAAGCTTAACAATCTGATCAGTACTTTGTTATCTACAGCTTCTGTTAAAGTGTTACACAACTCAAACGATTCGATGGGATAAAGACAAAACCAGGATAAATCTCTCCTGGTTTGGGAGGAAAACTGCCCTCCGATGATGTCGCAGGCTAATGGAAATTAACGATTGAGTTTGAGGCAGAATCAAACACTTAATCAGATACTTGTTGTTTTACACCGGCCCAGCCTGAACAGCTCTGTGATCTCTGCTAAAATGCATTAGATTCCCTTCTAATTAATCGTTGATCTGTAAAAATGGAGCCTTTTTTTGTTGAAGGCCTCTTTCTTAGACATATAACCTCTTAGTGTATTTGCATCATGTTTCTCCTGATCCTGGGCTTGTTATCTTTGACACTATCTTTGATGTAGTCTTTGATAGGACACAAAAACCGGATTGAACTTGCCTTGATTGAACTGACTTAAAAGAGGCTCTTGAAAAAAAAAAACTCGTAATACCTCTTTTATGGACGTACAGAAGCCCTTTGGTGGTGACGATGGCTTTAAATACACTTGAATATGTAATTCTCTTGTTTTTGTGTGATCTCATTAGAAGGATTGTGAATCCAATATCCACACAAGCAGACGATCATCTGGCGCTGGAGTGAAAATATTACTTTCACAATATCGAGGGTGTAATTTTCCTCAACATTATTAACCTCGACGCTGGTTCTTTTGCCTAAAACATCGCTGTCATTCAAAGCCGGGCAAAACGGTTATTAGACAGATTCACAGATGATTTTGGGTTGATGCTCCTTTTTCTTGGTGGGATCTGCGTGACTTGATTTTTGCAAGGACTGATGTGTCTAGATACGCCGTAATTGCAGACTGGTTTCATTAAGATCAATTGATCATATTCTGCCGTCTCCTTTGAGAGGAGCAGATTTTTTTTTTTGCTATTCTGTTTGATCCGAGAAGTCATTAGTCGAGTTAGGAAATGAAATGTCTCTTGGTGGGAATGGTTTCCCATGAATCCATGAGCATTTTGGCAGGAAAACAAAAGCTAATAAGGCTATTTTACTAGAGCAGGTCTCTATTCTTGATGCATTAAATCTAATCTCCAGCCGGGACATGAAAGACAAAGACAGACCTCGTGTGCTCAGGTGCTCATTAATTTTAATATAAATGTCTGACGAGGGCAGACATTATTGGAACTCTTACATATTGGAACATAAAACATGTATGATCAATATGACCACTTAATGAAAGTGTTTTTGTTCAGTACACATCCATCCAAAAACTACAAACCAATAATTAGCATTATCTTGAACACATCTATCACTGAAGCCAAATGAAACCATATGATATTTATGCAGAATAAGATTGGAAACCTCTCCCTTATTTCATTCCATCGGGCTTTAAAATATGAAGCTGCGCCATCGTAAACTTGTCATTGGTTGAAATTACTTTCAAAGAAAGGAATCATAACTCTTTTTGTGATTACAGACTTAATAATGACATCCATCTCTTCCGCTCTTCCAAGGACATGGCAGGTGCATGAAATAAAAAAGCAAGTGTGAAGACTTCAGGAGGCTGTGAAGGTTGATACAAATCGATGGGAACACTTTTGAAAAGATGAGCAATTAGTCATAAAATGACATTTTTTTGGTCGTTTGTCGATTCACAACCAGTCAAACCTTTTTAAGTGGTTCCTCACCAAAAAATATGTTGTACATGTTGTTTGTGTATAAAAAAAACCCCAAAAAGATTGGACTGTGTGTAGAAAATATGAATCTGGAAAATAGTAGTTTTTTCCCCGTTGTGTGCGACAGGAATTATTTTGAATTGATTTCCAAATTCCAACCAAGACTCACAGGAGTGGATAAATGAAGGTGTGGGACCTTCATTCGTTTTATGGCCAAAACGGCGTAGGTGCTCTGTATGGTACAGCACACATGTAATCAAAAGGAAATGGGAGTGTATTTCAAAGTGAGGTCTCCAGATTTTCTGAGCCCACTTTGGTCCGGTGCTGAAATGGCTCAGTGATTACAGCTGATCGTTGCAGAAGTGGAGCTGCAATTGATGATTCCTTTATTTTCTTCCGCTTTCAAGGCTACAGTATCTGAAAATGAGAAAAGAAACAGCAAAGGGACAACAATTGATTTTGACCCAAAGCGGAAGATAACGGGAAATGACACCAGAATTGGCTGCATTTTTTTCCGATGAGTACAAAGAAAGACGAGATTAAAAGAAACAAACATTTTAAAATGTTAAACAGTTCCAACGTGGTTTTGATTTTAAAAGGTGTTGTTGAGAAAGAGTGGACACAAAATGTCAGTGTGTGTGGGTGTGTGTCTGTAGGCGCGTGTCGGTCCCACTTCTTTTTTATTAAGATGGTCGGTTATAATACATCACAGTGGGCTTTGCTGTTGTGAGAGAAGTCAATAAAAAGACTGTGACCTCTGCTGAAGTCCACAGCTCACTGAGAGACTCATTTCCTGCAACCTTTAGTTCTTTTTTTCCTTCACCTTTTTTCTCCCTCTCTTCCTTTTTTTTATTTTTTTTAGTGGCTTGGAAAATCCAGAATTAGTTTAAGGTAAATATATGTTGCGACATGTGAATTATTTATTGAAAGTGTCACAACAGCATATGTGAACAATTCAAATGTAAAACCACGTGTACATAGAGATTACATTCATGTTGTTTATTTATCAATGTCCCTCCAGCTCTAATAAACCAACAAAGGTTTATTTATTTAACAGTTTCACTTATAATTATTTAACTGTATTGTAATAGTGTCCCTGGTGATTCATGCCTTCACATCTACCCCCATGTGGTGTTTCTAATGATTAAAAAGACTGCATTTGTCTCGTAGTAGGTCTCCAGAACAAAGTGGGCTGCTGGTGCGAGGCTCTGAAACACTATTGCAATAACATGCTCCAAATGGCCACTGCATTCCAGTCTCTGCCCGAGGCTCTGCCTCTTGATTTCATCATCACTGTAACAACTAAAAATATGATGTGTGAACATTATTAAGAATGCATATCAGCATCCATAAAAAATATTGGCTCATCTGTTTTTTTTTTACAATGAGGTCCAAGAGAAATGTAAGAAAAACTATGGCAGTGGACCTTTGATAATTCCAACATTGCAATGGCTTGCACCATCTTGAATTTATAGATGTAAATAATAGGCGAGATATTTATTGAGCTCCACTCTAAAGTTTGCATCTGTAAGCCCTCCTAAGGTACCAGGCTAGAAAAGATGCTGACTGATAGAAACATTTTAATGAACTGTAAGTTGTATCTGGGGGTGGGATGTGGGGTTTTGATATATGGCTTCTATCAAGCTGCCTAGTTACTTTGAAACAGGCTCAACAAAACACCAGGATATCTTTCAATTTGTGTGCCCGTAGAAAGCATTGCAAGACTTTGACACAGATGTATTCTGAGATCTGTAAAGCGTCTTCAGTTTCTTCAATACGTTTTTTTTTGGTCCATTCTGAGCAACAATGATACTTGAGACCCGTCATCCAACATGTAGAGCTGAGAAACAGAGCATGAGCATTTCACATGTCTAAGAGCTCTGCACTCCAGGTTTAATAAAGTCTTCTGGGAACTCCGATTTGATTGACTTGTTTCCAAGAACGTGTTTATTCCGGTAGCTCATAAATGATCAGGACCACAGATGCATAAAATACATATAATCATACGGTAGTCACAACTTACTACACACTTCTTAACTATTGATCCAGGCAAGTGAGACGTTTTTGGACTTCTATGTACAATAGGCCTTTCGTCAGCACAACTCCAAAGTTTCAGTTACTGGATCTGAAACTTTCTAAAACTGTCTCCCAGAATTAAACTATGAACTATTATCGGAAAAACCCCAGCACATCTTGGAAAATTGAAAGGATTGCTTTTAATTTTCAAAATTTTCAAAATATTCATTTTGGCCTCTTGACTGTTTTATGTGGCGCTTTATTTTAATTATTAATTACAAGTATGGTTTTATTATTGTTGCCAAACCTTCTATTTATTTGGTTGAACAAACGTAAATAGGGTAAGATGGCAAGTATTTATGACATTCTCTCAGGTCATAAGGGATGAATAACAAAACACTATATTAAGATACATGGGACTCATTTGAACATTATTTCACCCATTACATGTTTGACTGTTAAGATAACAAAATGCTATAGTTTATACAGTATACAAGAAAATCTTTAATCTCTACACAGTAAAACAAATAACAGACAATAAATAAGCTATTCTTTTTTCTTCTAAGAGAAACTTTTCAGACTGATGATAAGATTCCAGGGTTGAGTCAGTACTTGGGTGACTTAGGTCAGTCTGTCAAACTGAGCCTGAGAAACCTTGCTGTTGTATTTGATAAAAACATGTCTCTTGTTCGACACTGCAGAAAACTGACCAGAAACTGTTTCCTTCAACTGAGAAAAATCTCTAAACTTAGGAAAATGTTGTCTGAACATGATCTGGAGCTTGTAATCCATGCGTTTGTTTCTTCTCGTCTGGACTATTGTAACAGTTTGTGCAGCTGATTCAGAACTCTGCAGCGAGAATTCTGACCCGCTCTAGTAGAAGAACTCACATTTCTCCGATCCTTAAAACTCTTCACTGGCTTCCAGTTTCTTTCAGGATCAACTTTAAAATTCTGGTTCTAACTTTCAGAGCTATTCATTGTCAGGCTCCTCCTTACATCACTGATCTGATCCAGCCTTACACCCCAGCTAGGGCTCTGAGGTCTGTGGATCAGAATCTACTTATGGTTCCACGCACACGGCTCAGGACCAGAGGAGAGAAATCTTTTCAGGCTGTTGCTCCTAAGCTTTGGAACAATCTTCCTCTTCTTTGCGCTTGATGGAGTCTACTGACTCCTTTAAGAAACATCTTAAGACGTTTCTATTTGTTCAGGCTTTTCCTTGATTTTCTGGAACTCCTGTGTTGTTCTCAGTATTATCTTGATCTTTAAAGTGTATATACTTTTTTGAGTATTGTTTTTTTTGTTTAAGCGCTTTGTGACCCTGGTCTGGAAAAACGCTATATAAAGCGCTTGGTGGATGTCTTGCCAGTCAGGAGTGGTCATTTTATATAGTTATATAAATATATATATATATATATATATGCACTGGTTTAAGGGCTGATTGCCACTGTATTGTCCTTTTGAAATTGTAATAACTCTTTCTAGTGGCTTGAGGTTATTGCTAAAATACAAATCTTGTTTGAGACATTTGTTGTATTCATTTAAAACTATAATGTATATAAGAGGACTAGGAGGTTATTATCAGTGACTGTACTGTAGGTTAGTTCTTCATGTTGCTTCAGCTTTACATGATACTTCGTCAAAGTTTGAGATATTTTTACCGTAATTTGTCTTCATAAGGATCTGTTACGTGCTTTGATCTTATATTCAACACTAACCTCAAACATCAATATTCCCGGCTGCCAGGATCTTCGATTAAAGACGGCTGGCAATTACTGACTCTACCTGTCAGGTCAAGAAACGATAATTCCCACATGGCAGATCCTCCTAACATGAGGAAAGAAGAACCCACACGCTTTTTTATACATTCCCCATACAGGCTGTCTGGCTCTGAATTTTCCGCTTGTGTGTACGCTCCAGCTAGAAGGCAACAAACGACAATAGTGGCAGGAAGCCGAACACAAGGTGGTCGTCCGGATTCAGATGAGATGAAAGGCTGCAGGTTTTCCTATTAACTCTCTCATTGGGGGTTAAACAAACTGTAATTCACTGTTGTTTAATAGATTTTGTAATAGACTTTTATTAATATATTAGATCCACTTATAATTGGCAATACCTTCATACATTTAGCACAGATGTGCTCACAGTCAGACTGTTAAAACAATCCTGACTTCCCAAACATTAGTGGGACAAACCAATAACAAACATTTTAACACACGCGCACACATGCATGCAAACACCTGGCTTTTGTCTGTTATTGTTCTCGGAAAAATGCAGAATCGTTTTCCAAAACACCAAGAGAGCCAGGACTCATTTAAATATGTTTTTTTGTTTTGCCAGCGAAGATGTGTGCTTCTCTTTACACACAGCAAGATAACTAACTCCGACTATCAGGAAGATTGAACAATATTTTCAAGCTTTTTTAACATCTGTTTGAAGAAGGTGGTGACACTGTTGCTGAACCTAAACAAGTATTGTTCAATAGAAAGTGTATAGAAAAACAAATGTATGGGTTTTAAACTTTCCTTAGATTCTGCTATGAAGCTGTTCCCTATGGTGGTTAAAGTGAAGTCCCATGACAACTTAAAACGTGCCTTGGCTCATGTTCAGAATTCAGTTCAATAGCCCTATTTTTTTTAGATCAAAATTGGATGTTTGGAAAAGGAAATGTCCATCTGGGAGCAGGCAGAACCAGGAACATAATGAAAAATCCCATCCACTTTGCCTTTAGGGATCCATTACTTGGAGCTAGATTAAGAGATTCCCTGTAGAATCTGTTAACCCTAGTGGTGTCACTGGCAAGTTGTGTTGAACAAGATCTTCTCACTTGTCTGCTTAAATAAAAGGGTTTTCAGTCGAAATACCTTGGACCGCCTGTCAATGTGTTTTTATTTTAATAGGCAAACGTTGAAATAATGTGAAACTGAGCCAAAGACATTTCTTCTCCGCTGAATATCTTCCTATGTCTGTACTAAAACAAGTCCCTTATTTCTGAATGTCAGCTGAAAAACGGAACATCTCCAAATCCTCGATAAAGAATCCCACCTCTGAAGCAAACAAAGAAGTCAAATTTCAGCTTGACTGAACAAGCTTTCTGACATTTAGGGCAACATAAGAGGAGACGTGTGCCTCAAACATTGTGACAGGTTTTTCACGATGTGAATTCTTCTCTATTGAGTTAAAGCTATACTATTTTTTTCTTGCCTGTCACGCTTCTGATATTATATCATCAGATATGTTTATACCACAGTGATAAATGTGCAGGGTTTTTTTTCCTCTCAAAAATCTCCTCTAGATGTACAAGACAATGTAATTTTGGCTAGAAAAAAATGTCTGACTTGACCGAGAGATCACACAAGGCAACTGTGGCAGAAAAATGAATCTCCTTATATGTGATTTCCGAGGTTAAAACCCTGAATAAACAGGGCTGAGTCCCAGGGATGTGGAGAATATCGAGAAAGACAAAAGGGATCAAGCATGCAGGAGATGTTTAAAATCACCTGGGGGGAAGTCAGTGCTGATAATGAGTGAAGTGATGGATGGAGAATTTAACATCAGCTCATGTTACATACATTTCTATGGTGAAAGGTGATGTAATGACTGTCAGACATATAGTGCTGTAGCTCTATTCAATCCCTTAAAGGCTCTTACTGCGGTACAGCCAGTACAGAGGTTGGCAGAGTCACACAGGAGGGTATGGAGGAAAAACATATTCAATTTAAGCATGAAATACAACTTTAAATTTAATAATGGAGTGGGAGTCAGAGCAGATTTTTTAGGGTGATAGACCTTTTTATTCCAGTCAAGACTCTGAGCCGGGCAAAGAGAGGATTTAAGGTGCTTTATGAAAAGAAAGAATTCAATTTTAGATGAGATAAAAGCTTTAAAAAAAACTTTCCTCATCCTCCATTGCCCTTCACTTGTATCCACTGATATTTTTTGAAGACAACAAAAGGTAGACTCAGTCACTTCTGAATCCATTATAACTTCAACGTTTCAAGCTAATTATTTTTGCTTCTGTTTTCCTTTGAAAACAATAATACGTTATTTCTTCTACTGCTTAAAACTATTTTGGCCTGCTTTATTTGAAGATCATTTTGGTAGACTTGAAAGGGTATGGCCATGGGATAACAGAACTGAGAAAGTAAAACAAACAACAGAAGGGATGCAAAAATAGACAAAACAAAGACTATAATAAAAGAAATTCAAGAAAATTAACCGAAATCTAATGTATACTGGAATCGAGTAGTTAGAAAAAAACAAATAAATCGCTCACTGTACTTTGTTGTTGTTTACAAATGTTATTTTGAATATATTAAGTGAAATCTTTGTTGGAAGGTGTGCATACATTTAACGGTTCCACGTGGTCATTGTGTAGAAAGCAAATGGAAAAAAAGAGTATTTTCTCAATTAGTAAGAGACAATTGTTGAAGGGACAATATGTTGGGTCTTTTGTCAGAAAGTTTAACAGGTTCTTCTGATACTCTTATGCATCATCTCCAGTATGCATGGTTTGTTCCTCGTCTCTTTTAACCTTTTTTAAAACACTGTTGTTTTTTCTCCTGGTCTGCCCTTTTGTCTGCCTCAGCACTTTTTGTTCTGGTTCTTTGTCTCGTTGGTCTTTCCCCCAATCTGGCCTGAGCTGTCGGTATTCTGGACTCACTTTTCTGTGTCTCTGAGTTGTCACAACTGTATTGCCATAAAAACCATGCGGTGCCATTTTCAGAATTGCATTTATTCACAAAACAAGATAAAGGCTCTTGTTGTGTCTGTTTCTGGTTTCATTTTCCTGGTAAGTTGAAAGAGACCTTATATTAAAAAAAAAAACACTCTCTCTGACCCACTGCTGTAAAGCAGTTTGGTGGTCACATGACACTAACAGACTCTATCTTGTGAAATGAAACCATTTATTGAACTTTAATAAATTGAATATACTTGTGGAGGATTAGTCAGCCTCTCTAATGTTGTTAATAATTGCCTTCTGTGTTCTCTATTATTTATAATCTCTTTAATTCCTGATTTAATAAAACCTGTGCCTAACTTTTAAAACTTTCTAATTTTAGTTGAAGACTAGAGATGTGGCTGATATTACAAATAAAATAGTAGTTATTTTTGTGCTCCAATTGTTTTTTGTTTTTTTTCTTGTTTCTAGATACAATATTATTAGAATTTCTTTTTCGTAAACATAACTCAAAAAGTTACATTTGCGTTTGTGAATTATTTATTAGTTGTAACAAAGCCTTTTCTAGTGATGGGTTGATGTCATCATTTTAAAAGGCGACGTCAGATGTCACTCTATAATATTTAGCTCTAATTTATTAACTCAATGAAATGTGGCATCATTTTTAAAAGAAGAGTGCTATCTAGTGGCCTTTCAAAATGATAACACTGAATCATGATTCAGCTCTAACAACTGATGCTGCATCACAAGCTTATCACTGGCTTGTTGCAAATACATTTTTATATAGCTGGAAAGACTGTTAATAAAAATGTTGAATGGTGACACACTTGAAAATAACATCCATTTGTGGGGTTATGTCCATGAAAATGTAATTGTTGTTGTGTTCTGCTGTTGATTCTTGTTTGGTGGATTGGATGATTGAAATTTGAAGAAACCATACATATTGGTTTTGAATGAATTCATCAATTTATTCATTTGACAAACAGAAGTCTCAGTAGCATGAGGAAGAACCATACACAACTCTTCCAAATCTGAAGATGGTCTACAACGATTTGTTTACACAGTGAATAAACCATCTTCTTTAAGGTGTTGTCATCTTTGGGCGTTACAGGGAACTCTGTCTTTAGTTTGGCGGTGGTAATAGCACCCAATCCAAACAATGCAACACGTCCTCACACACAAGGTGTCATACTGTCTGACGCCGTGAAATGTCCCCCTGGCGTCACTAGGGTAACGTTACAGGGGGGACAAAAACGTCGGTTTTCGCCTACCCGGGTCACCCAGTAATATACAGAGCACTCCCCGACGTCAGATTCAAACGACCCGGGTTACATTTGACGTGTCGCCCACCTCTTCGTTGCCATGGTAACGTGACGTGACGTGTCGCTGTTGTCCTTTGGCTACCGTAATTCTACAACTATGAAGCGCACTTCAAATGTTTAATGTCAACACTGCGATTCTACCCCCGATTGTGCTTAACGACCTCGAACCACTTTGAAGTCGTACATAAATCGGTAAAAAATGCTTCATTTGTATTTTTTGAAGCTTGGATTGTTCACGAATCGCGGAAGTCAAGAGGCTCTCGCTGATTAATACATGCTTAAAAGGTCCTGTAAAAGTGACTATATTGTATATTTTTAGGTGTTTCAACTCCATAATCTTGACATTGTTTTATGAATGAGTAAAATAAAGTCTGTGTTATTTCGCTTGATCCTCTTTATAATCCGGTGCGCTTTTCTATGAAAATAGAACCTTTCATTGAGATTGCATTTATGGACATATGTTTTCTTTTTATTTAGCTGCGATTATGAGCGTCTACGTGACGTTTGTCAACAGTAATCGCGATCCTGCAGAGGTGACGTCACATACGCTAATAAACTGATCGTGCAAGAATGTAGAGCTGTCACACCACAGGAATAAAATGAGATATTGTGCTTGTTTGTTTAAAAGCGCCATGGAATACAATTGTAGATGTGTGCTTCTATAAAGACCGAGTTAAGTTAAAAAGTTTTCAAACTGCCGCACACGCAACTTCCGCCAAACCCCCGGATGTTGACGTCAGACTTGTTGTTACTCGTCCCAGAACATGCGTTTTTGTTGCCCACGTTTGTGCAGTAACTTGACGGAACCAGGTGCGCGTCACTCGTCTATTGAGGTAAGATATAATTATTGCTTTAAGTCGACTCAGAAATAATGTTTCATTGCATGTAATGTAACTTTCTGTGGTGCGTTAACACGAGAGCTAGTTCGCTAAAACTTAGCTTTTAAACTATAATGTAACTCACACACGTATTTTGTTTGTTATTTTGAAAGGACGAAAATATATTTACATTCCAATAAAAAGTTTGCTATATTGGTAGGTCATGGTAGGCGATTTATTTTATTAATATTCAAGATATTGATTTCATTTATCACTTCCGCATATTAATACAGATGAAATATTTATCGTATTTAATTATATAAGTATACGTTTATTTTAACCCTTTTGGATGAGGGATTTGATCTGTTGTAGTTTTCTTTAAATGAAAGAATATATATAAAATAATAATGAAAAGTATTTTAAATTCATAAAGAGGTAAACCAGATGGAAACACCATCAAACAATGGATGAAGGAAACATGGAGAGCTTATCTCTGAATGATCAAGTATACTTGCTTGTATTTATTGATTTATTATATTTAAAAGGGAGCATTAGTATGTTTTCGTTTTTTTTGCATGGAAGTGACCTGCAAGAACTGCCCAGAACTCCAGACCTGCTTGACATGAAACCTTTCTCTCAGTGGTTCCTGACAAATGATTTCAAATGTGAAGTAAGTGAGTAAGTAATATTTGTGACATAGTGAACACAAACTTGTAAACCTACAGCACATCCCATCATGGAAATAATCTAAAATGCAATTATATGTTCTTTTCTAGGTGAGATGGAGTGCTGCATATCAGGTGCTGGACTAACCATCGGAGGTGGAAGGGGTCAACACATTCCAAATGCAGGTGAGATGGTTACATCATACACACTTTGGTCATTAAAATAGTCATGTTTGGTAATAATGATCAATACATTTCTGTGGCAGGACGCACTGACATGCTGACGCTTATGGCCAAGGTTTTCTGGCTTCTGTTGTTGGAAACACTTACTGAAGAGTCTTTTTCAATAGATTTTACACTTCAAATGATCGGAATCAAATGACTTCATTAATACAATGTTTTCCAGGTTCTGTTGACTTTCGGACAAAGAGGATTCAACGTTGTTATGGCAGTAAGGAGACAACAGGAAGTGAAAGATTCTTGAGAAAGAGATGAACCACATCTGGAAGTCTCTGTCAAGTCGTTGTGATTCCCTGAAAGAGTTGTCTCGCATGGCAGCGTCACAGCAAGGTAAGAGTTTATTTAGCAAGTGAAGAACAGAAGTACAGCTGCTCATTCTTATTGTCTTATTCTTTTAAGATGCACCTTGGGCCTGACTGGTGAGGCTTTGAAGGATCTTCAGAGCATTTTAGGAGCAGGAGCAAGTCAGCATGACGTCACTCGAACCATGACTCGGACCAGAAACTACTACACACAAGTCTTCACTGAGGATGAGACCATCGACGTCGTGCAGATTCACTCTGATGGTTACTCGTGACATTTGTGACGATCTGTGAACAATTGTTTGATATGAAACCTGTAATAAAGCACAATTTGATATCATTTTGAATAACGTCCCATAGTATTCATCATCAGTGCAGGTAATGTGTTGTGAAAATTACTATTGGTGATTTAAAAGTTATAAAAAGGTCTCTGTTTACCTTGGTTTGAAATCAACATAGAGTACAACATGAACAATATTCAGGCAAAGCAGACATCACATGTTAATGAATCATGAATGAATAAATGCTTTATTTAGAACATGTTACATAAGAAAGTAAACTTAAGACAAACAAACAAAACCAATGACATTAGTCAAACAATAATTATAGTCAAAACAATAATATTAACCCAACATGTCCAAAGTAAGAAGGATGAAGCATAAGCTCGTCTATACCTTACCCTTCACTACTCAATTATTAACCATCAACACCCAAAGTACATCAAAAAAATACAAACATAAACAAACAAACATTCAGCAAAACACAGTGGAGATATTTAAGATAAATAGAGATAAACCACTGCTTTCTTGAAATCACCACACTTGCAATAACTTTTTCATAATTTTGTCATTCCATGTGATATGGGTAACAGTAAAAAAATGATTCAATTCATCAGTAATCATCATTGTTTGAAATAGCAACTGAAGAGCTATTTGTAAATTACACTCAAACTATGAAATAGAAGACAGCACGTCTAAAAGCTTTGTGAGAGCCACAGTACATGTTTGAACTTTAAAATATACATATTTATGTTATTGATAGGTGACTCAAGACTGCTGTTATACTATCAGAAAACTACACACACTAACATGATTCATTTGTTTGTAGTGGCCTGTGCTACATCAAAGGGTTAATTATCTATCTTCAAGAGGCATGAAGGCCATTGTAAAGCTGATATTTATATGACACATTCAGATGGTCTCCTACTATCGTGTGAGAAGTTTGGTGTCAATCAGTCCAAAAATGAGGGAGAGGTTGTCATTCTTCTGTCAAGATGGTCTCTGAGTGTAACAGAATAAGCAGACCTGATCTTCCATGAATGGATTTGGCTACTTTTTTTCTACTTGGACCTCAGAGCTGATATTTGGATATGTTATTCTAGACTCCATTCTGAGTTGAGTTGTGGTGGTTTGATGTTGCTATGAACTTCCTGTGCCCCATGGTATCATGGGAAAATTGGAGAAATCTGGACTTTGAAGCTTTATAAATCGACCATTATTAATTTAAATGATCTGAAACGTTTAGAGGTTATTCATGTTCCATTTTTACACATATGTTTTCAATGGCGTTTTTCTAGGTGCTTCCTGAAGCTACTTCCGGTTTGGGAGGAGCAATCATTATGGTTCCACCAGCATATGATTTTAGAGGTGTCAGAGGTCACACAGACCAGGTTTCATATGTCTGAGGGTCACAGAGGTCAAATAAGAGCAGAAGAGCAACAGTCATGAAAAACACGTTTTTGGCCCCGGTTAATTCCCAGCGGCCCCTGGGGGTCTAAAAATGAGCATGATAGTTCACACTAGCCTCAATATCAAGCCTCTTTTAATTATTCATTAGCTGTAAGCAGTACATGTTATTGATTACTAATGTATGATTATAGATGTAATTATTCCAATAGTAGTAAACTTTTAAGGCATAAATGCCTTTGACACTGGATAATCTATTAACTCCAATATGAATATTGTACATGAGCTGTTTTTTATCACCCTGTCATAATAAAAGATATGAAGTGTTATCATAAAAACTTTATTTTAATTTTTTAAGCATTCATTGGTATCAATTATAGGCATCTCTGAAGTTACAACTGCATTGATCATGTTGGGATGAATACTATGGGACGTTATTCAAAATGATATCAAATTGTGCTTTATTACAGGTTTCATATCAAACAATTGTTCACAGATCGTCACAAATGTCACGAGTAACCATCAGAGTCGATCTGCACGACGTTGATGGTCTCATCCTCAGTGAAGACTTGTGTGTAGTAGTTTCAATACAAGCAAGTATACTTAATCATTCAGAGATAAGCTCTCCATGTTTCCTTCATCCATTGTTTGATGGTGTTTCCATCTGGTTTACCTCTTTATGCTGGAATTTAAAATACTTTTCATTATTATTTTATATATATTCTTTCATTTAAAGAAAACTACAACAGATCAAATCCCTCATCCAAAAGGGTTAAAATAAACGTATACTTATATAATTAAATACGATAAATATGTTATCTGTATTAATATGCGGAAGTGATAAATGAAATCAATATCTTGAATATTAATAAAATAAATCGCCTACCATGACCTACCAATATAGCAAACTTTTTATTGGAATGTAAATATATTTTCGTCCTTTCAAAATAACAAACAAAATACGTGTGTGAGTTACATTATAGTTTAAAAGCTAAGTTTTAGTGAACTAGCTCTTGTGTTAACGCACCACAGAAAGTTACATTACACGCAATGAAGCATTATTTCTGAGTCGACTTAAAGAAATAATTATATCTTACCTCAATAGACGAGTGACGCGCACCTGGTTCCGTCAAGTTACTGCACAAACGTGGGCAACAAAAACGCATGTTCTGGGACGAGTAACAACAAGTCTGACGTCAACATCCGGGGGTTTGGCGAAGTTGCGTGTGCGGTACAATTGTATTCCATGGCGCTTTTAAACAAACAAGCACAATATCTCACTTTATTCCTGTGGTGTGACGGCTCTACATTCCTGCACGATCAGTTTATTAGCGTGTGTGACGTCACCTCTGCAGGATCGCGATTAATGTTGACAAACGTCACGTAGACGCTCATAATTGCAGCTAAATAAAAAGAAAACATATGTCCATAAACGCAATCTCAATGAAAGGTTCTATTTTCATAGAAAAACGCACCGGATTATAAAGAGGATCAAGCGAAATAGCACATCCAGACTTTATTTTACTCATTCATAAAACAATGTCAAGATTATGGAGTTGAAACACCTAAAAATATACAATATAGTCACTTTTACAGGACCTTTTAAGCATGTATTAATCAGCGAGAGCCTCTTGACTTCCGCGATTCGTGAACAATCCAAGCTTCAAAAAATACAAATGAAGCATTTTTTACCGATTTATGTACGACCTCAAAGTGGTTCGAGGTCGTTAAGCACAATCGGGGGTAGAATCGCAGTGTTGACATTAAACATTTCAAGTGCGCTTCATAGTTGTAGAATTACGGTAGCCAAAGGACAACAGCGACACGTCACGTCACGTTACCATGGCAACGAAGAGGTGGGCGACGCGTCAAATGTAACCCGGGTCGTTTGAATCCGACGTCAGGGAGTGCTCTGTATATTACTGGGTGACCCGGGTAGGCGAAAAACCGAAGTTTTTGTCCCCCCTGTAACGTCACCCTAGTGACGCCAGGGGGACATTGCACGGTGTCGGACGGTATGACGCCTTGGGTGTGAGGACGTGTTGAACAATGAAATATACTGGTTCCTTTTTTTTTACAACACCAAGAAGCTGTCCTATCGCACATTTCTATCCAGATCATTCAACCATTGCACGCCAATGGTTTAAGCAGAAACCTACTGAACACTCTAGCACAACCCGTTGTCGTATCAGGTGCCTGATTGGTAGCATCTGGAGGTACCAGAAGCAAAAAACAAAACAAAACATTTTTCATGGGCACAACCCACACACTTCTGCAGAGTCCCCAAAAATGCATCTTCCTCACAAGTATATACATTGTCTTCCTTTTTCTTTAATGTTTATTCTAATTTGTAATATACTGTATATATATATATATATAAAAAGTCTTTGACTGTCTTTCGTCCAATGGTGAAGTTGTATGTACAGAAAGGAGCACGAATAGAAAAGGGCTTGACCAGACATGATGAATAACAGGGAGAATCAAACAGGCCTCAACACCCATGTGTTGGACAAGAATATCTAGTCAAACAGACTGGAACACAGATGATACAGTCACGTTCATATCGCTGTCAAGAAGCTATTTACCTCATTAATTCATGCTTGTTGCAGACCAATTGGCTTGGTATGTGCCCCAAAATGTAGAAGTTATCATATTCCAGAGTGAGATTTCTAGACATCCTTCCAGAAATCACACTTCCGTCTGAAGGAAAATGGTCATTTTTTACAATGTGCTGTGCATTTACTGATCTGATATGTTGACCTATATGTCCATGTACATTCGATTTCCATGGATTGCTTTACAATTGATAAAACAATAAATAAGATTCATCTGAACAGATTATGGATAGTTAATCATGCGTGTTTTGCTGTGCACACACTATCTGTGACCTAAATGAATAGAGAGAAAATAAAAAGTGAATGAGTGACACAATGTATAGAAATATTCATTGCTGGCTCAACCAAGCAGTTCTGTGCTGTTGCATGAAAGCAGGATGTAAGTATGTGACAGTTTTGAAAATGGATCAAGGACCCCAAAAACTGGGATATGAACTAATACAGGTCCTTATGGGAGAATTCTGGTCGTGAAAAAAGAAACAAGACATGAATAATTAATGGCGGGACACTGTTAAAACTCTCTCGCTGTTCTTATTTATATGTTTTTTAGTTTTCTATTTTGCCTCCCGAATAAATCCTTGCATAAACGCATTCCTGCAGGTTGTTTCTGTGACTTGGGTTTGTCGAATGAAGAAAAAAAAGGCTTTGCTGATATGTGTGTGTGTGTGTGTACATCAGTCTTTGCTTCTTTGTGTGCATATGTGCGTTTGTGAACTGATGTGTGTATCTGGCTCATCCTTGCCTGTGGTCACAGACCTGCAGCTCACACGCTTGAATGACAATGAGCAAATAGAGACAGAGATACTGGTGAATAAAAAATCTAACCACAATAATTTAATTTTCAGTGGTCTGCAGTTGATACTGATGTGGAGTGACACTGTGAAAATACCTACTTGTGTCTATATATAAATATATATTTAAAAATCAGGGGATTTCACAGAGAAATCGAAAACTATTAAACTCCTTCGACTGTTTTTCCTAATCCTGTCATGGGAAGTTAAAGAGATCTGACTGAAACATTTGTCTATTTTTTCGAATGAGAAGATGTCCGTCATTTGACTTTGTTTTATTCGGTAAAAAAATGCAGCTCATCCTCTTTGATGCTTTAATGCTCAGATGGAGGCACAGAGGCAAAAGTATTACCATCTCCAATTTACTCTGTCCTCTTGCAATCTCTCATTTGCCAAGGATTCAACTGAATCAAAAAAAGTGAACGTCTCAAAAATGTCCTTCAACTAAACTTAGCTCAAACTTGGATGCCCTTTGAAAGAATAAACATTGTTTCGACTTCCATGAGCCGTGATTCACTTGAGATATAAACATCGTTGACGTATTGGTGCATCATTAAAATGAAATTAAGTGAACATTACAACAATTCATGATCATAAAGAGCTTTCCTGCTAAAAACAAATAAGCTCCAGCTATAATAAAGATTCTCTCTCTGTTATCCTCCAACTATTCTCCGTCACTGGGTTTCATTTACTTGGCGATGGCTGACAGCCCAGTTGTCAGATGCACTCTCCAGCTTCAAATCTCACAGAGCCATAGATTAGTTTAGCACAAAAACATTTCAAATGTTTCCTATTTATCAATTTATATTTGATTCAAGGTTTATAACGACCGCCTCCAACAAAACATCCACATGAAAAACGTGTTTGTGTTTCAATACATGGTAAAAGCATTTGAATTGCCCCATTTACATTTTGGATGCTCTCATCTGAAAGCTCCTTTTGTCTTCCTCTGTTTACAAAACCTGCAATTTACCATGCGTTGATTGCAAAAACTCAGTTTGCTAGAGCTTGGCTGTTCATGCCAGTTCTGAAAAAGTCCACTGAGCATTCGTAGCGGTCTTGAAGAAAGACAAAAGAGTTCCTCATTCTAACTAAAGTTTAAAGGGTTGGCCAGGTAGATCAAACGGGCGAGTTATACACAGATGCCCCCAATTTCCTGGCATCATTTAGAATGTAGTCAAAACAGAAACAGAGAGTGTTTTGTGTTGACTTATTTTAAATCTTTATGCAGAGACCACATTCTTTTATGTATTAAACTGATAGTTAACCCAAATTTAACACATTTTCTACTCACGCAGTCGACTAAGGGTTGGGATTATTTTCAGAGTAATCCGTTATTGGCAAAAATTCAAGTCCCTGTCTTTTAGCTTCTGCTTGAATTATATCCTCATTCAAACAAATTGTCAGTGCACATGTGCAAGATTAAATTTAACTTTTTTATTGTAACAATTCTTCTTGTCAAGGCTGAAATACAAGAGGAACTTTACAGATGAGCACCACGGAGGTATTTTGATGTTTTTAAGTGTCTTTTTAGTTGAAGATGACGGCGACACCTGAGCATCAGTCGCTATATTCAAATGAACATTTTTGTCTGTAACTCTAAAAAGGAATGTATTACACTAAAAATAATCTGAACACTTAGTCGACATTAGGGTGAGTAGAAAAGGAGTGAATTTGAATTTTGGGTGAACTAACCCTTTAGATATTAATGGGTTGATGAGACTTCATGAAGCATTGTCTGTATGTAGATGGCACTATCTGCTATGTAATTGATAGATTAGGGTCCCTACTACTGAATAAGGTGACATTGCATCAGTCTGTCTAGATAACTCTTCAAACATGGAAAAACATTATAGGACCATTTCGAAGAGACTCAATTACATTTTATTTAAAGTGGCAGGTCATAAAACAGAGTTATCTCAAGAAACTTATCAGTTTAAACACCACTATATGATAGAATAGAGAACACTGTAGCATCAGAGTCCAGGCAGGGCCATGGAGAGAATCCTGGATCTGATGCCACTATCAGGACTACGTGTAGGAGAACATGCATCCAGCAGAATGCTTAAAGAAGGTGTAGCTCAAGGGCTCCAGGGTAGTCGGCGAGTTATAGCGGATCAGGCGAAAAACAGAGATTCAGTTTGTGCAGCTGTGAGACGGCAAGAGTCCCTTTTGTTTAGTCCTGTTCATGATCAAGTCGAAGTGATATGGCTTTGCTTTGGCAGGTACCAAACACATATCCTTCCTACAAAAATAATCCCGCAGCACATGTCAAACACGTACACATTTGTTTTCTCTCATGTGAATCAAGATAAGCCCAGAACTTTTACCGTCAAGTGTTCTAAAGATACAAATAACCGATGAAATCTAGTCCCGCTACTGGCCTTCAGTTTCAACTGTGGGTTTCCACCTCCTTGTTTGTTTCTTCTCTATTTCAGCATCCTGGCTCTCTGGTCCTCTGGTACTCCTGAAGAAAGTCTGGACATGGGGACTAGGGTAACCTGGCAAGGGTTTGTGGTGGAATCTAAACACCGATTAAATTAAAAAAAAATGTAACCTATGGCAACATTACTTAAAGGTGGCCCAAAGAGACTGAGTCAGTCTTAACTCTAGGCTGTATTAAAAATGAGATTTTTAAGCACCCTCCAGTGATTGCAAGCTTGATAACTGAAGGCCCTGGCTCCAGATCTAAATTTGGAGACTTAACGTATAACCAATGGGTCTGAATCCATGGATCGTAACATCCTAGAAGGTTGATATGTTTGGACTGGATCTGTGATGTATGTTGGTTCAACACCACGTAAAGCATTGTAAGTTAAGAGAAGAATTTTAAAATGTATTACAAATTCTACTGGAAGCCCATGTAAAGAGGACAGCGCAGGAGAAATTTAATCACGCCTCTTAGTCTTAGTCAGAACACTAGCGGCAAAGTTCTGAATGAGTTGAAAAGTTATGAAGGACTTTCTTAGCATTAGAAAGAAGAGAGTTAGCTTTTTCATATAAAAAAAACCAACACATTTTAATTCTGCAGTGCTGAAATCAACCAAATGGGGGTATTGCCAAGTGCAAAAATAAATTTTGAAGAAACTATCTAAGAATAGGGCTGATCCGATCTCATAGCTCACAAGGAGAGGACAAAATTAATTTATATTCATTAATCAAACATTCCATGGGCAGGTCACCACCATGCAGTCCAGCCAAGAAGGAAAACAAGAGTCCAGGTCGCTAGCAAAAGGTCAACTACACCATCATATTGGTCCAACGCCATGGCTGGGATTCTAAAGGGCAAGACCGACATCAGGGTTCAGAAAACATGATCAGTGGAGCTGAGGAACCAGGGTATGAGGCCAATAAATAAAGTCACTGTAATTACAGGGAGGAACAGCTCATGAGTGGGTGTAAAAAATCAAGAGAGTGTAAGAGGTACTGAACCTGCAATGTCAGGGTGTCAATAAATAAGATATGAGTTCAGCATTCCTCATTGTAAATTTAAACATATTTGAGAGGTCCTTGGAAGGACAAGGAATAGCCTTTTTTTTTTTTTTTACAGTTTTCTTTTATTAGAATAGACAGAGAAAAATCCTTAGTTACTTAGTATTGACTCTTTTTCACTCACGTCAGAGTTGAGAAATAATGAAAATCGAAATATTAATTTTGAAGTTCATCTAACTTAACCAAGCTCTAATAACTGCTCAATGAAGAACGATCCCTCCTACTGAGTTGCATACAGGAGGACAAACGTGTCCTCCAGTAGGTTTTGGACCTAATAGTTACTAAAGAATATAATAAAACATAATACGAACGCTAGTCATATTTTTGGACAGAATACATTTCCTGTAATTAGTCTGAATGTCTCTGCATGTGTTTTATGTCATGACAATTATTTCAGTGCCACAACATTTCACTAACTGTCAATTATAGTGGATCTGAATGACATCTGTCCAAGAAACACTTTTGAAATTGTTTAATCAGATCAGCCTTTAAACCTTCATAATATTTATTAGAAACATAATCCCAATACAACTCACTGTAGTTGTCCTTGCTTCGGTTTGTCTGCTAACATACCAAGCTGCTCTCACATCTTCTTCAACACCCTTTCACCTCCTTCATTTTTTTTATTTAGCTGCCCACGGGATCACCCTTGAAATATCCATTCAGCCCACTCGCGTCCTTTGTCGGAACATTTCTTTTGCTTTTCTATACCCCTATATTCAGCCTCTCACCTTGTCGAACTAGTCATGTTTGCTTCTTTCTCTGCCGTTCTCTCGCGTAACACAAGGGGATAGTTATTTATATGCACCCAACACACATTTAATGTTTGTATGTTTTCTGTTTAAATACATCTTTAGTAAAGGACCACTTTTTTCAGTTGTTCATACTTTCATGCAGATGTAGTATTACTCTCTTGCTATTATTATGACACTGCTCTCCACTGCCTAACTGTCAGAAACCGACCTTTATCTCATTTTTGGAAATGGAAAAGCAGTATGTGCAAAACGCATAACAAAGGTTCCACAGCGTTGCAGTTACACTGTTTGCGACATTAGTAACAGCACAAAAAATTGTGTACAACATTTTTAATTGAAAGTTGACCATAAACTGTGAAAACTATTTTTAACAGTGGTGATGCACAGCTCAAGATCTAAAAGTATTGTAATAGATTTAAATTCTACATTGTAAGAGTAAATAAAAAACGTAGTTTCAATGAAACAAGACTGGTAATTTTTTTATTCTCAATCCAGTTTCCGTTAAAACTATTTTGTGCTTGAAAGAGTAGAGAAGAGTCCCATGTAGCATTAGGTATGGGGAATTTATTTGAACCAGGACCAGCTCTTCGATTCTCCTGTCCTCTAGTTTCAGAGCAAGTCTGCTAACCGGAAATAGCGGCTGGACACCAACGAAGAAGCGTCCACTGGAAGTGATGCGTTGGCGGTCCAAAGTGTGGCAACACTTGCGACAAGAGTATCGAGGAATGTGTTTTGCAAAATGATTAAATGAAATTCATGCACAACTGGCCCATTTTTTTTCCAGCTTTTAAAATCTACGATCTAAATGCTAATTATGTTCTTTGCAGCCAACCGAGGAAGTCTGCGGCGCTGATGGGACACCATTCAGTCGGAAGATAAGGATCAGCAGGAGTACACTTATGTGTAAATGTGTTTTCATAAGGATTTGAAAAAATAAAGCTCGGAAGGAAAGTGTACACCAGTGAAATCGCATTTATAATTAATTACATTTATATCCAAGTTCATCGATTGGATAGTTATTTTATAGTTGAAAACAGCCTTGTGGGAATTGATAGTAAAGTTTCTTAAAATGTAAAAAGAAATAATGAAAATTCATGAAGAACGTCATTTTATTCAGAAAGACTTTTAAAGGAACCGGGATCAAAACAAGGAATCATAATTGGGATTAGAACCCCACACATTGTAAATAAAAAAACAACAACATACATCTAAGGACTTGTTTAAAGACAAAATATGATCAAATCTTTTCTCTAATGCAGTCTTTTATCTCTATTACATCTCGACAGAGCAGAGCAGCCAACCAACCAAAGCCTGTGGGGCTGAAGTATAATGTGTTTTGCTCGCGGAGAAACAAGAGGGAAAACATCAAACGTTGGGATAAACTGTAGACACAAATAGCATCTTACCTCCAGTTCCCTGTGCATTTCACACACCGTTATCCACTTTACATATGATTTAAATGGATCCTGACATATCTTCCACTGATGTAAAAGCCTTTTTAATCGATTCTTCACATCTCTCACCTTCAGTCATTCATTCTGAGTCATTTAACTCTTGGTATTGGGTTTGTACTGTGGTTTCCTACTTGACAGGGATTTGATGATGATTCAATGTGTCTTAATTTGTCCAGACAGTGATTTGTTTTCACCTTTGTACCCCTAAAAAGTGAACTGAGTGCTTCATCGATGTGTTCACATTAGAGTTCCATACGGGATGTATTCCCTGTTTGTAGCTAAGATTAAAGGCTTAAACGTGGTAGTGAAGATACGCGGAATGGGGTTAATGTAGAAAGTTACTGCCAAAAGTTTGAAACTGTCTGTGATCCAAGACACAAATTTAGATTATTTTATTTCCAAAGTTTATACTTATAATTTCATTTTACATATTTGTGTGCTTTTAATTTGTATATTTCCCTCTGTGTGTCAACCAACAATCGTGAAGCCAATATTGAGTCTAGTTCCAGTCTTTGTTGTCATATGGTCCACACTTCTATGTTGGTAAATCTGACCTATATATAATAATAATAATAATAATCTCTATTTATATAGCGCCTTTCTAGACCAGGGTCACAAAGCGCTTTGACTATATCTGTTCGTTTTCTGTTCTTTATTGATTAGTAATTTCAGTTTTTGGTTTGCTTCAGATTTATCTTTGGTTGTCGTTCGTGAATTTCACTCTTGATTTAACAGCGTCCATAGTTCTGCTTATCGTCTGTTTACTCTCCCTTTAAAAAATCAAATATTTGGGCACATCGAATTATTTGCAATTGTTATGTTAATGATATTTTATATCTAGAGAAATGTGTTTTTATGGGTTAACTTAAGTACTTCAAGAACAATTCATTTAATTTTAAAATAGAATATTAAGTACTTTTATTCTAAAACACCAACAGCAGCTAACAAAAAGTGTTGTACACAAGTTAATTTGAAGGAAAACTGACAATAGTTAATACAGTTAACCTTTTTGAGTTACGTTTACGAAAAATAAATTCCAATAATATTGTATCGAAAAACAAAATTTTATTTGTTCATAATATCAGCAACACGACGATATAAATTATATTTTTAAGAGTTCTCTAAATACTCTAAATACTAGTTTAATAAATAATTTAAATACAGTATTTGCAGTATATTGATTGACCAGCATATAGCTGTTGGTTCCATTTCCCAAGTTAATAAAGTATGGCAGCTTTAACAGTCTTTGCAGCTAATAAGGATGAATGTTCTTTTTAATTCATCAAAAAATGTGGGTGTTATTTGCTTTTGCTTTATTTTACATCTGATCTAATTCGATATGTCATGAAGTCATATACCAGGAAATACAATTATCCATAGTTTTCATAACCCATTCTATTTACATTACTATTATTATTACTATTTTAGTGGTTATTGTAAAACCATTATTGTAGTTCAACTACAGTTAGATTTTTTTTTAAGCTTCCAAATCTGTTTGCCAAACTATAACACAAGATAGAATAACAATGGATTGCTGGAATGAATAAGAAATTTGGGGTGTTTCAATAAAATAACTTTTCGTCGACAGAAAACTCAAGTTTACAAAAGGAGCCGCTGGATTGCTTGAGATTTTCTGTCTCTGTTGTGTTTAATTCCAAATTAGGAAGGATATCTATGTCTGTGTGTTATGAAAGATGGGAGATTTAACTCAGTGACCAATGTTACAGTAAGGATCGACGATTGCAAACTGTAACCGGACAGCCCCGAAAAATCTGGCATCTCTTCTGTTGAATTAAACAGCAACGAGTCTAGAAAACATATAAAACAATGAAAAAAGATGATGCTCATACCTTGGAAGAGTTTGCACCGGTTGGTAACACATTTTTTTTAATCTGTTAACCAATGGTCAAGAAGAAGTCCAATTAATGGACATATGGAACTGATCTTGAACTGGAGTGGTAACCATTACTTTCCAAGCAATTTGCTTTGTCTTTGTGCGAGAGGCGACACCCTAGACTGAATGCCAGTCTGTTGCAGGACACAAAGGCAAACAACCCTTCACACACACCCTCATACCTACTGACAATTTTCCCAAGTTCCCAATTTTTTTATTCTTTTTTTACTGTTGGAGGAAACCGGAGTGTGCAGCGCTAACCCACGCAAAAAAAGGGATAACTGCGCTGTTGTGAAAGTGTGTCTCCCCTCTGGGGATGAATAAAGCTTTTCTATTCTTCTTCTATTCTATTCTACTTGAATTAATAATATTTGAATAAATGTTTGGTTATTGAAGCTAAAGGAAATGAGGAAAAGTCATGGCACTTCAACTAAATTTTTGTATACAGTATATTTAGCAGAAAATTCATTTAAATAAAGGTCCAAATTGTATTGAATTATTTCATTTAATTTTGCAAATAAATGTTTAATTAAATGTTTAACAAAAAACATAACTAACATTTTACAGCAGTTTCCACATTTCTTTCTTGCTATGTACACAGGTACAGCAGAAAACCGACCAGAAACTGTTTCCTTCAACTGAGAAAAATCTCTAAATTAAGGAAAATGTTGTCACAACATGATCTGGAGTTTGTAATCCATGCGTTTGTGTCTTCTCGCCTGGACTATTGTATAGCTGTCTCGCCTGCAGTTGATTTAGAACTCTGCAGCGAGAATTCTTACCTGCTCTAGTAGAAGAACTCACATTTCGCCGATCCTTAAAACTCTTCACTGGTTGCCAGTTTCTTTCAGGATCAACTTTAAAATTTTGGTTCTTACTTTCAGAGCTATTTATGGTCAGGCTCCTCCTTACATCAGTGATCTGATCTAGCCTTACACCCCAGCTCGGGCTCTTAGGTCTGTGGATCAGAATCTACTGATGGTTCAGCGCACACAGTTCAGGACCAGAGGACAGAAATCCTTCCAGGCTGTTGTCCTAAGCTTTGGAACGATCTTCCTCTCTCTTTGCGTTTGATGGATTTACTGACTCTTTCAAGAAACATCTTAAGACATTTTTATTTGTGCAGGCTTTTTCTGGAACTCCTGTGTTGTTCTCTGTATTATCTTGACCTTTCCAGTATTTGTATTATAGAGTAATGCTTTGATTGTTTAGGGGCTTTGTGACCCTGGTCTGGAAAAGCTCTACAAATATAAATTATTTAATGTCTTACGTCTACTTAACCAAGATTAACTACCGGGAAAGGCATGTTGAATACAACCATGCACTGTTTGACCAAAACTTTGGCTCTTCAGTCGTGAGATGAAATTGAATTACATGCACAATTACATACTAATTAAACACGTGATTAGACGTTGGGCTCACAGAGGGGCAGTGGTTAGCGCTACCGCCTCAGGAAGGTTGTTCCCCTGCGTGGGTTATATAGTTGGACCTCATGTTTCAAAGACAATTTAAGTTGGTTCTTAATTGTCCATAGGTTTGAATGTTTCAATGGTTGTTAGTATCAGAGTGCTCTGCGACTGACTGGCAACCTGTTTAGGGTGTTTTTACTGAAGGTTGGGTCGACTATTTTGACCCAGAAGATTGGATTGTAGATTAAATTTAGGAGGGAGAAGGGTCGTAGCCTCGCGTTACTGTTACTAGACAATAAGAAAACCATTAAGGTTTAGACACATGACATTTGCTCTTACCAAGACATCTCTGCTTCCTGCCAAATGACGGAAGGAGGATGAAGTTCTTTACCATTTTTGCACAAAAATTTCACAACATGACACAAACAATTTCAAACATGTGTAAGCATGTTCACAGCTATCATTACCATACACACAGCTAGCTAGTTGTTTGTATGACGATTAGCTATTTGTGTTGCTGATTTGGCTTCAGTCGAGCAAAAAACATTATTTACATCCTAACTGTAAAATTTGAATCAAAGCTTCATTCAACAGACATAGAGGGACATATAACCTTTTCGCTGCTCCCTGTCCTCCTGCACTGTATCAGGTTTGCAGCTTGTAGAGTCAAACAGCCATCATTGATATTCAGACGGTGAGTTAAAGAGAGGACTCAGTCCAGTTTGTTGATATTCAAGACATTCAATAGCTAACGCACAAAATTCTGATTTCATATTATTACATACGGATATTCAAGAGTTTCAAGTGTAAATGATGACCAGTGCTTTATCCATACTTGTTTTTAACAATTATGTCTTTTGTTAGAAAAGGGGTGTAACATATTTTTTACAAAGAAGGTCTTCATTTTATTAGCTATATTATAATAGTTAGTCCATTTGCTGAAAATATAGCTAAACCTTGTCAGAAGTTTGTTGTTATGTTTTTTTGGAAATTAAAATGGTAGAGTGCCTTCTTAGGGCACCTGTAGATTCTGATGCATTTTTCTAAACATTTATGATTGTGGGCGGGACAACTGTGGGAAATATTTTGTATTCAATAGCATGAACTCAGGTTTGCAAATGTATCCAGTCCGACACTTATATAATATTTTTTATCTTTGTTATGATATTATTTGTAAAATAATGCAATCTTTTGAGTTTTGACAGTTTTGCATTAACATTACCTTTAAAATGATGTTGGAAACATTTTTTTTTTTGCTTCATCATTTTAAAGGAATAGGAAAATAACCACACCTTACTGATAATCCATAGTTTGAACACATCAACATAAGTATCATGCCGGGTCAACATGTAAACTCGCTGGTTATAAATAACCCAGCATTGACTTGGCTCTTTCAACCTAGCTTTGGGGGACAATTCGGCTTACTTTTCAACCCAGCAGTTTTTAAGAGTGAAGGCTCCATCAACCTGTGGCCCTGATTAAAGAATAAAAGGTAGAACATGAATGATTAAATAAACCTGAAGTATAGATGACGAGTGCATGTTCTATCAGATAAGAACACACACAAATAAATACATCTGCAAGACCATATTTATTCTTTTTTTGATGCCAGGTAGAGGCAAAAACAAAAGTAGATGATGCATGTCATAAATGTGATTTATTGAAAAAGATAAGTTAACACAATGATCTCTATAAACTTTCATAAACATTTGATCTGATACATTTTTATTTCTTAAGAAATGTGAATTTACAGCAACCAACCAAGTAGCTAAGTGAGTTCATTTCTTGCTAAACCACTTGTTTGAGAGAACATGATCAATGAAACTTAATCCATTTCATGTTCTCACTGTCTGTTGGCTCCTTTTTGCTTTGTCTGTCATCTCTTCTGCACAGTCAGAGTAATTCATCGATTCTCTATCCTTCTACGATGAAGGATATCTTCAGAGTTCCTTGACCATCAGGTAGTTAATAACACAAGTGAGAGTTTGTACTTTAGCTGAAGAGCATCTGCAAAAAATAGATTCTGATGTGCTTAATGGATTTATTTGAAAGCTCTCTCACTCTTAGCTTAAGGCCCTTTTGTTTGCTTCTTATTTGGATACTTACTTAACCGAGAAGAGACACTCTGAAGCTGCAGGGAGAAAAGAAAAACATGTCTTTGGCCCAAAAATAAATCCTCACACCTGCTGTCGTTTTTTAAGCCAGAACACGCCTGGATTCTTACATCCTGAGCCTGGATTCTAAAATGAAAGCTGATGTTGCATTTTCCTTTGAGCAGTTTGTTTATGTGTGTTGCTTTACTTCCATCCTCTGCGTACAAGTATGTGTTTTTTCCTCCTTTTTTGTTTTTGCGTTTACTTTATGTGTTGATGTGTTCGCTTTTAAAGCTGATATATAATTATATATATTTATTATACATTGATTTATCGTCATAATCAGTCAATTATTTAATTAAATGTAAATTAATTAATTTATCCTTCTAATAATTCTAGATGATCCTCTCACTATTACTAAAATGGATCTTCATTCTATTCCATCTCCTCCCCAGCACGTGAGTAGAAGCGCTGACCTCATCATTGTTAACCTCTTCTTGACATGACATACATATTCATAAAGTCGCAGTTATGGCCTTTCAAGGTGTACAACCTTTTGCTCCAACACTCACAAAAGTACTCGCAGTCTTTTTTCTCCACAAAGAACCATTTATTCTTCACACATTTACTGAAAATTACAGTTTATTGAAAGGACACAGAAAGGTCAGATAACACAGAGACGCGTAGCTAGGAGTAACTACTCAGTGCATGGCACATTCTCGGGGAGACGACCCATTGTGAGTCTTTGGCTCTTTGCCTCGGGAGTGTTAGAGGCAGAAAGAGTGCTGAAATATTAATTGTTGAACAGTTGGCCAGCCAACTTGACCCTCTATTATTCAAAATGTGGAGGAGTAAATAAACCTGCTACGATGAGTGATAAACTATGGTCTAAGTTTGGTAATAGATGACTATACTAGGATCTTAGCGCCTCAATTTAGATATTTATTACAGGTTACGGTTCAGACTTCACCAGTGCAAAGGGACTTTTTGCAAAAATCACACATTTAAAAAGCAGTGTGCTGACTCAGAATAAAGTAAATAACAAATCAACACCTATGAAACAAGTAACCAGTGCCATTGCTACCTTATTAAAAAATACTTTTCTACAATGCATGCCATTTACTATGGATGGACTTTTTAACAATTACTGTGCCTTGCTTAAGACGCAGTGATTGTTATTCATGTTTATTGTCTCCCAGTGTGTGTGTCTCTGTGCGTGCAAGTGGATGTGCATGTGTGTGCGTTTCAGTGTCAATGTGTGTGCTCTTAGAAAGATCATTCAGGCAATAGAGGACTCCTGCATGTTGAATCATCGTCGTCCGCTCAGTTGTTTTGTGTCTGTGTCTTTTTGCTGCTGCCTCCGTCTTCAGCTTCGCTGCTTTCCGAATGCTTTGTTTTGACGTTCCCGCTCAACTCTGGGCTCCTTTGCTGCTGCATTTAAAGAAGGAAAACATTTCTTACAATGAGCAGGACGTGAAAAAAATTATATTGAGGCAGGAAAATGAACACAAACATTTTTATAAATGGAAAATGGACACTTCAGGTGATCCGAGGTCTGTATTAATAACTCTAGCTTCACATCTGGTCTCCATTGCAAAATGAGTTTTGATTTATTCGTGTTTCCATTAATTTACTGCTCTTATTAACTTAATAACTTTCCGTATGAAAAGCTTGGATACAAATGGAGAAAAAATGCATGGATAAAATTCAATTTAAAATAAACATCCAATAAATACCGGGGAAAGTAAATTTGCTTTCTTATTGACCTTCAACCAGATTGTCTTTAAAGTAATGTTCTTCCATGTACACCGCAGACTGAGTGCTGCAGATATTTAGTCATTATTGTACCTGAGGACTCCCTGCAGAGGAACAGATGGCAGACGGAGCCTCACTCCTTATGTGACATTAATGCTTCTGCCAAATGACGTCAAACAACTCTCCAAACCTGCCTTGTAATGAGCTGCTGCAATCTTCCTACTAAAGGGAAAACTTTTATGTATAAAACTATCAAGGAGAATATAAAACTGCAATGATTTCATTGTGTACCAGCTGAAGTCATTGGTGTTACCTGGGGATTTTCATATGATACCGCAAAAAATGTTTTAACCTTCGTCCTATCCCTGGGTCAAGATAAGTAACAAATGTGTCTGTGGTTATCCTTCTGTTGTCTCTGGGTCAAGGTGAATGACCTCCACCACTGCATTTGTATTCCTGGAAGCCGGGGAGGTTGTTTACCTTGACCCAAAAGCAACACAAGGGATACCACAAACACATTTGTTTACGTGCGACCTTGACCCTGAAATAACACAAGGGTTACATTAAAAATTAATTATTTTTTAGTTTATAGTAAATAGTAAATATGACATTAACCCTGAAACACATTAGGAAAGAGTCTCAAACTGACATGACTGATTTCATGGGGTGTGATTGGATTGGCCGATCGCAACAGATTCCGAAAATCAATCTGATGTTTAGGACTTTCGGCTTCTAATAAGGCTGTGACTTGTTTAATATTTGAGCTACAGAGCTCTGATTTTGTTTAAATCCTTCCTTCTAATGAGACAAAGACAATACCATTTTTCTCATGCTATTTTAGCAAGAAGGCCGTAGTAAGTTCACAATTGATTTAGCCTTTTTTGCCATTTTGACGAATAAGGACACACATGTATAATCAGATTTACTCTAGACACAAAGGAGCTCATGAAGGTCATTTTGAGCCCAAGAAGAGTTCTGTAGGACCCCTGTAAACCCCTCGAGAGAGTAACCAAGCTGACTCAAGTGCCCTTTATAGATATAGATGCTCCTGATGCAAACAAGAGCCTTCCTCTCTCTCACAGGCCTTGGTGCGTATATTTAAATTCCTGGCATGCAGGCTGTAAACAAATTACAAAACATATCGATTTGGCTGCAAGCCTTGCCTGATATATATTGTTTCGTTATTTTGTGTGTCATTTATTTTATTGCATAAATGGGGGAGGTCATATTTTACTTGCCAGTGTCAGTTAAAAATACATGGGTTCAGCTTTATAGCTGAGATATTTATTTTTGCTTCAATTCAACCTCGTATTGATTTGAGGTATGTAAGCAGCAGAAAGGCTGCGCGTTTCTTCTCCTGCTGTGTTGTTGATGTTATTGGTAAGCTGGCTGAAACTCCAGAGAGGGTTTCTCGACATGCCAGGATGTCAATGTTAGGGTTACGACGTGTGTGTGGCGGCTTGTGCTATCAGTCAAATTGAAGAGCTCAGGATGTATTGAACGACATCGCCTTACAACGAGTGACTCCCTGTTCTTATACGGCATCATTGTGGGGAAGAATGTTACTCAGAGAGGGATGGAACATATGCTAAGGTGCCACTCGGGTTCATCCGTCACAAATCAAACACGGGAACACGTAATGAAGGTGCAGCGGTGGCGGGAACAAGGAGGGGGGACACTTTAATTCAGACTGATCCACTGAGACGCGACAAATCAAGTTGTTTACAATTCCACGAACAGCATACGGTGCTGGGAAAGAATTCCGATTCATCAATGAATGCTTTGATAATTCACTCAATACATAAACAATCAATAGTGAAATACTATTTTCAATTAAGTTGTTTGTTTGTTGGGTTGACAGCAGTCGTTGCTGCTTCAGGCGCCTTATCAATCATCATTATCTTTTCTTTTTAATACAATGGCTTCTGTTTTTTTTGTTTTTTTTCACAAATAGATGATGTGTGGCTCTTCGTGAAAGCACAATTATAGCTTCTGCAAGGATATATCGTAAAGAAAATATCTTCCATTAATATTTTCTTGTCCCGTTTCTCAAATGGGTTTTTCAAGCTGATGAAGCTCAGCTGGTTGCCGTGGGGCCATGAGTGGCTCCCTGAGGTGAAAAGACTTACAGGGAGATAATCCCACATTTTCACTCCCAAATCGCTTTATGTCCTTTTTGAATGTCTTATTTTTTGTCAACTATTTCTGTAAATTTGCAAACTAATTTGCATTCCTGTTCATCATCGCTACAGTTGTTGGTGCAAAGCTCCATATTTGTAGCACAATAAATAAGAAACATAAATCAGACACATGCAAGATATAATGTTTTTTGCTTGAAGATAAATGTTTGTGTCTTTGTCAAGTAAATACAATAGTGCCACTCGAAGGCAGCTCCTTGGTTACCATGGTCGGCCAAAATGAGATGCATTGTGTTGGCGCACCATCTGCTACCTTGATACAGGTGCAACTGTGTTTCAGTAATGTTATGAGGGTCAGAAATGCATCGACAGTGGCATGGTAAACAGCAGATTTCTGCAGATAGGCTGTATTGTATTCAGACTGTTCTTCCCCTTGCATAATATAACACTATGGTCTCTCCTGCTGGCCACATAATCATATTTTTATTATTGCAAAAACACACTTGACACCACATCCATAGACATATTTATATATAGTTATGAGTGAAAAACATCTAGTTGGTCTAACTTTCATCTCTTTCATAAAGAAGCAGAAGTCGGCAGGTCTCTCAACTCTGTTGCAAAAACATTTCCCCATATTTCCAAATTGTAATTTAATGCACGTTACCTGCTGCTGATCGTGAACTTTTTGACGTTCTGAAGCTGATTCTTCTGTCTGGATTTGAGAGCAGTTTGCGCCGGTCTGTAAAGGAGGAAATAAAAAGGCTGAGTAGGACAGAGAATTTAACTGAAACTTTACGAGACAATTCTAGATTTTGATTTAAAAGCATTATTTTTTTATTACTCGGTTGTTAGTTGCAAATGATTCAGCTTTTTCTTGCACTGGATGTGAGCATGAATCAAACCTACTCATTGCAACTATATTCATTCCTGTAATTAACTGGAATATGGTTCATAATTCTTATTGGTTTCAGCTGAGGCTCTAAAAAGTCTTGATTTGACGACAAGAAATCTATTGTTCAAACATAATTAAAACAATCAGCCTTTTGAACAAAGGATGTGTTTTGGCGATTCAATACTGGCAAATCAAACCATTTTCATTCAAAATACATCTCCCTGTGGTTGAAAACTGCTACAAGCTAAGAGTTTCTAAATAGTTTGTCTTCATGAATATACATGGTACATAAAACATATGTATTTAAAAAAAAGGCAAGAAAGCCTTTTTTTTCATTTTCATGTGACAGGAACATCCAACAAACTTTCCATCACTTGCTCACTTTTCTTTTCCCCCTTCTGTCTCTTCACTCTTTACTGTTGTTTCACAATGATGGATCATTGAAGAATATTCCATTGATTTTAATGTTAATTTTTAACTGGTCATAATGACGGGTGAGGCTCTGCTTCTAGCCACACCCCCTCAATCAGTAGACCTTTGTTTTGTGAATACCTTGACAAGAATTTCAAAGCAGGTTAACAGTACCAAAAAGTAAAGTACCCTATATTTACAGATGATTATTACATTATTACTCTACGTTAAGAAAAGTCTTTAAGACTGCACCTTTAAAAATGTCTGGATGCACATAAAACTGTACACAACTGGTGTGAATGAAAAGTGCCCGGTGATCATAAATCTTCTTAAATGAAACTGAGCTGACGGCTGTTGAAATTTCTTGTCAAGCCTAGAATGAGCATCATTCAAACAGCAGCATTATTGTAGCCTCGACAGGGTAATGTCATTCATTAGGAGGCACTTGTAAACACTATTTTTGGAATCTAAAATAAATTTAACACCATATTGAAGAAGCGTTTCATCATTTGCCACTATTGCTCCATACCTTCCTCCAGTGAATCCAGTTGTATCTGTAATAGCTCTTGAGTGGCCGTCAAAAGTATTTTAGGAAATGAATTCCTTCGCTAAAGGATCCATCTTTGTTGCAGGAATGTGTTATTGCCACAATGCGTGTGTAGACCCAACATGATTTGCTGCATTATGTCTGTACAAATAGCAGTTCCTTTCAAACGCCTCAATATAGATCATCAGACTTTTTTTTTTCCATCTTTTCGTCCACTCTAACAGCTATCAATGTAACAGAAGGACATTCAGCCAGCTCTCTCAAATCCTGATTGCAAACTCAGAGTGGCATTGAGAGTTTGAGGCTCTTGAATGTGAAATTGCTGTGGAGTATTTTGTTTTCCCTCTTAGACCCATTTAATCGATATTACTGTCATTATTCTCGGCTTTCAATCAAATAAATGTGTAAACACATTGAGAACTGAAGCATTATTTTCTTCTACTTAACCGTAAATCGGTCAGTCTCTATAGTAAGTTATCATATTTTTATTTTACACTTTTAGTAGAAATACAATCTAATTATATATATACTATATATATTCAATTACTTTTTATAATTTACTAACTTCCAGAGATTATTATTTGAACTCTATTGGTATACATTTATTACATTATTGTTATAACCATAATGGCACTGATAAATGGTTGCTACTAGGGGTGTTAGAAAATATTTGTATGGCGATATATTGGAATATTGTTTTCCACGATACTGCATCATTTTTTTTTTCATTTTTGTCTTGCAAATCATATTTTATCTGTTACCATGTTTTTTTTTTAAGTTTTGTACTTCAATAATGTGTTTGTAAAATAAAACAATTCCATTCTTTTTTACAATTAACAAATATTCATGGTGTTTGTTCACTTTTCTGTTACAATTTAACTTCCAGCAGCAGACATTCTGTCCTTAATGAACATTCTGAAATCCTGCGAGATTCCGGCAATGACTGAGAACGAGAGGATGAAGTCAACTCCACTAGCCTTTAATATTTGGACATATTTGGTATCAAAACAGATGAAAGCAGTTACTAATATTTTAAGTATGTTCCTACAGCATGAGTCAGACATTGTGTGACAAGAAAACACAAGAATAATATTTTCTCACACATATAACATTTTGCCTAAGTATAATTCTGACAATATTAATATAATTAAAAATATTAGAAATTGCACTTACAATTTGGACAGATTTTGTGTTTAGTCTTAAACACCATTCAAGCAACCTAAATGACACCCGTCCGTACTTTTGTCAAGAAAGAAAAGTATTAAAATTAGGTTACACATAATAATGTTAATTGAAATAGTTGTTTAAAGAACACATTATAGGGGTGATGTAAGTACAGCACCGGTTTCAAATTGTGTTCAGTAAGGTTGCAGAGCTTATAGTCAGACTATGTTTTTTTTTACCAGAGACTTGAACCTAAAAACACATTGAAGAGGAACACTGCAGATTGAAGCCCTGCGGTCAAACATGTCCAGTACTATTTATGTTCTCAAAAGGCTTTACCTCCTCTGTTTTGCACTCTTTAACTCTCCCGTTCTGTCTCCTTATTACTCCAATGTTCATGGGGGATTTGCTTTCAGTGACAATTCTCTGGAGTTTGGAGATATCCTGTAGAGAAAACAACACATCAGCTCGGAGTTATAAAGCACAAAATGGGTAAATGGCTTGTTGATGCAATGGCGGGGCAATGGCTAGGGTTCGTTTTAAGCAATTATTATTATCTATGAAATATTATTTGATGTCAAAACATAAACAACAACAACATCCTGGCTCTGATATCAGTATGAAACATTTTGTTGGCATCCAAGGGGTAATCTTGAGGTGTGTAGGTCCCTCCAGCCTGTCTATAATTTCACATCATATTAAGTCCAAGCTCCATCCTCTTCGTAGCTGTGAGCTAAGCTTAAAGGCACATGTAAAAACCTACACCATTGAAAACAATAAATAAAGCAGTGTGCGATCACAGAGTATGTGACAGACTGTACAGTGACGAGTAGTTGAATGACACAAACGTACGCCCTCAACCATGACAGAGCCTTGCGGGATCTGGCGACTGCTTCTCTGGGCAGAGTAATCAGTAAGAGAGGTGTGTTGGGGCCAAAATATCAAAGTAACAGCTGGGCAAATCATGTGTGGTAAGTGAACATCGAGCTCCAGTCACTGAGTCAGGCCATGGCCAACGCAGATGGAACCAAGGGGGTGCAGTCAGGTAACAGGCAGACCTGAAGCCATCACAGCCTGTCCAAGGTCTGATGCCAGAACAAAAAAAAAAAAAGAAATACATGAAAACATATCTGTGGTTTGGCCGTTCATTTTTTCATGACTCGTTCCAAACTTGTGGTGATTTAACAAGCTCCCTGACTGACCTGACCTTGAGGGAGAGAATAACGGAGCGTTCTACCGAAAAGATGGAACTGTGATAGCAAAAAACGCACAAGACAGATACGAACGTTTGACAATCTGTCGAAAGACAAAAGGCTTTTGGTTTAAAAGTGAAGACCTGTACCACAGCCTGTTATTCAAATCATTTTGTGGGCAAGACAAGCAAGTTGGAAGATGAAGAGTAGAGTCACTCTTGATTGTATTTTTTTTATTTTGTAGTTTGCAATTTCATCTGTCATATAATGGTTCAATACTAATACATTGTGTTTTGTTATTCCCACCAAGGGTTACCAAAGAAAGTGGTGGTGAAAGACAAATAATTGTGGAAATCTAATAATATATTTACATTTATGTTATTCTTGTTCATTTTCAAATATTTTTTGTGTTGTAATTTAATGCATGCTTTTTTTTTTAATCCCACTAAGGGTACAATTATAAAACAAGAGAGGCAGAGCTGTTATCTTGTATTGTTTGATCTTTTATGAAAAGCTATTTAATCAGAAAGACTTTAAGCTCAGGAATTTTCAAAGGGGTGAGAAATAAAAAACACAATTATTTTACTTCTGCTTTATCTGATTTGAAAGTAAAATTAAATTGGTTTATGACCCTGAACAGGTACATAGATAAAAGAAGAAATGCGCATAGAAAAAGCATTGATATAACTATGACACTAAGCTATATAAACAAGAACTATCCATTTAGAAGTTTTTCTCAACAACATTAAATTAGTTCTACGTATACTCTTTTGGGATTTTAACTTTGCACAGAAATCTACTTAATCCTAAACTTAGCAGTAACTTGCTACCATCTCTCTGACCCAACGTACGTGATCCTTTCACAACTCTTTAACTACGCAAAAATGATTTGAACAATTTATGTTGTTCAAAATGATTATAATACGTTATTAATACTATACAATGAATGTGTCCTTATTTATTGATAGTAAATGTGATCTTTATAAACTACACATCTTTATAGCTTAGGAGCTAAACTTTGTACTTGCTTAATTAAACACAGGAGTCTATCTTGTTCTCAATAAACTGGTGATCAACCAATTAAGCATGTTTGCACAGTAGACATTTCCCCCAAAGTCTGTTGATGCACAAACAAGACCACTGTGTGCTAACTGGGTCAAAAGCAGCCTGTTGGGAATAAAAACCATGTTGAGTTTTTCAACACTGGCAGAGTTCATTCTGACTTTTACTGCTGAGTAAGAAAAACAAATCATACAACTTTTCATGCTTGGTGACAGAAAATATGGCCTCTCCAGAGTGCTTTGTATCTTTGTGTACACAAGATCAATTGGGAGAGTTGTGATTGTTTATCTGGAGTCAAGAAATCTTTGGGAGTTTTTAAGAGAATAGTTGGCCCCCACAGATGTACTTATCTTACTTTTGGGCTGAGCCCACCTGGGTACCAACGGGTGTCTAGACTCTTATTTAGAGATAAGGCGAGGAGGACAGTCATTCCGGAGGGACTGAAAGTAGGAGCACTGCTATTTGACGTTGAGAGAAGCCAGTTAGGTTTGCTCGGGCACGTTTTAGGACATATCCAGCTCAGGACATATCCAACCGGAAAGAGACTTCAGGGCAGATCCAGGATACGATGGAGAAAATATATCTCCTGCTTGACCTGGGGACACTGGTATTTATCTTCCAGAAAGCTAATCAGCCCCAAAGGTTAAGAAATATGTGCGAGCCTATTGGCGCCCCCTTTGCAAAACAGACTTAATGATTCAAGATATATAAGAACAAATTAACTTTTACAGTATTCCCTTACGTTTTACAATTCAATATGCTTTACTTGTTTTGCATTTCGTTAAATCATAGCTATTTGTCTGTATAGTCTTATATACTTGATGTATACTGCCTCATAATTTTACATGGTGGCCATCAGATCTTAGCTTATAGCAGCAGAAGCTTTCAATGTTCCCGCTGTCAGTCTGCTACTTTCTTCTGTTAAAAACTTTTCCATTTCCTGCTTACTTGCTAGCTACAAGCTTCTTCGTAAAAAGGTTTCTACTCTTACCTCACCGGCCGCACCGACTTCCTACAACTGATATCATTCAATTCCGACCTCTCCCCTGTCACAGCTGGTGTGCCCCAGGGCTCTGTTCTGGGACCCCTAATCTTCATTACCTACCTCCTCCGCGGATCTTGAATATAACATCAATATATCTGAAGAAATTCAGCAGATTCTCAAGCCAACAGTAGACATTCACACTCTAAGCAGATTAAATTGACTGTATTTGATGCTTTTAACTGTAACCAATCGATCGGAAGATAAAAATGTATACCTGAAAAGCTGTAAACTGTCACCATCAATCCATTTTTAGAGAGTAACTCTAATGTACTTATTTCCTTAATGGTGACCGTTCGCCATCTGTCTAGAAGATTAATAAAACAAAAGAACCTTCTCTTCTTATTGTTTGTTGATCTCGGTGTTCCTATCGTCTGACAGAAAACTCTTTGTTTTTCAATGAATATCTATGGATTTCATTGATCCGCTGTTTTTGTCTCATTTGTGACAGAGTCTTTAGTAATGTATTTTAAACGTGTGAAGGTTTAAAGAAGCTTTAGGAAGCAGTGTCTTTATCTTCAGAGCCCACTAGATGGTACTATCTGCTCTGTAGTATATTGCTTTAAACAGTTATTTTATTGAAACTTAACATAATCTTTTTCAACTAAGGGCCACCTACTGGTTCATGAAGCCTCATTAACCCATCACTACATTATTCTAAAGCTAGTTAAAATTGAGGTTTTACCTTCACTGATTTACACACAATTATTATTGCCTCCTTTTGTTTAAATCTCTGATTGACTTCATAGCAAATGGATCCTCGCAACTCTCCGCTAACAGGCTCGGTTTGTCACTATTGAGAATGAAGCTTGATATTTAAGTGCACACAGTGTTCTCACAGTGTTAATATTATTGCAGAGCCCTTTGCTTAATTAGATATTTAAATAATATTCACTTTATACACACTTTTCATCAACAAGGCTCACTGTGTGCAAACACCTCAAAATACTCACGTTTATTACTTAACATACGCAGATGTTCACGGTTTAAAGGTCAACATTTTCTGACATTTTCCTCTCTGAATCATCCTCCCATCCTGTGAATTATTTTTGCTCTTTCATCTTCCGACAGGGTACGTGTGTTTTCACGCCTTAATTTGAGATAAATTTGGCAGGAACCTTGGTGGAATTGGACCTGCATCTACATGCAACGGCCGAGTGGACAGATGGCGCGCTCCAGTAATCTTTACTGTGAGGGCCGACTCGGATTTATCAGACAGTCTGTCAAAGTGCACAGCAGTTAGTGGAGATAATGGAGCCAACAACGGCTCACAAGTGGAGTGCTATTTGTATGCAAATGAAGCAGGAAGTAATAACTTCATTAGCATAAAGAGATCTGCGTGGATCAAACTTTGGCTTCCTTAACTTGTCTGGATTTGGTGAGATGTTTGCGCCTCACAATTGTTTGCCATTATTTGGCACGCAGTCTTGACAGGTAGGTGACAAGGAGATACAAGATGTTTTAATGGAATCTTCCTGTTTTCACTGCAAACACAAAGAGCTTGAATATGAGCGTCAATTATAGATGATAGTGTGAGGGATGGCTCTGACACCATGCTGGATTGAGCTATATAAAGAATATGGAGAAGCATAGGTGGATGTTTGGAGGGGAGAAAAAACCCTCTAAGTGGTGTGTCAAATCTCTAAAGCGTAGGCAAGAGGAGAGAAAAGCCTCTTAAAGACAAAATTGCACACCAGGATGAAGACAGATAAGGCAGCATGGTGCGGTCGTCAACTTGATGATTTCAAAGTGACTGCAGCTTTTAAAGAATCAAAACTGACACGGCTGAGGTTGCGAGGACTGCTTGGAAGAAGTCAAATTACCGGAGCAGTCTGAAGAATATTTCCATCAAACATAAGTATAAATATTACCCTGAAACACTTCAGTTTCACAAACCATGATGTAACAACTCAATGTTTTATTTTTTTTAACCACATGCATTTAAAGAAGCTTTTCATTGACTACAAAATGTCTCATATCGGTAAAAGATTTGTTACTGTGTGTCTGTGGCGCTCAGGAGTTATGGTGTGCACTGGGGGGGACACTATTCCTGCCAACAAGCTATATCTCATGATGTCACTACATTTGCTGTGGCCATGTGAGAGGAATATTAATTTGAGACTGTTTACAGAAAAGGGATGAAAACAAACGCTGCTTGGATCATCTTATCTGAGAAGTTTAAGGAAAAATAAAAAAAAACCAAACAAATCAAACCGTTTAAACCCCAATTTCCATACAGCTCCGACTTTTTTTTTTTTGTCTTCATACAAACCAACTAATCTATTTTTCAGCATAATCAATTATAACGGCTGAGTTCATAAAGAGTTCATTATGCTTTGGTGAAGTGGCGTCAAGCATTGACACACACAGTTCTTCGTATTTACATTGAAGTTTGATCTGGTTTTGGTAATAGAAAATAGAAAGTCTCTCTGGAATTGGAGCCAGATTTTGAACATAGCATACATTAGGTTTGTCCAGGCTGATAATTACTTTTAAAGATTTAAAATTAGGTTCTTAATGACTGCAATTTAAAGTATTGATCAAGAAATATTGTGTAATTTAAGAAAAAAAACAACAGTTAACAGCAGAAAATAATAATCTGTATTGATTTACTCCTTATGTAAAAATAGAAATGAATTAGAATGAATGTGGATCTGGACAACATTTAACCACATCATTCAGAGCATTGATCATTGAAACTGAGAGTTAGTTAAAATCAAACTTTCAAATGTTGAATGAAAAAAAGAGTTCAGTCACCTTGGCATGTGGCTGCTGGAACGTGACTCTCGAGCTGTTGATGAGGGGTGTATATCTGAACAAATGGGTGGGGGAAGTGGGAAATCTGTGACTGCCGCTGGGATCGTTGTGCAGGACGGCTGAGAAGCAGATGTGAACTGTGTCCTTCAGTGCCTTTAGCTGAGACTCCTGTCCCCGAAAAGATATTGCACACATATTATTTAGAGTCATTAAATCACTCGCTGTACCTCCTGGTGCACATGAGAGTCCGTCAACAGAATCACGTCTCTCTCTATAACATATACGATTTTTAAAGAGAAGAACAATTAGCATTAGAGTAGAATACAACTAGATTTGTTTTCAATACTCATCTCAAGTAACCAAGTAAGCATTTTCTCCTGTGTTTTATTATCCTTGACTAACTAGTCTCAAGAGACTGCCTGTCAATATCCACAAGTAAAATACTATAGTACTACATAAATTAAAGCTCCTACACGTTCACAGTCAATTTCAAATAATGATTTACCTCGGAATCCTAATCGACAACCATGTGTTTGTTATTCTCTGTGATATCTTAACCTTTTAAGTATATATTTTATTGAGTATTATTTTGATTGTTTAAGCGCTTTGTGACCCTGGTCTGGAAAAGCGCTCTATAAATATAAATTACTTACTCACTTACTTACTTTTTCTTTCGGCTTTCAACTAAGTCGTATCATATTATTTTCATTCAGCCAATACAATCCTATTTCCCTGTACCATGGGGAAAGATTGGTACCAATACTTGTAGTAAGCAACCGAAAAAAGAAAAACAGATTCCAGTGCTTCAATTCAGTTTTAGTGTGATTTTTCCTGATTTCAATTTCTCACTGAAACACACTTATTCAAGTATTTGAAAAATAATTATGAAATAATACTGACGGAATATTGTTCTAACAGTGTATTACTATACACGCAATATTTTTAATGGATTTATTTTATATTGTTCAAAGTCTTATAATGTTGAAATATATTGTTTTTTGGAAAGTGGGATAGAAGGCCCAAAAACGAACACATTTGTGTTGGAGTCTTCGGGTCATCTTGACCCTGAGGTAACACAAGGGTTAAAGCATCGTTTCAGACACTGTTTCAGCACCAGTACCAGTATTGTTTCAAACCTATACGATAACCCCATGTGATAATCTCAATTCAATTAATATTTGGCTAATAGTAAAGGAAACATGGGACAATTTAATTTACATTAACATAGTTTCAATTAAAATTTACCTCTGCATGGTGATGAAAAAATATATGTGAGGAATAAAGGTTAATAAATGTGATCCGACAGCTTCGTCCTTCAATGTGGCCTCATTGTTATTCTTCTATGGCCTCAAACTAAATAAATATGGTTATCAAATTCACTGACTTTGTCCAGTGCAGTCTTCTCTAATTCCTCCTTGGCGACCGTCAACTTGTGCTCCAGGTCCATCAGCTGCTGCCCCTGCAAGAACACACAAGAAATAAACCATTGTTCTGAGCAAACAAAGAAATTCCTCCATCACAGAAAAAATCCCTGTAATTCCATCAATTGAAGAGAAAAAAAAGCACAACGAGGCATATAGAAATGTTCCTTTTTTTTCCCGCCATCAGAAAGATTGTCCATAAGCATCACAGCGTTTGCTGTATTCAGCTGGTAAATGCTTTGACACATTCTTGAAATGTTGTACAGCAAACTGATGTATCCCTGGAAAGTCCGAATATTTTCACATTCAAAGATATCAAACCATTAAAAGAAAGTTGAAAGGGAGGGTTAGTGGACATGTTGGAAGAGAGAAACGAAGGGAGAAGAAGAATAGACTGTATAAGGTATGCACTGCACAATGGCTGCCTTGCTTCAGTTTTTCTATTATAGTATTTTAATAATATCTGATTCTGATATTAGTCAATGTATTATATAGATGTTGGGCATTGGTGGCCATCTTGGAAGCAATCTGCAATCTTGCAGTCTGCCAGTTTAGCCAGACTCCAGTCAATAGGTGGAATTAAGGTCATTTTGAATTGCGAAAGGGCAAAGAAACTGTGCCCCTAAAGGCTAAAGTGGGTAATACACAGTTTCCTACCAGGTCAATCAAGTCCGTTATTATACAAATTCGGTAAAACTGATGAATTGAAATATAATCCAAAGGGACCACCTCATATAGCGTAGTCTGGAAGTTTAAGATTAAGAAACTTTTTTTTTTAACAAGGTTGTTAATATGTTATTTTTAATTCTGGCCTTTCTGCAACCAGCCTCAAGTGGACACTTCAAGAACCGTGACTTGTCTCCGCACTGGCCTCACTTTTAGGTTAAACTAGATCCCTTTCCTTGGATTAACCTAAAACCATTTGAAAAGGGAGGTTGATCAGAATGGAGGAGGCCATTGGATGGGAAATCCTGAGTGACAAAGAAGTGCATTTTAAACCTTCTTAAATGTCTTCTTGGTTTTAAAAATGTCTTTATATTCAAGCTTTGAATGGTCTTATTTTAGCACTCACTTCCTGGAATAGAATGGAATTCCTCTGCTTACAATGGCATCAGTCCAGTCCTAGAGCTCCCATGCATCATAAGGAATAATTAACATATACTGTAATATTGGCAGTTTTTCAGAGTGTTTCTGAAATAGATGCACGTCCAACCCTCACATGTTTTATGAATTTATACAAACAGTTTCGTCAACTGGGTTTGTAATACGGATAAATGGCAGCTTGAATCCAGCCACCTGCCACATCCTGGCAACAGTCTGCTTTTGAACAGCTGCAGTGATCCAAAACTGGCCTCCAACGTCTGTAGATACAGTTCAATCCTTTGTGTGCGGAGAGGAGGGGAATGGAACATGGAGTGAGCGCTGATAAAATATTAAGCAGAATTTAATTTCATTCGGGTTTTTTTTACCACTGGAATGCAGCTGACTCGTGCCAGCGCTGGTTTTATGAATGAGTCAACATCAAAAAGGGACTTCAAATGTAGGAATGTAAATGATGTACACAGAGTCTACTCTTCAAACATGCATCCATAGTCTCTCATGTTGGCCTGCCTACGACTCAATATCTGGCATGAATAATAATACCCCCGCAATACACTGCACTGAAAATGTGCTGAATGATAAAAAAGTAAGGATGAGTGGTCTCCGTGCTTTTGAGAAAAACAGCTGTTGGGAAGCGCTAGATTTATTTCTGTCTTTATAGGATTCTCAATATGATCGAGCACTCCCGAGTTTGGAGCCTGATCCGCCCAAGGTCACTCCGCCGTACAAATACCATCCACAATCTCAGTGGGGAGAAAATATGACAAGACCAATTGAAGGTTTTTACGGGAGCTTTATAGACTTATGTGGTCCCTCTGCGGCTTTTTCAAACTCTATGGGGTCAGATAGCTTGTTTGGGACGATTTCCTCCCGCTTTCGTTTGGAATTTTATAGTGAAATTGGTAATTTTAATGATGAATTGGTCCGGCAGCTGCGGCTCTCAGCGGGGAGCCTGGATTGATGGGTAGGTTCTGCCTGCTAGATGAGTGAGACAGTGAATGTCAAGGACAAAGCAAGTTTCTTAATCGTGTCTTCAAAGACAAAGAAGAGTTCTAGCAGACCTTTTTTTTTAACATCGTGTCTCAGAGAAACTCTGAGAAAGTGACGTATTGCCTTCAGAATCGCATGCGAAAGGTTATAGAGTTAAAGTGAGATATTAATTTTATGCTTTGTGACATCGGCCTCTTTTATCAAATAATTAAACTATTACAACTTGTGCCTCCTCCAGGGAGTTCACTTGAATCTCAGAATACAGTATTACTGAAAATAAGCAGTTTTTTTTTTTTTTTTTTTAACTTTTTCTGATTTAAGATTGAATCATCACTATCAGCTTTTCTCAAGGTTTTTTTTAAAATATTTTTTTAGCATCGCAAACGGAGACGGACAAAGACATTGATCAAATGACCAAATTAAAGGGTGTATTGAAACTTTCCCAGGCAAGTTGACAGGGTTGAGTTTACGACATTTCACCTCCCACCTGAGAAGTTTTTTCAGCTCCAAATGAGCTTGAGTTAGTATATAACCCTCTATGGTTGTCCAGTTGACTCGCCTTTGAACCACTAGGATAACATGGATGAATGAGAACCTTCACAGACGATGTATTGAAACTAGTGAAGCTTCATGAAGCAGTTTTTATCACAGTCCATTAGACACTCCGTGCTCTCCGATCTTTTCCTCTGAACATCTATTCCATTGAAACTTAACATCATTTTTGAATCGAACGCCCCTGACTGTAGTGATGAATCTGATGAAGCGGTGTCTTATTACCAGCAGGTGGCGCCCTCACTTTAAAGATTATGTGAATTTCAATAAAATAGCTGTTCAAAGCAATAGACTGTAGAGCAAGTTGTGCCATCTAGTGGGCTTTGAAGATAAAGACACTGCTTCATGAAGCTCAGCACATCACTAGTAGAAACCTGTCTGACATAGAGTCTAAATGTAATCATATATTTTTTATTCAGTTCTGTCCCCAATATTTGTATTTCCAGTAGTTTTCAACAAAAGTTTATTTTTATCATTAAGAAAGTAATGTTCTTGAAATTGTTTCTAGCATCCCGGAAACAAGAATCCTGAGACAAGAAAACACAATTTAAATCAGAGTTTGTGTAATATACCATTACACAAGGCCATTATGTCTTTACAGCAGCATATAGTCCTCAGAGGGCTGCGGCTGAACGGCAACTGACCCAGAAACGTTGACTTTCAGGGTAAGTGGCACCGCCGTCTTTCCACACAGAGTCCATTATTTAGTGCAGGGGTCGTTTGGTACTGCTTTTCTAGATGATGCATGAAAGTAGACTACCATTATGTTTTAAATCCACTGACTTCTTTAAGGTTATACAACTGGAGGGAAGTAAAAGATATGATTGCTTGAAACCATATATACTACAAAGACAAATTATACCTTCTTAAGTAGAAACAGTATTGTTAGTATTTGATGTATTTTAGTATGGATAAGTAGGAAATCATGCCTCTGTTAGTATGACTTATGCCAGGTTGGTGAGTTGGTTGATCAAAATATGGTTCACTCTTTTTGTTAGAAATGACAATCACCTTTGTTTTCCCCTCCAGTTTGCTCACATTACTGTTTGCTTGCTCGTGTCCTGTGACATTGTGCAGCAAAATCCACTTTCATATGGTACAAATGCTGTCGTACCCAATTCAATTTCCCCCCAGTGAAGGTATTTAGACTGACATCTCCCCTTGTGAAGCTTATGACATTTTTGAATCTTGCGTGACTCTTCCTTACATACTGCTCTGGCGTATCCTGCTGGGTTTTTGATCAGAGCTTAGCAAGCATACAGATGAGTATGCAGGAACAGCTTCAGGAAAAATATAAAACATTTTCCCTTTGACCTTGAGATCTTGAAATAGACCTTCACATGTTGTTGTTGTTGTTGATGAAATCTTAATGGAAATCTGTATCGACGTCATATGTTTTTAACCCCAAACTGAGATGTTGCAGATCACAGGGTTTGACACTTATTTCTTCTACACTCCATTACTATTTATGAGTTTTTTGGGAGATTTATTTTCAATTTTCTTTGACATTGAACAAAGAGGATTTTGTGCGACAGGCGATGCATGTCAAGATGCTATAATTTACCTGTGGTGATACAAGCCAAACTGTACATTACGGCTTGGTAGCTTCACATAGAAAAGGCATCTGGACATCTGTCAGCGCTTTATTTTTGTTATTTATTTGTGCTATATTTCTGACACAGGGATGAAGGACAATTCATGTTTCCTCCAGTGTGTGCTTGATTTATATGTCGTATGACTCCTTTCACTATTATCGGGCACTGAAACACATTTTTACCATGCAACTCTTGATACAACAAATGTAAGTTAATACTTATAAATAACTTTAGGATTAGGTCTAGAAAGTAGTAATTTGTGTCCAAACTCAGTTTCTTTTTATGTGTTCTGTAAGAAAATATATGGAAAAATAAATCAGACTAAAGTAAAGGAGGCACAATGGAAAAAAAAGTCAAATTTTGATTAAATTAAGAATATTAGACAATACAAGAAATACAGAATAATAACAATATTTCAGCTCCTTTTTTGTCAAAAATAGGGGGGCAGAAATGACATTCATACCATAGTTAATCTAGTTTTTTTAAGGATGTTATTCGTAATATAACTTTCTATTTTCTACCTATGTTTTTTTTTACTTTTCTTGAACTCAGTTTTTGTATGATTCTTGTTTATACCAGACTCTCTTCAAGTGTATTTCTTCCCAACAACATTTCTCAATGGGGCAAAAACATTCACTATAGACACAAATAGCTCAAGTGCTTTAAGAAGTTCCAAAGCATGGACAGTTCATCACCCTAGCATCTGTTTATGCTGCTCTTATTGTGAATCTGTTCTTGACAAATACATACACAAGAATGTCTCCTTTTTTTACTAGTGATGGGTTGACGAAGCTTCATGAAGCAGTGTCATGTTGTGTAGACGTCTGTAGGTGGCGCCATCAGTTTCAAAATGATGTGTTGTTTCATTAGAACAGTTGTTCAAAGCAAGGAAAATGAAAATAAAGACACTGCTTCATGAAGCTTCATCAGTCAGTCACTACCTTTTACTGCAGATGTTCAAAAGCGAGTCAACTGGACTGTGTAGCAGGTTGTTGCCCTAACCCTAATTCTAATATCCCATATTGTTGTGCAGAAAACTTGTTCTTGCCAGACAAAAGTGACTTGTTCAGTATATTAATTTTGGCATACATTTTAATATTGGAGATAGTGGTGTCATTCATTTTAACTGGACCTTCACTTCAAAACCGACCAATCAGAAATATGTTAAACACATGTACTTGTAACAGTAAATGCCAGTGATTCGTTCAAAATCCATCTCATCAGTGATATTTAAAACTGGTTATGCATACTTTTACAGCAGGTACCGTTAGAGCTAAATGACATGAGGCAAAAGGTCACATTCACCTCCATTACCTGATGATGTACCATCTGAATCCACTCCAGTCCCAATGATTAATTTACATACAATCCCCTGCAATGGTAAACAAGACAGAATAGATTTCACAGAAGGGGGCCGGGGAGACGCGACGCAATTTGGATGAATCACTGGCCAGTTCACAAAGTGCGCAGCTGCTTTGCCTGAGGAGACTTTGTAATTGCTGAGTGAATTAATTGGAGGACCTGTGTGATGGGATCATCTATCCAAGGTGGTCTGTTTACCCCTGGTCACAGGAAGCAATAAAGCCAGCCAACTCCCCCCATTAGCACGAGCTTACCTTAAAAATTAAATCCTTCTTCCCGTAACGTAGTTCTTTCAGTTGAGCCTGGATCTTTTTGGACTGCAAAGAAACGATAAGGGAGTAAGAGTTAGCTTATTCAAATAGTGAAATTGGTTTTAGATTATGAAGCAGGATTCTGCCAGCTGCCGAAGAAGAGTCCTTTGTGAGTATTCCCTGGGCAGAGCTCGGACTTAAAAGGAGCTCCTACTGAGAAGAAGAGAATATGAAATCTTGCATTTGCTGGTCCGTGTGGCGCGCACAATGCCAAGTCATGCACCTGGCTCCCTGCCTTCTATCTAAATCTGAATTCCCACACTCCCACTGCGACGGCAATCACGGACATATTCTGGTCTGTGGGTCAAAGCTGGTTCTCACCTTTTCTTCACATCATCGATTTTTGACAAATGTTTGACCTTGATAGCTGAAGTTAGTACAAGACAGTTATCTTTCAGACAGAGGAAACACATTTGATCCGCCAACTTAAACATTTGCTATAAATTCATTGAATGATTTAAGAAGAGCTTCAAGTTATCGTTTCAGCCTAATCGCTGCTATATTGCTTTTATTCTCTGAAGCATTGTGTGTATTTTATAACCATGATCTCGTACATAGATTAAACGTGTTTGATTCTACCTTCGCCTCGGAAGACTCTTAGGATCCCTGAAGTGGAAAATCTTTAATGAGAGTGCCCTCTAAGTTATCTGACCACATTTAAAGAATGCACGTATGTCTTTGAACATGGCCTCGGTCCTCGCTGCAGATTTCTTGGAGCTGTGAGATGTTGGAGTGATAAAGCCTGTTTCAAGTCACCCCACACAGCGTCTCAAAAGGATTATGATCTGGGCCAGTCCAGGACCTCGATATCTTCTTTTTCAGCCAGTCCTCGAAGGATTTCATGCTATGTTTTGGGTCAATTTCATTTTGCTCTGCTTCAGCTTTATTATTTCCCCCTTTTTTTCTTTTCTTTTTTTTAACATGGTTCTGGACCATCCTCTGGTATATGGCATCATTCCCCAACGTGGGAAGAACAAAAGTATACCTTATTTATGGATGGTGAATATGATGGTGAGATTGCTAGCTATAATGCGGCTCCTGTTCTGGTGTCCTGGGGCCCTTATGTACGAGGAAGTGCAAAGATTTCCTACAAAATGTATGTTCGCTCAGATGCGGAAATGGTTCACGTCCAAAAATATGCAGAAAAAAACAAGATAAAGACGTGGATTAAAACTGGATTAATAGTTTCTATTCATTACTGACATGGATCACATTGTTGTAAATTAGTTCGGACGTGTTCTAGTGAAAATGTTCTTATATTACATCAAGGTTTATTAACACCAAGATTTATTTACAGAGACGATCAGGGACTTATTTGTAACAGCTTAAGATTAAGTTGAACAAGAATCAAACTACAAATCAGTAAATTAAAGAGTAGAGAAGACGATGTGAAGATTGTCTGATCGTCTCTGAGCTTCATTACAATTTGTGGCTAAATTGCACAACTCACACCTATATTTGTACTAAATTGAATAATAAGTGTTTTCTGTTTATCTTCATCATCTGATGGTGGTTTTACAGAAGTGTAAATGTTTTAAAGGAGATAGCTCCAATTACGTGATCAAGTGAGAGAAAGCAACTGGGGTAAGGTTCCAGAATTTGTTAACAGGCCGCACAGAAAAAAGGTAGAATTTATGTTGCAGTTAGTTTTACATGGGTTAATCCAAACCAGTACTTTTGAAACAGTGCTTTAACTTAAACAGTGCAGAAACTGTCCGAAAGCATGAACACAAAAGTGTTATTAAATATGGAATAATACCATTTATTTGAACATGTTCCCACAGACTTGCACTTTTCTGAGTTATGTTCTGTCAGTGTAATTATGGGGCTAAATCGTGTGCGCTTGAGATGGTTTGCATGAAGGGTTTGCAATGAATATTCCGATGCAGAATGCAATGTTCTGCTGCACACATAAGCTGTTCAAGTCAAAATCAGTTCCGTCATAGTACCAGTATGGGCACCAACCTCTATCTACTACTGCCTGAAAAGTGTTTCTTTAAAAAAAAGAAGTAAAGGACTGATGTTACATTTGCTTGTTTTTTTAAGTTGCTTGTTTTATTGAGTGGAGGTTGGTTTTTTTGGAGGTCATGCTACTTTATTTTACGGGGCTTTATAAAAAGGCTGCTCTGTGTAAATACTACCTACATTTAGTTGGTCCTTGATGGAAAAAAAAGTTGGATTGGAGCTCTCGCTTAAGCACGTCTGTATATTGGCAGATTGTTTTTCTCAACCAAGCAGTGTATAATGATAATAATTAATCTTAAATAATATATTTTTCAGTTTAATTCATTTTATAGTTTTAATTAAATTCATTCAAAAAAAAATAAGAAGAATAACTTCAATTAGAAGAATTCATGCAATATTTGTACTACTATTTTGCTGCTGTATTTATATCTTTTTCAGTTTACATCTTCAATGTGCCCATGATTTGATTTGGTTTGTTTACTGTATGGTTTTCTCAAGGCAAGTTCAAGGTGAAATGAAAATCATTTTTGTGTCCTGTGATGGACTGGAAAACTTTAAAGGGTGTCCCAGACCTTTCAACCGGTGCTGACATTAAATGATTAAATTTATATTTCAAATAGTCTCGGAAAAATAAGAGACTTGACTTACATGAAAAATGGAATCTGCAGCAAACTGGGGACATGAGTCAACTGTAACCGGTGCAGCCTCGTCTGCCGGCTTATGTTATTTGCCCTCTTGAACTCTTAAAGAATGCAGCAGCTTGACTGATCAGTCTATTCAGCTTTTTTTTCAAGCTACACAACTCTCTCACTACCTTCAGTAGTTTTCACTTCCGACCCTGATCCATCCCACTCAAGAATCATTTCACTGCATCGCCAGCAAACGTTTAAGTTTTAATTGCAGTTCCTTTAAGCAACTGAAGTCTTGCCAAAGTGTCTATTATTTACTTTTAATAAATCATGCCAGTTTTCTTTTCTGCCCCTCTCAGCAATATGCCCGTGCCTGCTTGAGGCATTAAAAATGCTGCGAGGGAAGAACCCGGAGGCAGCCTACAAATCACGGCATACATTGCATTTAATGAGGCATTATAATTTAATGTTTGTTGTGCTGCTCCACGCTGGCGACCGTGACATTATCGCCTCAAAACAAGAAGGATCCTGTTTGTTATCCTGCATGTGAGTGATGACTTTGTGAGTTCACTTTATATCAAGTCAAGTGTTACTTTTTCTTTGAACCACGTACAGTGATTCATGTCTCAGACTTGATCAAATGTATTTCAAACAGATGATATTTGCAAATGTCACACTAACAGTTTTTACCGTTTCTTTTTTTGGATTCATTTTTTTTTAGTCTTCCGAACAGCATCTTACATTTGTGACGGACAATTAAGAAGTTTTTTTTTATGAAGATTTAATTTCAAACCTAACTCTCCTCACTCACTAACACATTTCACATTTTATAGATGCAGTAAGTCACTCATCATGATGATGTTTTGAACTTATTACTCTATAAAGACATGGTGGAGATAGTTGACAACTATAAGTACCTCGGCCTGTGGCTGGACAGTAAACTGGTCCTGCAACCCAGACCATGTGTATAAGAAAGTTCAGAGTAGACTGTACTTTCTGAGGAGGCTTCGATCATTTTACATCTGCAAGAAGCTCCTCTGCATGTTCTACCAGTCTGTGGTGGCCAGTGTCCTGTTCTATGCTGTGGTGTGTTGGGGTGGGAATGTCTCCAAGAGGAGTGTCAACAGGTTGGACAGGTTGATCAGGAGGGTTGGCTCTGTGGTTGGCATGAAGCTGGACTCACTGGTGACAGTTGCTGAGAGGAGATCATTGAACAAACTACTGTCCATCATGGATGATGACAGTGATCCTCTGAACACTGTCATCAGTGAGCAGAGAAGCAGATGGAGCACGAATGCTCCTCAAAGGTGCAAAACAAATAGACTCAAGGACTCATTCATTCCTCGGGCTATTAAATTGTACAATTCTGAGTTCGGGGGCAGGAGTGAAGTGAAAGTATCTTGATGTTCTGTTCTATGTTAGTCTTTGTATCCTTTGTCTTTTTATTTTTCTTTGATCTATGTTCTTTATCTTTGTCTTTAGATCTAGATTGTATCATCTCGTTCTTTCTCTTTATGTTCTTGTTCTTATTTTATTTGGATTTATTTTTTATGAAAAATTATTTTCTGTGGCTACTGGAAAAAAAACAATTTCCTCGAAGGAGACCTCCTGAGGGATCAATAAAGTTTTACCTTACCTTGCCTTACCATGTCTAAAATCTCAGCGAACGAGAGGTTATGAGAGCAGAGTCAGATTAATGGTCTTTACTCCTCCTCTAGCTATAAGGTATAATGTATACGACAAGTAAGATTTAATCCCCAGAAAATTAAGTGTGCGGGGCTTAAGCACATTTTCTAGTGTAAATATTTAAACTAAAGATGATAACTGATGAGTACAATAGTTAACCTTTAATATCCGAAGCATTAGACTCGAATAAACTGCATTGTAAAAATGCATTTCTATTTTGAAGAAACGTGTCTCTTGAGTCCGTCGCATGTGCATCAATAAATAACAGCACACAGCATGCGACATGTGGAACGTTGAGATAAGAGAGAAACCTAGTTTGGTTTGTGATTCTTGTTGAGCCCCGTGCTAAGAAATAACATTGCACCAGATGCAATTGTATGTTCTCGCTCCACATCCTGATGAGACAGAAAATCAAACCAACGCAGGCTGAAAGATGCACACAGGGTAATAAATATTGTGGGTCACGTGACCTAGGCAGCTTGTCAGCGGATATAAATCGTATGAGCAATATTTTCCTACAAAAACCTACAGCAGGCCTATTAACAATGCAATTTTATATCTACTAGTTAAATTCTTTTGCAGGACCCTTCAGTATTGTGTTTTTACAGATGACACATAAGAAATGCAGAAGGATTCAATGCCACTAAGCTCAAATCTGACTCTGTTCAGAGCCTTCTACAGCATCGATAGAGCGGCAGGATGCTGACTGGTCGCTGAAGGGTTTTAATTTTATTAATGGGAGGTTTCAATTTATATAGTGTCAGACCAATGAGTTGTGTTCTGCTGGTACACCATAATCACTATCAAGCATCGAGTTCTGGTAAAAGCTTGAAAGCAAATGATTCATGAGTAGAAGTCTGTCTAGAACTGTATCCATATGCATTATTGGATATATTTTTAACCATTTTAAGAGGTATAACATATTGATTGACCAACATATTCTAAAAAGAGGCCAATATATATTTAACTTTAAAAACATATACATGTATAGTGCAAATACAACACTGCAAACATGGGAAAATATGTTTTTTTTTGTACTATAAATGATTTGAAGTTTCAAGTGTCTCTAAATACACCAATTGGGTCTAAAGTTGAGGTAGCAGTTGGACAAGGATGTGTGTTTGGAACTGCTCTTTCATTTTTTCTTTCAGAAATAAAAGCAGCTTTTCTAAAGGTTAAGCCTTTTCAACTATTCCCATAACAGCTGGACTCTGTAGTATATTGAGTTGGGCTCTTACTGGTTCCACTATACCTCAAATACAAGCTGGGATTTGTTACTTCGAGCAGCGTATTTAGTTCTATACGTTTTTGGGAAACATCTAGGATAAATTGTTTCATCTTCATAATGACATGCTTTTAGAGATTCCACGAACAGAGATGAGTCAAAGTGTGCTTCACTTTCAAAGGATTATGACTTTTAAATATATTCTTACCTCTTCAGCATAGGCATCACAAAGTTTATTTCCAGACAGTAGTTTGTTCTTCAAGCTCTTGTTCTAGAACAGAAAGAGAGAGAGAGAGGAAAGAAGAGAAGCCATTGGTGTTTCGGTGATAAAAGCAGTCTCGTTGAGACATTCCCAGAAAGGACTTTTCTTTTCTCTGCTGGAATTCTGACAGTGAGTGCTCTTGATTCCATAGAAGACTGCAAAGGTAGAGTGCTTTTCTGATGATCTAAGGGTGTTTAAAAACCCATGGGCATCGCGAGGGTCAAAAATAAAGCTAGGGCAGGACCTTTGTAGAACTAGCTTTTGACAGCTGCTGGAGAGAAAGTTTCTTTAAACATCTATTAAGTTAAAACGATAATTACAGCTTTTTCAAGGTAAATTAACATACACAAACATATATATATATATTTGGTGTAGATTTATTTCTGTTAATAAACTTTATTCTTGAAAAAAAACGTAAATATATATATATATATATATATATATATATACAAAAAAAATAATATATATATACATATACAGTATATATATATATATATATATAAGTATACAACAGTTTTCCTTTCAGTCAGGCTTGTTTTTTTTTTTACTTCCCTAAAGACCAAACACATTTATTTGTGTGCGACAAGAAAAGCAAGATTTATCCTTCAGGCATTTCTGCCATACACTCAGCTTTGAGTGTGACTGCCTCGTCGTGACACGTCCGTGCAAACACTCACACACACTCACACACACACACACACACACACACATATTTAGCTTCTTTAGATAACTGTTGTAATTGCTGCTGATCGCTGGTTCAACTGACATGTTTGACATTGATGATGAGGATGAGTGAGATTAAAAAGAAATTAAAAAAACAAATCATTACAACATAACTGGGTCGTGGTTTCTCCTTGGAATGGAAACTGACAAACACATTATTTTAAAACAGTATTCAAAGCAATGTTTATTTTTTAAATATTAGTGATCACTTTACCAAGTGGAAACTTATCGAGGTTGAGTTTTGTATCTTCTCCCACTTCAGAAAATCTTATAATCTTCGAGAGATATTGACTTCTCTGAGATGAACGATTAAACATTTTTCTCTTTTTGGCACGGATAATAAGATGTATTGGTAAGAAAGGTTGTGTGAATAATGGAAAGAAGTTCAAAAGGAGAAGACTGTTTTACATTTATTGATTTCATTTTAATCCTCAGGGTCTACCATAATTCACTGTACACTTGCAAAATAAGACATAACTTAGATTTAAATTATTCTCTCTGAGATATAAAATAAGATGTATTTTATATGAGATCATTGATGATCATGTAAATAAGCTGTTGCTCAAAGAGAAAGCCTTCAAAGGGAGCTGACAATTTTCTGTACATTTTTTGATTTATTTTAGGCATGATCAGTAGAAATGATTCATTATAGTCTCACATAAAGTCATTTCAATGATAATATCGTCATTTATTTTCACATGAACATGTGACTCACGTGAACAAAAATAATGCGGATCGCGATACAAGAGCATCCGTCACCATGTCAAAATAATTCATTAATATAGAAAAATGAACGTATTGAATAAATGATGTGAACGTAAGTTATTCATTCATTCTTCATGATGATTAATTTGCCCATCATCAATTTTGGCACGTAGAGTTTTAGGGGGAAATGGAGGACATATGCGTCACAGCAGGCTCTGAAGATGTTTGCATGATGTTTTCCTTCTCTACGATTCATTTAAAATGACTGTATTTCCTATAGAGGATCATGAAAATAAGTGCTTAACATTATCCAACGGATTCTGAATTCCAAACCGAGCTCATGAGGAAGCTGTACTGCGACTCAGTCATGCAAAATCCGCTCATATGAATTCTAGTCACTTGCTGCTTCCTACGTGCCGCCACACTATGGGACCACCATTCTAGGACATGCAGAACTGGCAGCTGTCACTACACACGACGGAGTCAGACAGGGCTGCACTCAGACTAGAAATGAGCTCCTCTGCATCGTAAGTGTCAACGTGTGTTAGCGTAAGTGTTATTCTCTGAGCCCCATGTGTCATAAAGTGTTATTCCCAAAGGCTTTGTCAGTCACCTGTAAAAAGAGCATTGTAGGCGTCTTTTTTTTCTGTGATGGGAAATGAAATAGATGAGAAAACAATTGCCAGGTCGACAGAAAAAAATTCTATCTTTAAAAAACACATTAAAGCAAAGGTTTTTATTTTGAAATTCAGGTTGACTCAAATTCATCAAAACAGATCAGCTCATTAGATTTACATAGAATTAAGAGAAAATTGGATGAGTCAAGATGGAAGTGGAATTTAAACCAGGAAAATCCCCACTAATCCACTGTATAATGAATGCAATGGCATGAAACAAAGGTGCAATACGCAGGAATTTGGTTTATAAATATGTATTTGTATTGAGGCAGGAATGCAATTTTCTAACGCTTATAGACTACAAGTTTGTAAAAGCAACCCATTGTTGCAACAAGTTGCATATATTTGTCAAGCCAGGCCTTAAAAAAAGACCATTCAGAATGTGTCACATCATCTCACACTTAAAGTTATCGTGTGACAGTTTTTTTTTATCCTTCCTTGCTTCTGGCTCCAGTTGAAAATCTTGGACCTGATCTTCTTACAGGACAGTTACAATGACACACGCGTTGTCATGAATCCAACACTGTTTCACCTCCTTTGCTACAGTCATCCGACATTTTTTTTACATTACAACATTACAGTAGTACTCCAGAAATAAACGTTGAATTGACGCGTATAACGTTCCTCGTTTTAAACATTAAACAGCACTATAGAAACACTAACTACTGAAGCACAGCATAAAAAATAACACAAACAATTATTTAACATCTGATTGATCTCTTCATTTGTTTTTACAGGATAACCCAGGAGAACAGCAGGGTGATATAAACAGGAGTCAATAAAACAAACCTAGCAAGGATATTGCTTTGGTGAGTCAGGTCCAGTTGAGGATTGGGGTAAGTAAATAGTAGGGATTGATAACTAGATTTAATTATGGGATTTGGTTATTAAAATCACTGTTCAATACACTTGGGTTTCAAAGGACTATATTAATAAGATCCCATGTTGTTGATGCCACGAAGCATCGTCTCTTGCAGAATAATAAAGCAAATATTTTACGTAAATGACTCTGAATACAAGTACTTGCAATATCTGTTTTGGTGAGGTAAGTGACTATTCAGTACACACTTATACAAACCGAGTTAAATGTAGTCAATAAAATATTCATGAACATTAAAAAAACAAACAAGTAAAAAACAGATTTCAATTTAATTCAAAGACTTTTGAGACTGATTTCTATTGTTTTTGAGTATCTTTATATACAAAGACTTTATTACTGACCATAAGTATTGGTACATTAAAAGATACTTAAGTGTATTGGCTTCTTCTAACAAATGTTTGTTTTTTCTTTTTAATAATTCATCATTAATTATATTATCCAAATTTAATTTATTTTTCTTCATTTAAATTTTTCATGAAACTAGTACTTAAAACTCGTTCAGGTGAGAACAAGAGACTAACACAGGAGAGCGTCAAGACCAAGACCAAGACCATTGATGTATGTTTTTGCAGAAGGGTTACACCCTGAATAGGTAAAAGGTCTGTTAACCATCCAGAAACTATTATGTTGACCAATATATCAAGTTTTATTCACATCACTGTAGAACAAACTAGGAGACATTATGACTTTGTAGAAATTAATATCAGTCATTACCCATAAGAACAATGAAAAAAAGGAAAGTGTCGGCAACACATTAGACTGGTTCAGAATTTTTCAAGTACCCAATTGAGTATTTGTCCAAAGTGATTAGGGAGAAAAAGAAGAACAGGAGGACAGGAAACACCCTTCCAGCAACATTGTCATTCCCTTTGTCTCAGGGATGTCTGGGCAATTGAGAGGGATTCCTACAAAGAAAACAAACTCTGAAGTTTTTTTCTTAGCATGACTCGGTCGACCCTAACAGCGTTAATCTTGCCTTATCTTGAGGATAGAAACATCTTACATTTCTCTGCAGAGTTCGCCCGCCGACTTTCAAAAAGAAAATCCGCACTTCAAAACACATCATCTGTTACTGCAGACTGAATAGAAAGACAGAAATGCTGCACAGATGTAAACCCTGGGATTAGTTATTTAATTTTTACATGCCAACTTTAATGTAGACTCACTTATTTTCTGCATTTGCGTCTAATAATAATTTATAAGTGATATATGAGAAGATAGGAAAAATCAATAATTGTCATTTGTGTTACCGTGGGTGTCATTGTTACTTTAGCGTCAAAGCTAAAACATCACACACTGACAGACTGGCACAGTCATTATGATGCAGCGCAAAATGTCCTGTTACTATTGACAGACACTTATACGACAGGACACAACTCATCCGGCCCAATAATCACAGATAGAGCGACTATAGCTTGTCATGAATAATACATTGGCCGTCTGAGTTTGTTATGTTGACATTTGAAATGATTTAACTCACGCAGTTCTCCTGTGTGACGCAGTATTCTGACGAAATGTTCACACTTGTGGTTTATTCCGATTGAATCATATCGCAACACACCCTTTTAAAACCACCATTTTGTAAATTAGATTGACGGTTATGCCAAAATTTAAAAGATTTTCTCAATAGTAAAAAAAACATTGAATAATAAGATTAGAAAGGTAAAAAAAAATGGCATCGCATACTGATTTCCAACCGGGCACTTCTTGAAGCGAAAACAACCTGGTATGTTATTATGTGCCCGATTTAATTTTGAAGTAATTATATGTTTTTCAAACACATCGCTGCACTAGTGTAGTCTACTAAAGTGGTGCCATTTCTGATTTTTAAAGTCCTTTAAATAATCTCTTAAAATATGAAAGACACCTATGATATCTTTAAGTATTTCCACCCCACATGCATTATTCCTACATTTTATAGAGTAGACATAATTATCTTACTGAAGAAACTACATTTCCTGCCATGAGGCAAAATATTATATATTATATTTATATTTTCTCTTCTGTTATTTAATTGTGAGTTTATATAAATTTGACTGAAATCGTCACAATTAAGTATCACATTTAACTTACATTAACTTTAAAAGAATCCTGGAAAAAAAAAAAGAATCACAAGATCATAACACTGAGATTAAACTCTCTCTTTTAAAATGTCAATATGTTTCCAGATTAGTTATGGGCATTTATAATCTCTGTTTGTCAAAGAGTACACTGTAATTTTCGTAAACTTCCACAGCAACATTGTAGGAGGTTATCTAAATTGGGGTGTACTTAAATTGTAATTAAAAATTGTGTTTATTTTCGAGCCAACTATGGGTAAACACTACGGTACAAAGCTGCATGGTCGAACAGAGCCAAAAAAAAAGACTTTGAAGTGGTTATATCTAAATGAAGCCAGTCCAACACCAGTTCCATTGACGTAAGCAACTGGTAAAGAACCTACGATCTACTGAGATCCATTAATAGATTACAGATGCCATTTACTTTGTTCCTCAGCAAACAAACCCTTGGGTCTGTGACGTCTGTTGGCCCTGTGTGTTTACCTGATGTTGTTGAGTTACTCAAGGAAGATAAGAAAACAGATAAACTGGCTGAAAGAGAAGGGATGGGGAACGTCAACGTTGGAGTCTTTTTGTGACAGCGGAAGAGTTAAGCTGTCATAAGCGTAATTCAGTTCTCTTCTAGAATCCACATGATTTCTAGTCATGGATATCTTCCCATTGATGTTGAAGAAAATGAGATCCTGGAGGGGTGATTAAGAAAACCCAAAGACAGGAAAGATGATTGAGTCTAATGATCTCTGCAGGGGAATTCCTTGACTTCCTATGTTGAGCTAAAATATTCCATATGAAGTCATTTGAAATAAATGGGAATGATTTTCTTTGGCACAATTATTCAATTACACAACCAACTTGCATGGTTTCATTTTTAATGAAGCATGAACCCAGTCTTTGCGATGGGGGGTTAGGGTCTTCCATAAGGCCAGTTTCTTTAGGCGAGAGGCTAGGGACACCCTGGACAGGTCTGTCACAGGGCAGACAAAGACACACAACCATTCACACACACTCTTACCTACAGACAATTTCCCCAAGTCCTCAATCAACCTCTGCATGTTTTTGGACTGTGGGAGGAAAAGGGAGTGCCCGGAGTAAACCCACACAGCACAGGGAAAACTTACAAACTCTTGGATCCCTCCAGACCTGGAAGCGAACCGGCAACCTTCTTTGCCGGTTCATCCAATTCATCATCGTTCCATGTATTTTGAGTTTACAAGCATTTCAAAAGATGGTCATAGATTTTCAATTTCCCAGGTCGTTCAACTTGAATGAAAGAAATCTCTTGGAACAAACTTGATTTTTTTTTTATTGTTCTAAACATCAACTCACTCATCAAGCCAGAAGTAGAAGTCATTATTTACCTCAGGAAAATTTTATTTTCAATTCTGAAAGCAATTTTACAGGAAGAAATTTCACCACTTTTTAAAAGGTCTTAAACAAAGGCGACAATGCTACAAAGTTATTTTCTATCCTTGTTAGAAAATGTGGTTTCAATCAGCAAATCTATTGACACCTGCCATATGAAGATTCATTGAACTATTCATCATCATAAGGTTCCTCCAAGGCTATGAGCTATTTTTTCTTCTTCAATCTTCCGTGATCAACACAAGCTTTGTCTGAGATGTGAGAGAAGTTGTCTTGAATGTCAATCAAATGAATGTGATGCTGTTCAGGGGCGTTGCGGAATGTCAAAGGTACGTGGCAATGTGCCAAGACACACAGCTCTGCACATTTACAGCCTCATGTTTGAATAAAGAACATTATCCGTCTCTATGTCCTTCTTTGTTTTGCTGTGTGCTGATGGACTTTTTGTCCCAGGAACAAATGTCATACTGAGGACGATTGTTGTATTATTATTGATTTTTTTTTCTAGTCAAAGTATCTGTCCTCACTATCTGCATGGAAGTTGCATTTTAAATTACGGCCTACTTTTCAGACGAGTTCGTTTAGATCCTTAACTACCCTCACCTCTTATTCCATCACATCTCTCTGAACTCCCAATGCTGCAAACCATAACTCACTTGATCATAAAGGGAGTTAAAGACTTAAGACAGCTCGTCCTTCATGTTTATATGCCAACGTTGGCACGGGGAAACACGTCGCTATCTTTGAGATTTATGTGCTGATTTTTACATGTATGACACAAATAAAGCCTTCATGGTTTCCTACCTACAAGAATTATACCTGACGGTTCTAACATCTGTTTATGTTTGTCACGTTGTTTAAAGTCTGTGCAGCCATTTATTTTTCCATTAACAGAGCTGCGGTGGTTCTCTGGGATTCTTGTCATTATACAATCTAAAGATCTGAGCGTTTCAATTTTGTTTCTTGCATCTATTTATCCAGTACGTTGTCTCATTTTTGTTTAGAAGCTGAGGCCAATAAATATATTTTTTTCCCAAATCTTGGATATTTCAATTTGTTATGTTTGATACTTTAATCCAAAAACTCTTCCCATTATTGTTACAGTCAAGGAAAGATAAGAAAAGAACGAGATGTGTTGCTTTTTTCCTGTTCATCTGATTCATTGACTGTATTATATGCAGTAAAAGGAAGTCATTTTTTTCCCTTCAACTCAAGCCTATTCTTGTCAGAATCTATTTTCTGATGCCTTCACGCTGCCTCGGGGAGTCACAAATATTTCAGTTTGTGAAGCTTTTGACTTTGTAAAACAGCCCTGAGCAATAAAAACAACAATGAAAAAGAAAAGGGAAAAAGCAACTTTTGACTATGGATGGTCATCATAGGAGATCTGAGTCATAGGAACCTTGGGTTGAGGCTATTAGAATAATTATGGTAATTTTTGTAGGTTTACTGAACAGTATTCAGTCAGTGGCATGAGTAGAAACAAATACATTGTATCAAATCTAAAAAACTGGTACGTACTGCCCAAGATCAGAAGTTGACTTCTGATCTTGGGAACATGACTTCACTCTTCCTTCAGTGATCACAAAAAGGTGAATCACATATTATGAGGCGTGGAGCCGTGTTGAGAAGCTGCTCCCTCTGAGACGCGAGTCGGAGGAATTATGCATTAATGCAGAAGTTGCCAGCAGGTATCTGACTTTCCCGCGAAGACATCCCACACATTGTACAATTCTCAAGCATGAGAATCCTCTTCAAGTTGGGGCGTAAAGCTCAAAGAGAGCTCTTTTGAGGGGCAACACTCTTGTGGCTCTTGCTTCACTTCTTCAGTGGGGACTTGATAACGGTGGAGACTTGTTAAATGAAAAGATGTAAGATAGGTGGGAAGGAATAGCAGATGGATTTATGCAGGTTTTTTTTTCTATTCTATTTCTATTCTGAATCACTGGTCAAGTATTTTTCAGTATCACAGCACGACTTGATAGATACAAGACTCACACAATGATTAAACATGAATATTAAATAGTATTTTTTCACCAACGCCAGCGAGAAATCATCGGGAACGTATTGAATCATTATCTGGCAACACAGACTGACACAGTTGAGCAACAAGAATCCAGTAATAGACAGAAATAGGGAAACATCTATTTTCGTTTTACAACAGCAGTGTTTCCGAACATTGATGAGACCCAACCATTATAAAAAAATATATTACCGTCCCAAGTCATTATAATGTCAGAACTAAGACAAAACAAAAACCTGTATTTTTGGACTTGGATTGACACAGAATAGCTGTGGTGCACTCAAAAACATGGTTAAAACGCACATTAATGAATCAATTAAATTAGGATATTAATCCTTGTGATCTAAAGGCCCGAAAACAAATGTGTGGTATCCCTTGTGTTGTCTCTGGGTCAAGGTGAACGACTTTCTTTCATTCATGATCAAGTCTATGAAATAATATCACTAGAAAAACAAAACATTTGTTTTTGTTATTTGCCGGAGTTATGATAAAAAGCTTTTTCAACCAAGACCTTCATCAACCTTCCACCTGCTCCTTTCTCTCATAGTATACAAAATGTCCGAGAGAAACACTGAACAGTTGTTGAAAGAATGAAAGAACAATTGACAGCAGATTGTGCTGTTAATGCCCCCAAAATATTCTGGTTCACAAGATTCTTGTGTGTTTTCTTTTCATTAAATAAATGTTTCCGGCAGCTGCTTCTTCACAACCTTTATATTTCTCATTTGTATCAGTGAATTGTGAACTAGGACAACAACACAAAGCCCGGGTAGATTATCTTACAACATGAAGCAATGAAAAACATATTTTAACGTTAAGTCATGTTATCTGCACCATTGGACGTACATTTAATTATGGATCAGGATTATGGAATATTTAAAGAAAGTGACATTTAAAACCACGTTTAAAAAAAAAAAAAGGACTCAGTGAGAAAACTGGATCCCACCAGATGGTCTTAATAATTGAAGACTAAATTCTACACAGCCCCCGATGAAATGTGTCAAATATAATACCAATTAAAATAACATAATGTAATTAAGACAAGCAGCCTCTTTAAATCATTCTAAATAACACTCAAGTTGATCCCAGTTATGTTCACCGTCACTCGTCCTCTATTGGGTTCTCTGTTTCCAGTGGCAACAACTAGTACTGACAGCACGAGTCACATGTTCCCTTCATTTATAAACCTGACAAAATTGGTTTTAGGCCCAACGTCCCAAAAGTCAGATAGTTATTATGAAAGTGTATTGAGCTTGTTAATTGTGAAATGGTTCCATGTCCAGATATATTGACAAATCCTCAGTGTTCACACCACTAATCCTTGTTTAAACTGGCCAGAGTGATTTTGTTGTCAGTGCTTTATGTAGTGACCAGACAAACAGTCTTTTGAAACAAATATCCTGTGTAAGCAGATGTTAACACTGACAAATGTAAATAAAGGTCTGAGGGAAGAGGATCTTTTTAGTGACGCCAACTTAATAAATAGTATTTACTAAATTAAAAATGTATATTTTTTATATCACTTATTATTTTATCATTAATAAAACAGTACAATGTTTTTTGCTCACAATTCTCAGAACAGAGCATTCATTTAATTAAAGAGAAGTATGAAATTAAGTGTATTATAAAATTCATCTTTAAATATTTGAAAGTGATTACGATCATAAAACACAAGTTATTATTATTATTTGTTTGCTAAATTATTGTTGCAAACTCACTGAAAATGATAGCGCCAAATATACCCCTCATGTACCTTATTTAACCTTTGTGTTATTTCTGGGTCAAGGTTACCTGAAGGGCCGAAAACAAATGTAATTGTGTTCTTAGGGTCACCTTGACGATGAGATAACACAAGGGTTAAAAGACCAATTCACATAAAGTGAAATATCAATTCATGTTATGGTATTTTCAATTCATATATATTTTTAAAAATATTTTAAACCAGCATTTAAAAAAAATATATATCTTTAATTAAAAGGTTTCGTGTCTATTGTATATTTTAAACAAAAATATTATTTTCTACAGTTGATATAGGATAAGACTTTACAAATCCTCTTCATGAGGAATTAAATTAGCATCACACGATATGATTTATCGAGATCGGGAAGTTGAATCCAAAAACTCTGAATCAGGGGTTAAACTCAGCTGGCTGGGGAGACACCAGACTCAATTTTTTTGTTGAGACTGGGCTGCAAACAATTCCATTTCATATAAATTGTATTTAAATAGATTGTTCAATTGTTTTCATAATTTTTTTGTCTTAGATGCATGTGTTTGTAGTTCTCTGTTCCATCTTTACCTTATAGCGACAGCTGTGTATTTGTTGACATTTTAGTGATGATCTTCTTTCCTTCTCCCTTGTGTTATCTCAGGGTCAAGTTGACCCGAAGGCCGAAAACAAATGTGTTTGTAGTTACCCTTGTGTTGTCTCTGGGTCAAGGCGAAGGACCTCCACAACTGCATATGCCTTGACCCAAAAGCAACACAACGGATAAAACAATAACATTTGTTGTCAAGCTTTCGGGTCACCTTGACCTTAAGATAACACAAGGGTTAAACATCTGGAGGGCTACAGGATATCTTCTTCAATATCCTTCAAGCTGCACGTTTTCGACTGCATTGGTGATGAGTGAACCAGAAACTAGTCCTTGTACGTGTTATAGACTATTTTACCTGTTCTCTCCATGTTTGATCATGATGCTGGCAGTATTATCCCTGGTCCTCCTTTCCATCACCTCCTCCACATACACCTGTTACCTCCTTCACTTTAGTCGCCATCATGTGTGCCAAGAAATGTTCAATCACATATTCTAAAAAAAACAACAGCGAATGACTACTTAAGATGTCATAAAACTGATATTATACTACTTTGCTATATTTAATTGCACAACAAACAGCCAAAATATGTCAAATTAAATGTACGTATTGTAGAAGTCACTTCACAATTGTTACAAAGAAAAGAATTCGCAACAATCCAGATGGTCGAAAATGTCGAACTAATAACGTTAGGGAGATGTTGGACACAGAGCTCCAGCGTAATGAACACATTTAGCAGCCAAACATGTTATTGGGAGAAAGTGCCTGGATTCATTATATTGATTCATCCTGACTGTTAATTAGACTGGAAGTAATACCTCAAAACCAAACAACAGAAGAAGAAAAATATCGTAGCGCTCGGTTCACTGCAGCACACTACAGGGAGAGATCAGCCGAGAGATTTACACATTAACTAGTTAACATCTGGGTAATTCTGCAAAGCAAATCGTTTAACTGTCTGAACGACCCATAAAGGAGGCCATGATGTGATTTCTAATCGACAGTTGGGACTCCTTTACTTTTGCAACTTGATTGCCAAATGACAAACAAACTAGTCATTTTCCAACTAGTTAGACATCATTTACTAGAAACTTTGAAGGTCAATTTAAACATGTATCGAACAGCAACTAAAAAAACACTCTATTAAAGAAAACACTAATTGTGTTCCTAAATAATTGTTTCACTTTTTTTTATTTCAACATATATTTATAATTTACATTTGAACAATTTAACGGTGTAAATCAAGAAATATTTTTAATGTAAAATAAGAATTATGAAGCCACATATGGATTCAAGCATCGATTCACCCATGGGGTCAAACTTAATTTGATCTTCACTTCTGCAAAGATCAAGACATCTGCCTTGACATTTAAATTTCAGTTACAAGAGGGGAGTTCTGAAAAAAAAACCCTGCATCTGTCACATTCATGAGGACGAGTAAAAATGTCTTACGTGCTAAAATAAAAGGCCAACCTCCTTCTTCTTCTACCTCCTTGACTTGTGAATTACTATGATTGTAACAATTCTTACAGTTATTTAGTAATAAAAGTGAGAGTACAAGTATTTCTCTTATTACCGTTGCTCTCATACATAGAAAAGATCCTGTTTCCAGGAATAAGATAATAATAAATTGCAAAAAATAAATGAATGATTATTTGAAGATCTATTTCATTTCTGCACAAAAAACTAAAACAAATCTAACACAAGTGAATAAAATAAGCATGAATCAAATAATATGACTTTGACTGTCAAACTCAATCAGCCAAGGGGCCATTTGAAACATGTACAAATTTAAATCTGAATCTTGGGGCCGAACAACTATAATACATATAAAAATGTGCAAAATAGTGAATAAAAACAGGTACAAAACAGAAAATAAGTTAGAAATTTTACTCTTTCACAACAAAACATACTTTTCTTTTTCACATTCAAGCACAAACATCAATTTGCTTTCAACAAATTCCGTTTCCAGCTCTTGCAAGCCACAAGAGAATGACTAGGCGACCACATTTGTCCCCTGGCAAATGTTAACAATGTCATTTTTCAAGTTACTGAGGCCAGACTCATGGGTGGGAGAGACAGTGGACATGTTGGAGATGGAGGTACGAGGTAAAGAGGAAGACGATGGTTTATGGATGCAGTGCTTGATGATGACCAAGTATGGTGGGCGATGGGGGAGGCTGACCTAGTATGGCAACCCCCCATTGTAAATACAAAAGTCTATTCTAGGTAATAAATTTGTTTTAAGTAAAAAAAAAAGTGGCTGTGTAATGTTTTTTTGTTTTTTTAAACACTCCACTGATAGTGCTTGAGTCAGCACAGGTATGTGCTTTGTCAGCCTCAGGGGAAGAATACACTGACCTCACATAGCCTGACCTTGCAGTAAACACTTCAATGAAGAGTTAGTATGGAGATTTGTGAACTGTGTTTTATGCTTTTTTTCTTCAGGGCGCAGCTTTATGAAAATTAGCTCCACTCTTGTTCTAAAGTTATCTTCATTAAACGCTGTTCTTTATAATGTTTTTTTTTGCATTGCAAGTACAAATACAAGTCATAGGCTATGGATGCAATACTTAGTCTGTGTTACTGTCAAGGCAGATACTTGTTAATATCCTTGAATTAATGTATTTAAAAGATATTTTACTTTGTGGTCCATAAATAATGTCTTTGCATAAATATGATTCTATTCTGTTTCATTTCATTTAGCAGGTAATGTCTATTGTTTCAGTGGGGAAGCACAATGATGTTATTCACTGTCATTACCACAGATGAACCTCTGTGTTTATTATGCACATTTAAAGTAAAATAATTTAGCGACTGTCTTGGAACCTGCTGAATTAATCAGATTCACACCGAGATATGCTCAGCTCGTGGCATCCATTGTTGTCTTTTTTTTTTTGCTTTAATGACTTCCTGTCAGTTTCCTCCTATTTGAGTATTCCTGAGGCGCTACCACGGCATAAGAAAAGTCATTTCTCTCTCCTCCTGTGGCTATACTTATGATGTCTAGTTGCTTAGACGACATGTTATTGTTTCATTCTAAACTCATGATTGTTTGGTATGAAATCCCGAGCTGCATCACAACCTCTTTAAATGAAGTGTAGAATTAAGAACACTAAGAAAAGTAATCTAAGACTGAATATAGCGAGCACAGATTACAATAGATAATATACTGTAAATACACTTAAATATAAGAGACAACAACTAAATTGAAAAAGAAGAAATAACATTCTTCATTAGCAAAAGCAATTTCTTTATTAAATCAACATTTCTATTTGAAGAGTGACTAAAACATAGAAGTAAAACGGCTAGATCCAAAAAAACGTCCAAAATAGTCATTGTCATGTTAGAACTATCAGCTTCAGTTACTTTTGAAAGCTTTTCTCTTCCTTTCGCACTGAAACAGCTTTTTACGCTGCCGTCTCCAGCACCTCATCAGGATCTTTTCTTCAACAGACGGTCTGTCTCGGCTTTAACTTAAAAGCTGCAACAAATGCAGTTTCAGTGTGTTTTCCTACATATTCAAATCATAACTATTGTCTTCCTATATATTAACTAATGTCTTGCTCTTGCACTTCCTGCTAGAGCGCCTCCTGGAGGCCATTAACTCACATACATTTATGGATTGGACTGATTGTTGAAGAAGCGAAAATATATATTACTTACTTACTTACTTACTTATAGTCTGGAAGATATTTAGATTTTGATAGATGTGTATTGTTTATTTGTATTTTATTTTTTCATTATTCATATATCATTTTATGTTGTCAGTGTTGTGTTTACAACTAAGGGTTTTCTTATTCTGATATGCTCATATTCACCCATGGTACCCATGATTCCATGCTTCCTGGCTAAAGCCTTTTAGGATCTTTAGGGATCTGTTTTTTTGGGGTTTCTTTTGTTTATATTGATGCTGGAAAATTGACTAATGCTTATCATTCATCCAGTTCTTTCGTACGTCAAATGTATCAATAGATAGCTTTGATAATACTTGGGTAGTAATAACAAAACATTAGTATTATTATTATTACATTTTAGGTTTATTTAGCAGTTTAGGCGAAGCAGTGTGAATATAAAAAGAAAATCAAGACTAAACTGTCCATTATTTAAATTGAAAGAGAAACACAATTAAAATGTAACCACAACTAATTGCCTTGTTAGCAACAGATGGAAAAACAATGTGAGCAGATTGCTGTGAAAAAGCAACTTAAAAAATAGACTTGGTTTGAGTTTGTCAGATAAAAGGAGCACATTACACTGAATCTCTTAAGTCACGACATATATTGGATTAAGATTGTGAAATGATGCTGAACTAAGGTTGATGTAATTCCAGCAAGCGTCAAGACAAATGTTCCAGCAAACATAAAAACGAAACATCTGAAATAAAGCGGCCAGATCTCGCTATTATAATTATGCTGAACTAAATACTTGATCAGACATCATTCTTCTGTATTAATATCCTTTTGAAATGTCAGGGCATTAACATGAGCTTTTTGTTACATCAGCGATATTCAAACCAGATCTGTCTTCAGACGAGTGAAAGAGAAAAAGTCTCGCCGTGGAGACGAAAGAGCAGCTTTCAAAGATGCTCAAGCTAAAGTGGTCTGCATCACAATCTGGATCAAAGAACCACGCAATGATTACAAAGTGAAATAGTTTCAGACCACAAACTTTGATTGAAACCTAAAGCTGTGTCTTCGGGGAGTTTAACGGATGCAGTCAGAATGCACAGATAAAAAAAAAGAGAATTATTCACTTGTAGGTATGGAACACTGACTCACCTCTTGCTGTAGATCCTTGATGATCTTTGTTTTTTTCTCCATCTCCACTTTTATCAATTTTACCTGGTGACAGAAGGAAACCAAAATTAATGATTTATTGACGAACAATGAGCTGTACAATTATGCTTTGACTAATTTATTCAACCATGTGAAACTTTGCCTTATAAACGTGAATTCATCAGCTGAATCTATTAAGAGCAAAGTATATTTTAGGATAGACAATTTATTAAAAAAGTAACAATTCAGCTCAAAATGAATGAATGATGATATTACATAGCATCTAAAAGAACATTAACCCCACTTTTAAATCTATTATAGTAAACTGAAAATGAACAATAAGTAAAATTATATTCAACAGAAAAATAGAAGAGTAGAAATTGTAGACCTCTAAATTTTCCTTAAAATTCTAATGTTTGATATTAATGCCACTATTTAATATATCATTTAGGGGTGTGGCCTTCCCTCCATTACCAACAAGAAAAGCTGGTGATCTAAAGCTAACCCTAGTTGTTGAGTTTGACTACATAAAAAAATAGTTGTTGTTTTTGGCTTGTGGCGGCTTGTTTATTTGCCATAGCTATGCTAAAATAAATGTATGTATTCCTGCACATATTTCCAAATTGTGCCTATTTCACTGGGAGTTTTATTTACCAGCGAATAATGCAATATTAATAAATACGTCGATCGCTAAGCAACAGGTTCTTACAACACTGGCGCTAAGCTACATGCTTTGCAGACTGAATTACGACAAAAACTGTCACACAATTGAACCCATGTTGCTACATTTCAAATACAATCTCTAGCGTAGCATTATAGCACAACTCTCATCATCTCAATACATTGAGGTACTGTTCAGTAGAAACCGACTGCCAGTGTTTCACTGTGTGCCTGATTTAAAAGCGTATTTATTTGTTGCACACTTTTTGTGCTAAACTCTGTTTGCATATGGCTTGTGCTTCCCAAACATGGTTCAAACACCCAGTCAGTATTTCAATGAGCAGCAGTTTCCTGGTGAATAAAGGATGTTTAAAATGTTTGAGAGGAAAGATAGTGAGGCCTTTGTGTTGGTTTTTCATTCTGAAAAGACGGCTGTCCTTGAGGAATGTCATGGAGATAGTCCGTCTTATGCTCACAGGTGAAGATCTATGGAAGTTGTGACCTTAGGAACTATTATCTCATGGTCCTAGACATGACACCTAGTGGGAAAATAAAGGATGATAGAATGAGTTTGTGATTATCCATCTTTAGATAATTATCTCTGTATATTTAACTTGATTAACGTGATTCAAACAGAAAAAGTTAGTGACTTTGTTTTTTATGTTTAAGATTTTCAGACGACCCTAGAGCTACACATATTTTTGTAGATTTAATCATTTAAATTGCAGCCGAAAATACCAAAAAACTATAAAGCAAATCTTTATCTCAGTCCTGATAATTTCTTGCATAATAATTAAATTGAACTTTTGACTCTGCATTTCAATATTTTCGCTCTTTTAAAATAAAACATAAATTGCTGTTTCTATGAGAACAGATTTGTTTTTCCAATTTTGTCTTCATACCATTTATAGTTCATCTTGTTTTAATCTATTGGTTTAGGAAAAAGTAATTAACCCAGTGGTGTCATTTAAATCCGTCTTTGCGCGACAGAAAACAACATTTTGCTAAAAGCGTGTGTTGCGTTTGCATGCAGACGAGGTTCTATCTTTTCTTTTTCTTTTTTTTCTGACTTGGGTGATTTATCTTACATTAATGTCAAACTGCAGCACAAATGGTTGATGTCAGAGTCGGCCGCGGTCGTTGGGAAATGGCATGAATGTCAATGGCAGCGTTAGTGTATCATCGCTCGTCTCTGTGCGGTAATTGTGATGTCAGTGCAACAATTACACTTTGTGACTGTGGATACGGAGTTGGTGATATTATTTGCAAGGTCAAGCCTCCCATTAGCGTTGTTTAATATTCCCAGGTGTATGCTTGTGCGGCGAGCGGGACTTTTGTTTTTCACATGGCTGGCAGGTCGCTACACCAAATAAAAAAAGCCTCATTTAACATTGGATGTCCATTTTTTGAAATGATTTAAAAATCATTCCTTGTTACAAAAAAATGTGTTGAGTTCAGAAGGCTCTGATTCAGGAAGATTCAGTGTAATAGTGGTAATTATGATTCCTCCCGCTGCTGCATGACCCTGTTTTGCTCCAGACTGATATAACTCAACCGGGCAATATTCAGGACAGCTACTGCAAATAAGATCGACGTCAGGCAATCTTCCATTCTCTCAATAACATTTGTTACTGGGACAAAACACTAGAAAACAGAATAAAAAAAAAAGCATCACATTTTTACAAACAATGTTTCTCTTTTTCTACTTCATCCCTTTTTCAAAAAGGGCTACATAAAGGTGTGATTTCTACAGAAAAAGACCCAGAAAGTAGTATATATGATAATGGACATTTTCTCTTGCATTTAAATACATATAAAAGGGGAAAACCTGCTTAAAATGGTTTATTGTTTAAATATATTTTCATTTATTTAAATGTTCTGACTAATAAATATTTGAAAATAATATGAACAACATTTCTATAAAATATAAAGCCACTTGATTTGAAATTACTTTTTATTTCATATTTTTTTAATTTAATTTTAAATTTAATGAAACAAACATTGAATTTTTTTTATGAAAAATTGGTTCCTCATATGGTTGCTAATAATCCCCATTATATAATAGAAATGAGAGTAAGAACTCTAAAAGTAAAAGTAGTTTATATTGATTATTAAAATGTTGGAAAGAGAATTAAACAATTTAATGAACAAAACAACAGAAAGCCAAAATAATAAACAATGGAATTGTCAGTAGTAATGGGGAGAAAGTGAGAACACATTGATGTTATAATCGAAGTGTTATTGTTTTCATCATTTCTTTAGTCTCTTTGTCTTTGATGTAATAGATCTTTCATTTTACATTGTTTTATAAAATATATTGTGCAGCACCAAGCCTTTGGTTTTACATTTCTCATTAAATGAACGAAAATAAAACTTTATTTGAAAATATTATTTATTGAGGTCATTATTTGCAAAAGTAAAAAAATGTAGAGTGGAGCATGAAAACTATGACAAATATGTACAACTTGCTACTATGTGTAACATTCAATCTTGCTGTATTGAATGCCAATTAAAAAAAGCCATTCACATTCACATTCCGGATGCATTGGCATGTCCAAACTGCCTTGTACACCAACCCACAGCTGTGGTGAGACAGTGGAAGTCTTGCTGTCTCTCAAAGTGACCTGCACCAAATTACACTAATAACCCATTTGTGCCTCTGACCTTCTCCACCATCCTTGTATAACTGGGACAGCAGAGGTTGTGCATGCACTGGATCATCAGGACGTGATGTTTAACAAGGCAGAAATTAGATCAATCCGAATCTGAAGAAGGCGGACAAAACTTTCTAACAGAACTCGAGCGTGACTTTGCAACACACGTGATTAAACAGGTGTAAACTGGTAAAAGAAGCACCAAGCTCACTGAGGACTCCCACTAAAAAAAACAGGGTCTGGCCTGAAATAACATTCTGCGCTCTCCATAGTGTTGAACATGGCTCCATGGTAAGCAGCAACTTCTGAACAATGGCTGTCCTCAACCAGCATCGAAAGGTCGGAGAACCATGGAGCTGACTGCTAGTCACGGGTCACCCATCGCTCTGATTTTGGAGGCTCACCCTTTAAAGAAGGTAAGAAAAAAATATCCTGCTACCAAACAATTCAGCGACTGGACATCTGAATTAGATGACAGAGTTGTTACATTAGACACTTGTCACAATACACTCCTATTTGGTTCATAGACATTGGGACTTTCACGCCAACTGCAAAGCTGAAGGTAACCGGATCACAACAGCGTGACAGTAGATCCCATGTATCCCTGTCACTTGTCAAAAGTTCCAGCCGGTGGAAGGCCATTCAGTACCATAGGAGGATCATCGTAAAGAGTGACCTGAAATGACTGTCCATGTCCGTCTTACCATAGTGTGGAGCATCTCTTGCCCTGTTGTTCTACATATGTTACTGTGGTGAGACTGTTTTGAGCAAACATGACTGCTTGCCAGTGAGTGCCATGTAGTAGAATCACCAGTAGGTTGCAGGATCCATGTCTGTTTGATGCAGGGAGAAACAGGGGACACTGAACACTCATCTCATCTCAACTTAATGCACACCCCTGGAGAGTCCGTCTGCCCTCAAGAACATAAAACCAAGAATGTTTTGTGTTAATAGTGACACGAGATGACAGTCTGACCAGGTCCATGTCTGTGTGGCCTGACTGTGATGTGTGAGTACCTGACATCTGCCTGTGGGTTTACATGCTTGACTGCAGGGACACTGTGAGTTAACCAGAACAGTGGCATGCTATGATAGATAGCCCAGTAGTTCAGCAGAAACTCCAGTAGGTTGCAGGGCTTCTACTTCCAGAGATCAGTTTGAAGCAGATAGAAACACAAGGAACACTCAACAATACTGGACATTTAAAACAGCCCAAAAACAGAGTGGTCACCTTTGTAGACACACCCTCTCAGCTTGGATATGAAAAGACGAGGGAGAGACAGGAGATGACTCTCTCACCAGGTCCATGTCTGTCTGACAGGGTGAACCTGATGTCGCCCTGTCGATTAACACCGGCAATACTGGAGCACACTTCCCATGGGCAATGCCCAGCTGAGTCAGAAGAGAGATACAAAGGTGTCCTTGTCCTCTCATGATGGCAGACCATGTCTGACCACCGAGCTGCTGCGAATATTACATCAAGAAATGAGAAGCTGCTGACATCACTGCCTACTGCCGAAGCAGCACCGATGGCAATCGGGACATGAAAGTATGCACCTGCTAAAACTGTAGACTCACAGCATCATGAAAAGCACATATGGCCAAAAATCTATTCAAGTGACTCAGATTGAGAGTGGTGATCTGGGACAAATGCACGCCCAGGTTCTCATCTTTGTCGCTGTGGTGTGCCCAGCACAGTAAACTCTGCATCTCCTCTCCTGTGACTTCATCATGATGAGTCAGTCCATGGCCAACAGGCGGGACTGTTGCAAGAAGCCTGGACGTCCTCTGCTCCACATGATTCTAAACTAGCTTCAAGCAAACAGTCTTGGGTGGATCTAAATGACACCAGCCTCTCAGACTGGATTAACCTTAAACCAAAGGGGAACAAGATGGGCTGACTCGAAGAAAGTCCAATGGTCACCTTATAGCAATGCTCATCTACCTCCTCCCCATGCTCATGACGTAACTTGCAGCGCTGCCCTGTGGTCTTTGTCTGTTTACCTGAAGCCAAGACCGCCCTTAACTGGAATCTGTCAGCCGACAAAAGCGCCTTAAAAAAGCGATGAAAATAGTGGGAAACGTCCCCTACTGGCTTGCAGGTGCATTTATCTTTCAAAGAGCTGAACCCATAACAGTATCCGGTAGAGGACAGAGCATTCATGAAGTACAATTCAGAATATTGCCACACTATTTAGTTGAAAAACTGATTAGCCACATGCTTCTATAACTCCCTCTTCACTTCTGTAAGAAATAATTCAGGGTAAAAGGAGGTCACATAAGCACCTGGGTGAGACATTGTGATGCATTTTGTCGGTGCTGCAAGGCTTATTTTTAAAATGACTTTAACTTGACCCCCTTTCTGCTCAGAATGAAGATTTATGAGAATATGTGAAACTCTGTTTCAAAACCCAGACATGAATAGCATCACAAACCAAACAATGCTTTGTGATGTTTGCTTCAGAGCATTTGTTCAACAACTTAAACAAAGTTTAAGAACCACTTTTTCTGGCCGTCACACAATTTATGCCATTTATTATTTTAAATGATTGTCTTTTTTTCCTTTATAATGGTATTCTGAACATATATGTTTTAAGAGGTGTAAGAACAGAGACCTGTTACGGTGCTCATGACATAAAATGAGGATTTCTGTTGGTGATTATGAGCCTATTCCATGTTGTTGCTCCTAAGCTTTGGGACAATCTTCCTCTCTCTCTGCGTTTGATGGATCTACTGACTCCTTCAAGAAACATCTTAAGACATCTTTATTCGTGCAGGCTTTTCCTTGATTTTCGGAGACTCCTGTCTTGTTCTCTGTGTTAGCTTGATCTTTTAAGTATATATTTTATTGAGTTGTTTTTTGCTTGTTTAAGCACTTTGTGACCCTGGTTTAGCTCTATAAATATAATTGACCTACTTACTTACTATTGTACTTTCATTAAGTCACCTTTGGACATTATGATAGCCGCTACAAAAGAACAAAACTACAGGTGCTGTCATAATATATTGTAATGCTAGTGAAGGCACACGTTTCAATAAAGGCCATACTCATTGCCATAAAACACTGTTTCTGCCTTGTATCGCAATCCTGTAACTGCAGTCATTATAAATTCTTAGTTTATGCATGTTTTATTTGGTATTATTTACTTCAAATGAAAACACTCTCTCTGACCAACTGCTGTAACGAAATTCGGTGGTCACAGACTCTCATGGCGAGTTGTCCAGACAACGGGTTACGTAGTGAAAAGCATCTTCAAATGAATAGCTAGAAAGTTCTACTACCATAACTACACAATTCATGACTGTTCATATAATACAGTATATGATAAAATAATAACAAAGTCAAAATGTCTTATTGTTGCTTAAAGTTTTTTGAAATAGAATAGATATTTTAAAAAGTTAGTATAATAAACACATACTTTCATAATAATCCCCTCAAATGTAGAGATCGTAAGGTTTTTGATAATTTTATTGTCTAATAACAGATTCATTTCTTAAACGGCTTAACTTAAAGTGTAACAAATGCACTTTCCATTTTCAAGATAATTGTGAAGAGAATTCATCACGTAACAATGAAACAATTTAATATACACAAACAGTTTGAAATGCTTGAGGGAGGCGATAACGTTAAGCGTGTCTACAAACACTGCTGTGATTAATGGTTTACTACGGAAGATTTAAGCGTTGAGAAAAAAGTCAATACAATTTGGTCAGAGATAGAAAATGTTTTCGGAGCACCGGAATTATAAAATACAATCCCCTAATGCAAAGAAAAAAAGAAAGAGCATATGGTGTGTTGTCACCCAATGTTAAGCTGCAGATGCCATTTTAAGCATTATTGGATCATCACACAAGATGCAACACTTCCGTCTTCTGGGTGTTTAGGTGGCAGAGAAAAGGGAAGAAACAGTTTGTGTTGAGCTGTGATCAGAAGAAGGGACAGTTGACTGCCAGCTAATTGAGCGTCAATCACCTAGGGGTCCTTGTGACAGGTGAAGCCGCTGTTTTGACACGACCGGATGGCGGTTGATGGCCGGGGCAGTTAAGTCTTACCGTGGCTTGCTGCTTCTCGGCTCTCTCATTGGCCTCGTCCAGCTGCTTCTGCAGGGCTGCCTGGAGGGACCTCATCTCATCTCTGTCAGGAAAAAAAAAAAAAAACTGTTAACACATCATCCACACTTTTTCGCTCAACTCCTGTTAACTCACTTTTAAAATTACATTTTTGAACTCTATTATAGTACAAGGACACATACTGTTCACAAATTTTACTTGAATTGTAGTCCTTATTCGAGACCAAAGTACAACTGAGACCAACATTTTTTCAGATCAGGTCCAAGAAAAGGTTATTACACTAGATATGCAATCATCTCAATCCACTATAATGGTTTGATACTGGGCAAGATAGAGGGAACAGAGGACCAAAGACCAAATCTGGTGCAGTGAGTATTTCCTGTTTGTTAAAATAAATTGAAAAAAACATGTTTTGAAGACACAAAAACGTGTTTTCCCATATTTTACTTTATTTTTTGTATCAAATTTTTTAAATGAAAATGAAGGCTGTCTTTTCACTTACTTTAATCCTTTTGTATATATTTTTTAATACACGTATACATATACTTCACATCAAGCTTCTTGTCCATTTGTTATTCGCAACCCCTGAAAAGTGTCCGAGTATAAAATGTGGCCCCTTAGATAATTGAACCCCTGCCATAGAACGATAAGACACCATGTACAATTGAACTTATATTCATTCAAAAATATTAAATCAATTGTATAAATAGACAATACGTTCGATGCATGAGGGGAAATGATGTGCTGACTTAATATATTCAGTACCACAAAGGTTTTTTATCGAATAACTAAGGGATTCCACACAGTTGTTTATCATTCTGTGTGAGGGGCTGCATTCATTAAACTTGCTAATAAATGAACCTGGAAGGGATAATTCGGTGCTGTTTAATGCTCCTGTGAACAGATAACTATGATGCTTACTGAATTATGAATCAAGCAATGTGGGTCAGTGGTTTTAAAAAATGCTTACAGACATTTCCTAATGAGCGAGCCCAGTTAAATTACATGTAAAATTCATTATGCATGGCTTTAAGTTGGGTTGTATGGCAGATTTTAAAGGAAGATGCTGAATGTGACTGACTTGTTTCTGGTGGCTGAGGGGACTTTTCCCCACTTATGTTTAATACGACGGGTTTGTCTTTTGGCATACAGTCAGCCTTGCAAATGTTTTTTCTCTTTACAGCAACCAGCCCCTGTGTTGGCTTCCCATTTATATTCCTATCTCCTGCATCAACAACTCAGAAACATTTCTGCACAAACAAGATCAAAACTGTCCCTGCTGTCAGAGGGAAGCACAGTTAATACGTGCTCGCCAACAAGAGGAGACTCGTCCGCATCTGACAAGTGAATCCATATTTGCAGCAGGAAAAATGCATTTGTGGGGAGTTTTTCTGCTTCTGTCGAAATGATGTTTCAGTTTAAAACACAAATTAAGACGTTTCAAATTCAGGATGTATTCATTCTAGTATGAAATTGGTGCTAAATATTCTTGAACATCAAGAAAAACAGAAGATAGCATAGGACGACCTCAGATATCATCCTCAGTTTAAAAAAATAAACATTTTTCAAGAAAATTAAATAGTTGAACCCGTAGTAACTGACAGTCTTTTTTAATATTAAATAAAAACTAATTTAATTATATTATATAATGCACTGCTACCAACTGGTCGCAAAGGTACTATAGGTAGACCAGGTGTCATTAAATAAAATACATGGCAGCCCATCATCCATCATGTAAATTGATGAATATAAAGGTTAGCCAGTCAGATGACAATCTGATGTTTTCTGACATTAACCGTGGACTTGCATAAAAGGCGTTTTTTTGTCCAGTGAGTGATGAGGCTCTACATGTCATTAATTATCTCGGTCACTTTATTCTGAAAAACTGTCTGCTTTGGGTCTGTTGTCACCTGACTTTGGTATTTTTCCGGACAAACGATTTTTTTGAAGGTCAAGCTGATTTTAGCCTTCAATTAGTTAAAAAATAAACCTCAGCTTTCTTAGTCATTCAGACAATTGAGTTGACGCGCTCAAAGATTAAGTTGGATCAGCCAACGATCAATTAAAACAGCAAATTTGTCGTTTCAAAGAGCAGGATTAAACTAATGAAATGTTTTGATTGCATTGCATTGATTCTACTGAAAGTCAACAGAGTAAAGTCAGGTAATGACAAGAAGAACAGATAAAGAAAGCTTAAGATTCATACATAAATATGTGTTTTGAATTTTTGTAGAAGTTGTTTCCGAGCTGGAAAAGTCCGAGCATCCCAGCTATAAGTGTTGGGATCATGGTTCCCAGCATGCATTGCAACGCAGTGCAAATTACAATTATAATAACAAGGTGTCTTTAATTATCTGCATTGATATTCTGAATCTTTAGTTTATGTTTAAGGAAAGGTTTTAATGGTAGTACACGTTGAATCTGTTAATGTCATTTTACAAATTGTTGGCGTAAAAAGCCCCTTTAGATCTGGTTCAAATTATATTGCAATGATTTTGGCCTTCACTTTTGCTCTCAGATCAGCTTAATCAACCTCAGGCTTTCCTGAAATAAATTGAATTTTTAATTTACCTGGAAATCGATTTAAAATGTAGGACCAATCTCTGAACATTGCACAGGTAAATAATGAAATACGGATTAATGAAAATACAACTCTTTGTCCTCCAAGATCAGGTAGCAAAAGTCCCACGGTTTGAGTCGTTCTGTGCCTGCATGTAATTGTCCAGCATAATATTTTTGAAAGCAATCAAGTTTCTTTTAACAGTTGTCAAGTATAAATGACTCGCAATGCATCACCTGTCCGCCGCTGCCGTGATGAAGTCAACTAGTAATCAAACTTGTCACACAGGCGGGATTAATAGCAAACCCTGGCTCACAAATGCTTGGTAGGCAATGTTGGGCCAATGTGCCGCTTTATGGTTTCCAGCTCCATCACGCAGGAGAGCCCACACAGGCCGGTGATAGACTATTGATTGGCTATCAAGATACTACACGCAGAGAAGGTGGACTTCAATCAGGCTGGCATTTGGGAGAGCATGGAGGCCACAAATGACTCCAAATCATTAAGAGTCTCGTTACACACAACATTAATCAGACAGCCCTAAATGGCAAAGCACATTAGGTAAACAGTTTTCTGGCTCATTTATAAGTGATATATCATCGAATCACAAGGGCCTGGAGTGTGTCAAGGAAAGACAGGAAGATAGTGAAGTAGAAAAAACGATCAGTAAAACAGCACCTAGATGCTGGTTAAAGTGATAGTTCAACCAAAAATTCTAATTTCACTCATTCTCAACTCTCCCGAAGGTTAGGTGGGATTATTTTCAGAGTAACCCGAACAAGAATAAAAAAGACGTAGATGAAGACGACAACAACTGAGCTCCTGTCGCTGCATTAGTATTAGTATTACTTGCCTGACTAACTGTAACTAAGGAACAAAATAATCCAAACCCTTAGTCGACATGAGGGTGAGTAGAAAGTGAGTGTAGTTTGATTTTGGATGACTCGGACTCTGTCATTATCTCTTATTTCATACACAATAACTTTTGACATTTCTCTCATGGGGTCTCTGGGATTCTGTTTTCAAACTAGTCTGGACTAGGAAAATGGCTCAGGGTATTTTTAACTTTTTTATGTTTTATTCATAATTTGGCGTGACTTTGATCCAAATTTAAATGCAAATGACCTTGTTAAATGTTTTGTGATTTTTTGTGTGATTTTTAATGGACCTTTTTGGTCTAATTTAAACTAAAAAAAGAAATTATTACGTAGATTATTCCGGTGTATTTACTTTAATTGGAATCATTCACAATCTTAAAATTCATGCAAAGATGATTTCCGGTTGTTCTGAGCCCTGTATCTTAGGCTTCAGCTCGATCTAGAATAAGTTATGCAAATGAATGAGCACATTCCGCACAGCTGGTTTGTATTAATTTTCGGAGATGTTGTTGGTTTCATTTCTGTATTATTTGTTCATATATAATAAGAGTATTATGTTGTTGTGCGTGTGATTGGTCTGTTACTTCCTCTATTATCTCCACTATATTAAAGCACTTGGTGATTAAAAATACCTGACCTAATACCTGCTTTAATATCACCCTGAAGTTCATTAAACCCTTCACCTTTGATAGAGTTTCAGTTTTAGTTGAGCTTTTATACATTTTTTATTCAAGATTTTATACATATTTGATTGGTATTTTAGTGGATAAGATGTTTATCTGATCTGTTTATTTGCTGTAATATTCTGTATTTGCTTACGATAAAATGTTTGTTAACATCATATATTTATATAATGGTTTTCTACATGTCAATCATATCAATGGAGTACGCAAATATTTACAGCCGGACCAAATAGAAATACTGCGTAGCACCTAAAAAACACTAAACACTGTCTATGAAAACAGACATAAATGTGGCGTTTCCTCCTTAGTGTTTATTAAATGTTTAAATAATATAAAATGATCATTTATGATGATTGAAAACGTGTTTCAAATGTATATTTCCATAAAAAACATCCAAAACTAAACCTAAATATTTTTGAACGGATAAATTATCGACGATCTTTATTCCTTAACTATTCAAAATTGCACAAAGATTGAGATACTGGGAGAAAAAGGTTGCAATTGGCCCACAAGCCAAACCCTTGAGTTGTAGATCATAACAATACAATATTTTAACAATGAACAAAGATCCAACGTCCCCGCACAGAACAGAAAAATGCCTGAATCTTAAACAGAGCTCAAGTCACGTGTCAGTAAACATGGAACTGAATAATATTCTTTCATGCTAACAGGGATTGATTCTAATACTGTCTCAATCCCTAGTTGTGATATTGCTTTTCTTTCTGCCAGTGGGGGATTCAAATTACCTTGTCCATTGGCATATTGTAGTATTTTATTAAAGCTGCTGTGGATAATAAAGTGAATGAATTCATACCCACTGTTTGTCCTGACAGTTTAAGGTCACAAACACAGAATTACAAATGAACATCCTCCATAAATCTGGTGTTGCCTTACTTAAAATGTTAATATCATTTAATAGAGAATGTCATCCAGGCTGGTTGAATTATGCATCGAACAGCCATTCATTATTAAGATCACCCCAAGAGAAGCTTTAATTGCGTTGGCTTGACATATTATTTCCATTATTTAGTGTAGGAAACTGTTATAAAACGGCAAATAACAATATTTTGCATAAACAAATAACCCTCTGGATTATGTCATGCTGCAGTTTACCTTTGTTTGTGGCTGAGCTCCAGAATCCTCTGCACGTCCTTCTTAGCAAGTGAGTCATCGTTCCGCAAAGACTGGAGGAGAAAAAAACATGAAATAGTTTCAATGAAAGTAAAATATCTTCATTATTTATATTTGTTTTTCTGTTTTGTTGTTTGTTTTTTAGATGCAACATCACAGGAAAAGCTGATTCCAACCATCTTCCTGCTCGAAAGACTGATTGGTTTCATTCCAGCCTTGGAGGTATTTTTTATTCACCATCCAATGGACGAGAATTTTCCCAACATCTAAGAAACTGTAAGCTCAAAGAAGATAGATTATCCACAGATTTTGTCCGGGGGTTATATCTCTGCGTAATTAAACAACAAATTTCCATAAAGCCTGATATTAAGAAAGATGTTTACCCTCCTTTTGGGTCCCTATAGCCGCTTCAGAGAGATCCAAAAATATAGCTCTACAGCAGGGAATGTTGGAGATAATCACTTAAAAGAATGTCAAGTTGGACCCATGCAGTCAGAACAGATGGCAGAATCTCCGGTTTTCTCATCTTAATGATGCTCGATTTTTGTTTTTTATTCCTGTTTTTTAAAGCCTAAATAATTTACGATTGTAAAACTTCACTCTTCAACGGATAAAATACATAAATCGTTTCATATATAAAAACAATTTTGGACTACTTAATCCCAGAAGGCATTGTTGACTGATTTTGCCAGTTAATACCAGAACTAAATTACGCCAAGATTTCTTTATTTTTGCCTTTGCTATTTATATTTTTTAACTGTTAACTGACCTTTTACCATTTGTTTATAGATGAACCCTCCTGAATATAGAAGCTCCTGAAGAATGGAACTATTACTTTAGAGAATCTACAAGTTTCAATTTCCATGTGTGAGGACCATAAATGTACGAAGCACTTACATTTTAATTTTATTTTTGGGTCGATTTGCAGGGATTTAAGATGTTGTGATATATTTCCTCTAGTTCCTTTTACTGGTTGAACCAGCAATCGGTAACATTGAAAATATGATGTATTACTCCATGTTGGAATGGTGTGGTTTCTATATTGTGTTATTGTTCAAATAACACACTTTGTAATAATATAATAATAATGTTCTGAACTCGAGGGTTCTTCTGGGTTATTTTTATCCAAGATGGCGGCACACAGCAGTGTAGTGACTTATTGAGCTCCTTGGTTGAGAGCATCATTATGGATAATTTTGATACTTATTTCTTGTGCAATTTTAACATGGCGTACGGCTCAGCTGAACTGATACATTTTCAAAGTCGGTACAGAATAATAAAATTATAAAATAATAACAGCTCCTCCAGATGTCTGAACTAAACTTGGCAAACTGAACCTCGGGAGGACATTGTCCTAGTGCAGTGCAGCATGGATATGGAGAGAACAAAGAGCATAAATAAAATGATGGCACAATTCAAGGCAACAGTTCCACATGGGGACAAAAGAGAGCCAAGATGGCTGACTTGCTGAGGAAGCTAAATCCTAGCCGGTACGTTCTTTATACTTAGATTTTGTCATCTTGCACTTTGTTGTTTGTATTGTTCATGTCCTTGTTTATATGAAACTATTGTCTGTGTTGCTGTGGGATGGAAAAAAATATTTCCCGAAAGAGATCTCCAGAGGAATTAATAAAGTTTATCTATTTATCTACTACATTCCTACTCCATGATTGTGCCCATGTTTGGTTTAAAGTGCTGTTGTGTTGCCTTCATTCCGAGCCTCAGGAACTATTAACGATCCACTAATATTGAATGAAATAACCATTGAATACTTAAATAATTAAAGAAGTTTAACTCAATACAGAAAATAGAATCTTAATATTGAGAATTGACGCTTTAATAACTAGTAAATGTAATTACATTACTAATGTTATATGTTATCGTCTTGAGTTCTATTTTGATTTAAATATGTGAGTTGTGAATTCAAATGTAAATGAATGTGAAATAAAGATATGTATTTGGGCTACAGAGTTTGAAAATTATTTAAATATTACAATATGTATCAAAAACATGACTTCAATTTTAATTAGTGTTTCTCTTAAATAAATATTGGGCCTCTATTGTACTCATCAGTATGTGTCTGTTTGTGCAAAAATTTATTTTCATTGATATGTTTACATTCGAAATGTGCTGAAGCTCCACAAACTGAAACATGTGTCATGAAATCCCAGAAGTCTCCACCTCCAAGGGACTCATTTTATAAACAAAGCGGGGTGTGATTACAGCTGGCTGGAGGAGGAGTGAAGACCATTGCTACGCGATAATGGACTCTGCTTTCATAACCTCTCGTTCTCTGAGATTTCAGACGGGGTAGAACTTTATAAAGTAATAAGTTCAAAACATGGTCATGATGAGGGACTTACTGCATCTTGGAGAGGAAGACTTTAACATCTGAAATTTGGGTTTTACCATTAGTTGCCGTTTAAGATCCATAAAGGTTTACAAAGAAGTGAAAAGATGTTTCCCACATAGAAATGTCTGTTTGTTTGGCAGAGTGAAAGCCAGACACAGGTCAACCGAGGCTATTTAACAGAAATAAATATTTCTATCAGAAATATATATACCTTATGTATTTCTATCAGAAATATGTTGAAAAGAAAGGCCGAACCTGAAGATTTCCTTTTATGCTGTCCAGCTCCTTGGATGTCTTGGACAGCTGGTGCAGGATGGTGCTTCGCTCGCTGAAGACGTCCTTCAGTTTCTTTTCCAGTCCACCGTAGCTGTGTCTGTGGAGAGGAAGAGGAAGAGACAGATGTCAGCACTGCCAGCCATCAGAGGCTGATAGGAGTCACGCGTCACTGTCAACCTTAAAAGAAAGTGATTTTTCCAATAAAACAAGATAAATTATAAGAGAAGTTGAGGTCACAGGGGTGATGGATTTCAAGGCAAAAGGCGAAAATAGGACGAGACTGACATCTCAATAACTCACAATATAAATACAATTTATATGGTGATATCATCATTTATTGACTTGCGTGATCTGGATCAGTATTAATTATTGTAGCTGGTCAAGAGATTTAAAAAGTGACAAACAATACAATAATAAAGGATGCAGCGATCATACGAAGGGTCGCACATGTACATTTTGGACGAGCATACTTGTAACATTAAAAGCCCTGTAGTTGGACCAGCACCTAATAAGACTACTCAGTCTGCAATCACACGCCACTGTCAAGAGCACCAAATACAAGTGTTGAAGTCCAATTAAAAAGATCCACACCACAGGCTCCACAGATATGTTGGAGCTAAAAGAATCTTTTCTCAGTGAGTGTTTTGATATATTAAGTGCATTTGTGCGGTGGATTAAAACCTGAATATGCAATGTGAGCTCTTATCTAAATTGGAGGGACCGTCACTTAAATCTTCAACATTAACATTGTAATTAAATCTTTTCTAATTGGCCTTTTAGGTAAAAACTGAAACCACATGTCCCCTCTCCTCCAGCTGCTTGATATGCATCTCAAAGTGAAAAATCCATTTTTCATTAAATCCCATTATCCTTGTTTACTTATTCAAGGGCAGCACAAACTTCATTGAACAGTGTTGACATTTGATTGTATCGGTTTGTGTTCTTGTGGAGGAACAAAGGGACAAAAAAAGAGTTCAAACTAAATTATTAATAAGAACTAATCTTTCTCTAAAAGACAAGACGAGATGTGTTCGTCTTGACACGAATGGACTCGAGTAAAACACCTCTGCTTTAAAACCCTAGTCGGAAAATTGCGGCTCAATGTTGAATAAATGAGATGACAGACGAAAACACGGGCTGAAAAAAAATGATGGAGGCAATAATCCAATTTCACTCTTCAGCAAGCAAGAAAACATTAAAACAGCTCTAAGATGAGCATTTTATGATGAGTTTAATAATCTACACATGAATACACAGTGATAAATTGTAATTAGCAAAATGATGTCTGAGATAAATGGTTAGATCTTCAGTAAGTGCTACGATTATTACATTTCAACAAAAAATAAATCAACTCAATATGTGAGTTGCATCTATTTTACCCCAAAACATCAGATGCACAGTACAGTAGGAGGAAGCCACTCTCATATCTATGAATCCTTCTTCTTAACAGAATGATTTATATATCTGTCTCGGACGCGCCATAAATCCATGTGTCTGTACTGTGCGACTTGGCGTGACCAAATGTGATCTCCCAAAATAGGTTCATCACACTTGACTGCACCCAAAGCAGACTTCAAATTTTTAGTGTGAACATCCCGTCACAAGCAGAAAGGAAGGAGCCAACATTATAAGGCAGACGGTTCATCTGTCCTGAGCACAAATGTTTGGCTGATAAGCCAAACTAAATCCACATTTAAATGAGGTGAAACCTCTCTTTGGCAAAGCTGGAAACAAATGAAAAGATATCACTCGTCATGCGACAGCTAATCAAAATTGTAGACCTACCGTAGAGCTAAACTTTGAAAGGCCAATGATTGTTTTTTGAACCCTGTTTTGACTGATGTCTTGTTTTATTTAAATCAGCAGCAATTAGTCAAGGACTCTGGCGTTCAATGAAAAGCTGATTAATGTCGATTTATTTTTTTAATTAACCTCCATGACTTCAGTGGTGTTGATTTTGGCTCGAAATATGACTTAAATTAAAGGTCTGTAAACATCTGATGTGAGCGTGGGTATATTTTATTGACGTGTTCTTTCTGGGCATGTTTTTGAGTCTAGTAAGACTCGTCTTGATCACGTTTGATGTAACAAAGGCTTTAGAATATCTTGTTGAAGGCTGAGTCGAGGAGTGTGGCGTAAACCCTCAGTGTAAAGTTTTTAAAGTTAAAAGTTAAAAGTTGGTGGATATAACAGCCAATACAGGGATTCTCCATTTGTACTACCATTCAGGTCAAGTACCACCAGTGTAAGTACCATTTTGGTTCGCCTAAGTATTTCAATCCAAGCACTTCCTACGTGAAGCTTTTTTAAGAACAAAACTTCAACTGAACCATTTGCGGGCACTTTGTACCACACATGAAATGTATATTGGTTATTGCCCCTTATGATAAGGTTCCAGGGTTGAGTCAGTGGGTGACTTAGTGGGTGACTTAGGCCAGTCTGTCAAACTGAGCCTGAGAAACCTGGGTGTTGTATTTGACAAAGACATGTCTCTAGTTCAACACTGCAGACAACTGACCAGAAACTGTATCCTTCAACTGAGAAAAATCTATAAACATAGGAAAATGGTTTCACAACATAATCTGGAGTTGTAACAGTTTATTTCTGTGTCTAAACAAGAAGGAGCTGTCTCGCCTGCAGTTAATACAAAACTCTTTTCAAAATTCTGACCAGCTCTAGTAGAAGAACTCACATTTTCCCAATTCTAAAAACTCTTTGCTGGCTGCCAGTTTCTTTCAGGATCCATTTTAAAATTCTGGTTCATACTTTCATAGCTATTCGTGGTCAGACTCCACGATCTTCCTCTCCCTCTGCATTTGATCTACTGACTCCTTCAACAGACATCTTAAGACATTTTTATTTTTACCGTGCAGGCTTTTCCTTGATTTTCTGGGACTCCTGTGTTTGTCTTATGTGTCTGGGCCTTTTAAAGCATTTGTTTTAGCTGAATAGTGTTTTTGTTAAAGAACTTTGTGACCATGGTCTAGAAAGGCCTTTTACAAAAAAACATTACTTACTTACTTACTTACTTATTCAAAATAAGACGACTTTTGTCATTCAGATAATTTATCCTTTTTCCCAACTTGATTCTCGGGCTAAATGCGACGACGTCTCTCATGCGCTGAAAAGTGTTTGACTAAAATGATTCACTTGAAACTGTAATATGCAATTAGAATATTCTAGTGATGAGTTCACGGCTTTTCTCATTTTGAAAGGGAAAATGTTGAAAAGTATTGATTATGGACACTGACATGGGACATGCTTTGTAGCCTGACAAATTCCTTTGGAGGCAAAGTCATATTCTCCTTTTCGTTCCTATAAATCTTCAGTACAAAGTGTCTTCCAATCGTTCAGTTAAAGTTTGTCTTGAAATATCAAGGAATATTTGACCACAAGATAGGTTTCCAAGTACTTGCTGAAGTTTTGGCTGGGTCACTGTGACCTAGAATGACGGCATGTTTTTGCCAAAGAGCCTGTCAATCAAGGTCTCTGGGAAGAAGAGTGAGCCCAGATATATATTTTTTTTTTTGGATGTCTGGTACAACAAGAGGCGGGACATCTGGTTCTATGACTTGAATCAAGATAGCCCTTGATTTCCAGGAAATCATATAACACCTCCTAGTGACAGCCTACTGTAATCAAAAACGAATGATCTGTGTGTTTGGAAAATTGTGACTTCTCCCATAAAAGCAAAGGCATCATCATTTAATCAATCATCTCCTCGTTTCTTTGGCCAATCCTTCTGCTAAAAGTTTTATTCACTCATAAAAAAGCTTTTAAAAAGACATTCTCGTTTGCAGTGTCTGCCATTTTAAAAATATATATATATTTTTAAACTATATATAATATTTAAATACTTTGCAGACATAAGACATAAGGCTGAGTGATGCTAAAACTAGCTAAAGCTTGCTAAGATCTTAAATCACAGCTCTATCATGTACCTAGGGTCTCTTAGAATTCACAGTAAATCAATGAATGCAATGTTTTCACTTTAAAAAAGCATGCTAGATACAAATACAATACAAATTGAAAGATAATTTAGAAGGTGGTTAAAGGTATAGATAGCATAAACAAATAGTGCAAACTATAAGAAAACCTCTTCTTTGTTTGCCGCATATATTATCAACATTGGTAACCGTGTTGCACAATCCACCATGAATCATACCTCAAACCTATGAGTGAGTTTATTGCACCATCCCGAACCCACTATTGAGTCTCTATGATCTCATTCAGGTCTACCGATCGAAACCAGGCTTCTTTTATTGGATCAGATTATTGCAGACAAATATTTATTCTCCCGCTCTCCAACATTATACGTGGTGCGACCTGACACTGTGAAATAGAACCAGTGAGGCCAAAAGGAAAATGTCACCAAAGACTACAGCCTCGGCATCAAAGCAACAGCTCAATATCGGAGACCAAGGATGTGGAAATCAGTCTTAACGAGAAGAGCAGCAGCTCAGTGAAGGCGAGGGTAGACAGGATTAAAGTCCTAACACAATAACATGGAGGTTTAGCTAAAAGCCCTGGACACCTAACTGTTGCACAGGTTTTCTTATAGATGTCAGTACTGTGAAAAATAACCACACTTTAAGAAGAGACTGCAGAATTTAGTCATAATTTATCATCATCCACTTGCTGCTAGTCATATTAACTTTGTTTACCCAGTTTAAAAATGTAAGGTTTTTTAAATAAAAAAGCTGTGAAAAGCAAGATATTATAGAACAGAGAGTGCCATCTAGTGGGCTGTGAAAACAAAGAAACTGCCTTATGAAGCTTCATCAATCCATCACTAATTCCTTGTGATGGGGTAATGACACTTCATGAAGCAGTGTATTTGCCTTTAAAACCCACAAGATGGCACTTTCTGCTCAATAGACTATTTTTTTAAACATATATTTTACTGAAACTTAAAACTGAGGGCGCCACCTACTGGTAAGGTTACAATACACTACTCCATGAAGCCTCATCAGCCAATGACTACTTATTCCAGATACTGTGGAGAAAAAAAAACAAAATCAAGTCTCTAAAAAAAAAGACACACAGACGATCTTACACACACACTCACCTGTAGACAATTGATTGTTAAGACATCAATTAACCTCCGTATATTGAGGACACACATGCAAGCACCCGGAGATCATATAAACTCCTCAAGGAAAAGCAATTATACTTAATTAAGTTCCCCTGCCATGTGCAAGTTGTTTTTCCAGCGCTTCTTAAGACTAGAGAATCCAGCCCGAGGTGTCAACATCGACGGCTAAAAGAACTTGTTTGTAAAACAGAAAGGAGGCCAAGATTTTTCAACCTGGAAACATGCAGATTAAGCAAGCAACCTTACACTCTTTTTTTTTCTAAAATAACCGAGGCTCTGGGCAAACAACTTCAAATCTGGAGCCCAATGAACTTAAAGTCTGTTTTCTCTTTTTTCTCACGTTAAAAAGAACAAATGAAAGATGACTTTTAAATGTGTTCAAATTAATAAATTGACAAACATATTAAACAAGAATAAATAAATCACAGAGAAACCTAAATTATATTGACATCGCTATACTGTTCAAGAAGAACAAACAATGTGAAGGACATTTAATTTAAGTGAAATATAGAAAAGTAACGAAGTCTTAAGGGGAATTAACCCTTCTGTTATCTCAGGGTCAATGTGACCCGGAGGCCCGAAAACCAATGTGTTTGTGGTATCCCTTGCTTTGTCTGTGAGTTAATTGGTGCAGTGGTGGAGGTTGTTTATCTTGACCCAGAGAAAACACAAGGGATGCCACAATGAAGATACAAAATTCTGTCCCAGGTTCCACAAGGAAGCCGATAAAGATTCCCACAGGCTAGGAGCTAAAAAAACAACAACAAAAAAACAAGTTTATTTGCAGTCACGCAGATTATGTGGTAGACAGCGGTTTATGTGGTGCTTCCAATTTCAGGCTAGATTAATTATGCCATTAGGAGAGGGCAGATAAATAGTTTTAATAAGAGCTCCTGCCCAGGGCTTGTCAGTGTGTTAATATATTTCCATGGCTTTGCATGACCAGACACCAACATCTGCAACAAAAGTCAAGTTTGCCAACATTGATTGATGATTGTGGACAGCATGGGAATATCATTGTTTACCAGGGCATGACAAGCCATTAATGTGGTCAGTGAGAAGATGAGGAATCTATGCTGGACAGGGTTTTTGAATAATAAGAAAAAAAAAACAAAGGAAAACATGACGATCATTCCCCTAGCACCGAATGTTGGCTGCGGCTCGTGCTAATGGCCATGGCCTTTTCCCTAATGAACACAGGTGACAGATAAGATTACCCATGATGGGTAGATGTTGGTGGAAGTTTAATCTATGATGGGTGTCTGAAAAAAACATTCTGTAATGTTTTGTGAGTGTATGGGGACAGCACTGCAGTCCAATCCTATTACATGCCTATCAAAGTGGGTGTTGGGAGTGGGTGGTGGTCTTGACCAGGCTTGTCTCATGTAATCAATGCAACATGAGGATCGTGTTGCTGCTATTTGCAAATGATATGCAAATGGGAGTACAGAAAACGGCTGGTCTCGCATTCATGTGACGAGAGATGGGCGCCCCGATCTGTTCGAGCGGTCGGTAAAAACCAATACTAGGTTATCTCCCATTCACTCATGACCATGAAGACCCCCATTCACTACAGTGGAACTGCTGCGAATGCACTGACAGACACGGAGACCTGGTGTTTATCAACATCCACCAGTTGCTGTCGTACATATACAACTATTTCAACAATGTTGTGATTTATTTTTTATTCAATTAACAACGCATGAGATGAGAAGCAACTTCAAGTATTTATAATTTCCCAAATATGATTGTGTTACAGGCACAAGCATTTAATAATATATATTTAATTTATACTTTGCCTAATAAGTGACAAGTCTTTTGGTACATGATCTTTATGTAAAACATTTCTGAATAATTATCTTCCTAAAGTAGGTCACATTCATCTGAATCTTCAGGGGAATATATCATTATTTAGCAACCACTGGGCAATGTATGAATTCACTGTCGTCAGTTTCACACAAAAGAGAAAATATTTTCAATGCAAAACAAATGTTTCTTGTGCTATGGTCTACTTTCAATTCAATAAGAAAGAGAGTGACTACTTTCTACTGTACATCTACATTTCAATTATACATCTAGAGAGTAGTGATCTGTTGTCATGTATAAATGTCTGAACACTTTATCGCTGAAAAACAGTTTTCCCAATCTGTTCATCTGTTAAATAATGAAATTTACTGCAGAATTAGAGCAGGGATATAAACATTTATCATATTTCATGAATTATTCAATAATTTTATTCGGCCTCCGTGCATAAATAGATGACAGTTGCTTTTCTATGGCTCAATTCCCAATATGCGCTACGTGAGAACAATAGTTTGTGCAGTGAACAGCCATTTACAGATCAGTTTCTTCTCTCCAACTAAAAATAATATTTTTAGTTTTTCTTAAGAAAGGACTCATAGATAATGGTCTGTTAATTTTTACAGCCACCATTAAGGTAATGAGAACGTCAGCATTTGTCTGACTGTAGAAAGGCAATATGGCAAAAAAGCAAATGCTATATTTCTATTAAATTGTGGGTGTTATGGCAGTAGCGGGGCAAAGAAAGGATGGTGAGTAGGTAGTGGTGTTCTGGATCACCAGCTGGATTCAGAAATATTTTCAAGAATCTGTCAATATTTGTGGTGGAAACATGTGCAGGTGGATTCAAGAGCTGTAGAAAGTTTTTGCCGCGTGATAACCTGTTGAGCTTATTGTTAAATATAATTTATGTATTAAAGTATGCTGAAAATAATTACAAATGTTAAATTTATGTTGATTTAATATTAACATAACCAGGGCAAAAATAAATATAAGAATAATAATGCTTATAATAATAATCAACAATTATAATAATAAATGGATGTTTTTTATTCGGTATCTTTATTGGTTTCTTTTTTTTCATGTAAAAAACTTTTGTTAATTGTAACATTTGAATTGTATTTACAACATAATACTGCAAATTTACATAAATATGCATTGACCAGGCATAATACAGTTTGACAGGGGATAATACTTATGTTTAAATAACTTTCCCATCTGTACAGAACAAGAACCGAAACATTCTCAGATTCTTGAGAAAGCGTCTTTGGACTCCAAGTTGCAGAATCCATCCATAATTAAATGCAGGATTTGACAGTCTAATAATATTCCGCCCATACACGCTTCTGTAAAAGATTCACTGATTTCAGATTCAGTAAGTTTGAGGCAATGCTGGATTGAATTCTGAATATTTTTTATACAGAAAAACAGCTCTGATTGAAATATCAAACACCCTTTAGTACTGAAATAATTCAGCTCTTGAAAGAATGTTTTTGACACTAGAGAGGCCGTCTCACCTTCAAGTCATTTTAAGAGCATGCCATTCATTTATTTAAGACAAAGGCTCTTTAATGAATGCTTAGCAAACTACAATACTCTTGATTTGAGGAATTTAAACAAGATATTTGATGTTGAAACTATGATTCCTAACTACAATTAAGTGTCCTGTTGGTCAGGATCTCAGAAGTCTTTGCTATGGAACTTTCATCGAGCTTGATACATTGATGTCACACCAGCATTTCAGTGTCTTCACACTTTACAGGTTTCTCCCTCAAAGTCATTGTCAAATGAAGCAGAGACTGAAAACAATAAACTTGATAAAAAACGTGTTTTATTAGTGGAAATATATTCTAGCCACCCCATCCATAAAACATTGCAGCGACCAAAACATCGTAAACTAGGGTAAAGAGAATGAGCTTTATTCCCTGGAGAGTCGAGAGCTTTTGGTCGCTGATGACACCGCGATGCAGGGGACAGTGGCAGCAGAGAATTGTCTGTTTTGGGGGCTGAAAATCTAATGTTAACTGCATGAGCTTCTCACTATGTCTGTGTGTGAGATGGTCATTTTTTTTGTCAGATATGAATGGTGGATTTCAGACAAACCTCATACCTCTGGGTCAATAATCTCAACATGAGATCCACTTTTGATTTCCCAGTTCGAGTCCGAGAAGAGATCTTGGATCAGATCTTCAGATATTTTCTCTATACAAATTTGGGTTGACGACTTGAGAGATGAGTGGTCAAACCCATTACGTGGAAATCAATATTATGTATTTCACTTGCAAAAATCAACATCAATATATATCTTTATTTATTTTTTGCCTAGAAGTATACAGTTTAAATTCTCATCATCCATCCAAAGTGAGGCAGAATTGGGTCCAACCCCTGTGACCTTTCCCAAGACAAGCAGTTGATGATGACGGGATGAATCAACAATGATTGTAGTGGCTTCACAGTAGTAATACTGGCTTTGGAAAAAAGCTGATTGAAAAGGCTGGATACATCAATAGAAGCATTCATGAAATACATTAGAAACCACCAGAGGGATTTATCCCAGCCCTACCACGGATTCGGCCAACCCTTTGTTCCAAGAACTGGCAACCAGCGCTGAGATGAATGTGATTCACATCAAGGGCAATCAGCAAATCCTCCTTCCAACTACCAAGTGTCACTCGGGGAAAACACAAGAGGACAAGTTAAGCCAGCAAGAGCAAAAGGAAGCGGAAGAAGGATGAGGAGTGGAATTTGGAATAGGGCGACGGATGTGACTTGATTACTGGTTAACTACCCCGCTGGTGCACCACTCCGATCTAGATGAGAAGCCTGCTGGTGGCTGGATTATCAATTTGGAGAAGGCAAGACTCTATTTGAATCTATTGTTTCGATCCCTGCAGGCGGACTGTTGCAAGCCGAGTCTCTTTGACCCAAGACTATAATTCTGCTCCCTGGTTAGACTGCTATCTGGCTTGCTTTTCTTTTTGTTTTTATGACACATACGGTATCAGCAGGCAGATGGTAAACTGTGGCACCTCCACTGCAGTTTTCTGATCTCAGGGCTCACACCCTCTGGCCACAGTAATGATGAAATACAAAGTCCAACACGCAGGTCAAAACAGTCGCAGCAGAGATTAAACAAAGCTTTGACAGACTTGGGGAAAAACATATTTTTACATCAGTTTCACACAGAGGTGGATGGTTGTCAAATCCGTTTCTTTAATTGAGAAAGATATTTTATAGATTTTAGATTTTTTGTAACATGTTATTATTGTAAATTATTATTTATAACCATGAATAGCCCTGCTAGTGAATGGAATTGATTGTGTTTTTCACAGTTGATAGTTCAAACTGTTTAATAGCAGTTTACCTTTTTTAAATATAGATAAACAGAACTTAATAAATGGAAAGAACTTGAGCAAAAAGTGATGGGGAAATTCAACTTTAACCTAGTCCTTAAATAAAGAACGTTCAATTTTATTTCCTAAAAGGAACCTTTAGATGTTATATTGCTTTAAGATTGTGAGTGAGATCAAAACAGTGGAACAACACAGCCTTCTTTACAGAAAAAATAAACGTTCACTCGCAGACTCATTTTCTAAATCAATAAACACTCTCCAACCGTGTAATGGTCTATATGTGTACAGAAAAATCTAGTCTGATCTGACGTCCGTCATATTGACTGAATATAAATGATTGCAGATCCCTGGTTACGTACTTCAGTGCTGGAAATAAAGGATACACATGTACCTCAATAAAAGATACAAAAAATGTGATTTAGCAGTAGAGCATGCAATAGTTAGCATCTTTTAGAGGTTAATATTAGGGAGAATATTCCACTTAGCATTTCAGTTGCAATTAATTGCTTCATTTGCTAAGCATAATCTTATTTATATGGTGAAAAATATGTGTTGAGATGGTGACATTGATTTTGATCAGCAGACTTCTTAAAACCTACATTGAGACCTGGTAGATTCACCACCTGCTTTCACCAGTCGCAAAAGAGCAACACAGCCTCCTGTCCACTTGTGAAATTTAGACATGAAGCAACATTTCTTTCTTTTACTAATTGATTTCTTTTAATCATCATCTTTAATTTGACTTATTTTCCGTCTCTCTACACTTGCCATCCTGCAAACCAAGAAACGTACAATTTACAAGGTGTGTCTTCCTCACTTTCTGCACCTTGATTTAATTTGCTCAAGCAGACTTAGTAAATCTGCCAAATTCTGCTAATTATTCTAGGCTGTTGGACTCCTGGTATATCAACCCCTTTGTGTGCTTCATGCCCCCCGGCTCTGCTTTAAAGTAATTAAAGGGCAGGTGGGTTTGAACGAAGTAGAAACCTCACATTTTCTTTGTCTCCAGTGATACGTTTCTGCATCAATAGATATTCTATAATACGCATGTGTAGCTCTCTATTAATGTGATGATTGTTTTGATGGGTTGGTGGCAACTCAAGTATATCAGTGCCATCAGAATAATGAATATTGTCATTTTTCCAAGTATACATTTGATATTTTCTATATTGAAATATATATATTCTATATTGATTCGTTTTTATTTAATAATTTAATTGAACAATTCAATTTTTTTTTTAAATTAATATTTATTGTAAGAGTTTATTATAATAATTTAAAAATGTTAAAATACATTTTCTCAATTGAATATTTAAAAATTCAAAGCCTTTTTTAAATTCAATATAAATATATAATATATATAATTGTGTGAACTTGGTTTCAACCTTTGAATATGCATATTGTTTAATTATATTATTAAAAACACCAAATCAACGTTACAACATTGAAAATGTTTTAGTTAAATCATTCAAATTCTCATGGCACTGATCTACTTCCATAGGTGGCATTACTATCTAACAAGTATCATAGCTATATACATGATTGGCAGCGCACTATGAGGAATTATCTGAACTAAAATCCTACTTGTGAAACAATCATATATTTATTACACCTCCATGTGAGTCAACTCTCAAGTGTCAGTGGAGCTTTATTGCTTCAACAAAACGATCCATCTACCCCTGTCTGAATGAGAAATAGGATTAAATCTGCATTTTATGAGCTCAGAAAACAAACCTCTGTCTGCCTTTGTTTGGTTATGTCAGCTTTGATTTCACTGCTAGTTTTTCACAAATCATCCTGAGGCCAAAATCCAATTGTGATTTTCTGCAGACTTCCAGGCAGCAACTGTCTGACCTCGAGCGCGGATATGACTTTGAAATCGCAGACATTTCCATGATGTTCATAATGGGATGGACTTTAATCTGTGGCATTTCAGTGAACGATTTGACATGTAATGCTTAAATATGTGAAACAAGAACAGATGTGTGTCAAAATCTGTGTAATTGGTTTTGTACCTAAACATCGCAAACACCTAATGAAAACCCCCGTGAGACGCTGCCCCCACAAATGAGGACATTACGTTTAGTATCACGATGCAAGCTATCAATTGAAAGGATGAAACGATGAATCATAAACCAGTCTATGAATGTATAATTAAGTCTCTGGTTTATCGTGACAACAACATTTGACACACAGACAGTAACAGATAATAAGAGTAGTACAGTGATAGTACGATGATATATGGAGAGATGTACAGAGCAATACAATTACTTTTTCCTTCATTATCCTAATTTTTTTCATAATTATTTGCGTGTAAACAAATTAAAAAGTAAAGTCCCTGCTTATTCAAGAAGGTATTATAACTTAATTAAACTTTTAAAAAGTTAAGCTAGTGTGTTGACAGTGATCAAATTTGCCGAACCACAGGTCTTCACATAATCATGTCTCGTGTTTCAAAGCACTGCTTGGTTTTCAGAATGTCACTTTAAGACACATGAACAATTCAATCAGATAGAGAGAGAAAAAAAACACTAATCTTCTTTCGCTTTATTTAACACCATCTGCTCTGTTTTTCCCATGTTTTAACTTTGTTTTTGATTCTCGTATAATAAATAAATAACTTGGATTGTTGGGCTGGGACTGAAACAGCTCCCACTTCAAAGTGAAATTGGGACCTTCTATGAGAAGGTTTTGTATCACTCTCCTTGCAAGTAAAATTGTTCTAACTTTAAATTAAATATGATCCATCTCTATTCTTTGTCCAAGTTCACAGCTATAAGTCATAGTTCCTCACCTGATTAATTGCAAAGAAACATCTTAAATTCTAGAAAGAGAAGCAGAAAAGCGTTAAATCAACCTGTAGCAATGGACATCCCAAATTGCTGGTATCATTATGCTAACAATCCCAGCTGTTGTACCTCCTAATTTGTTTGACTTTTACCCCACAAAGCTCGGTGATTAAGTACGTCGCCTTTTTTTCGGTAACGACCCTCCCCAGAGTCGGCACGTTCTATTGGAAGGACGCGCAGAATGTCATCACAACAATGGGGTTTGATTAAAGTGATGACCTGGACAAGGTCCTGTCTGATGAGTAAAATGACAAACGGCTCCAAGTTGACGGAGTCGTTGGGAGCAAATGGACAACCTTGATTAATGTCGGTAAATAAAGTTGTCTCCTCTAACAGCAGCGTGACTCATTTGGATTCACACATGAAGGAGAACATGACATGATAAATAAACACAAAAATCTTCTCGATCCTGATAATGTGTTTTCGGATTTTTTTTTTCTTCCGACTTCCACAGCAAAAGGGAGTGAAGTTTGTCTTTTTAATCTGCCAAAGGAGATTTCCTCTCAAGTTTGTAATTGTACTCATTAGCATATTAAGTGTAAAACTGAACCCTCATCTGCAGGGCATTTGTATTGCTTTTCATGAACTATGGCACGATCTGGAATACCAAAAAGGAAATTGTATATCGTGCTCACACAAACCACAAATCTAAAGTGAACCAAGGTTAATAGAGGTCTTCATTCTTAGTGCATTCGATAGAGTGAGAGCAGCTGTGTCCTTTCCCTTTGATTGACAGGGAAAAAGTGAGTCTACTTTTTCTATATACATGTGTGTTTTGTATAACACACGAACTCTAGATAGCCGCCAAAATATTTCAATGGGTATTCAGCATGAATACATTCATCAGGGTTGAAACACATTCATTCACTTTCTGGTACGACACCAAAGAGATGCTCTGGTTACTGATGAAAACATTTTCTGCTCTCCAGAACATCAGGTCAGTGGGTGAGCGTTGGAAATAGCCGGTAGCGCTACATCGACTCTCGAGCTGCCTTTTAAGTGGAAAACTTGAAGTAACTTATTGAAAAGAAAGGATCTCGCTTTGGCGGACATGGATAGTGAGTCACGATGTATTTTGGTCAAGCAAGTTCCATGACTGTTGGCAATGAATCAACTGCCCAATTTTAAATGACCTTGAAAATAAAAGTTTTGGACAAAGTTTTGCTATTTTGTCACGTTTCAAATGGAAAAAAAACATGGCATTCAATAAGCTCACTCTAAATACCACATATGTTCGATTTGAACAGGATAAGTATTACCTGGGGACCTCTGGTAATTTGTAATTATTGCGGAGAATGTCTGAGTTTTAATCCCGTTGCGAATGTCTGTGATTTTTGTCTGTGATGTAATAATTCCGCCACAAATTACCTATTGTAATTCCACTGTAATGGACTTCTATGCCCGCGCCATTGTGTTAATATTAACTTCCGCTGTTTTATTTTGAAGGGGTTGAAAAGGAAGTAGATCGAGTTCATTGTTTTGGGAGGTGTGTTCCACATGATGAAAGTGAAGAAGACGTGCGCGCTGCACAGCTACAAACTAAGTTCCAGCCTCGTTGTTTCCCACACGAATACACTCGGTTACACTATTGTAACAGACTGTGTCTCTTCTGTAAGAATAATGTTGAGGCACATTTATGAACAGGGCAGCGCTATCACTGTTGAGCATCTGCACAAGTTGAGAAACGAAAGAAAATAAACGCTTGTCCACTTTATCTTCTCTAAATGAAGAACGCTTGGGTACACTAACTTTCTTTCAGTAATTGCGCTCCTTTTTACATCTATATATCTAGGTAATGTCAGTAAAAAAAATACAATTTTAAAGACATCGCCTACCCCGTGTGAATGCACTTAAAGTAACGAAGAGGAGGGGGGGGGGGGGGATTTACAAAAAACAGAGGATCCCAAGGTAATACTTATCCCATGCGAATAGGGCTTTATACACTGTACAATTGTTACCAAGTTAGCACATATATTTCTGGTTACTTAGGTATTAAGATGTGTAGTTTTGAGATTCTTTTGATTTGATAAAGACAGAAGAAAATCGACATGCCATGCTGTGAAGAAACCGGGACGAGCTCACCAATGTTCTGGTATTTTACTTCGTCATATTTAATACAGGAGCGTCAAATAGTAAACACAGCAGTTGTTTTTCTGTCCAGAATGTAGTGGTTCTGGCATCATTCCTATCGTTTGAGAATGCCACCTGCAATTTACCAACTACTTTCTGGAAGGAGACCAATACAAACAAGTAGCAGCCTTCAAGTATTTTACGTCATCTTCCTATAAGTAATGGACAGGTGTGTATTCACAACAGAGAGCAGCCGTAGATCTAAGTGGAGGCCTGAAGCAAAGCTTAATGGGCGACATCCCACTGTAAAACAATTAAAGAAATGGAATGGAGCCAAATGTTTCGAATGAATTAACAACTGCTTGAATAATCATAATTCCAAGAGGAATCCAAATCCTCTATAACACGTTTGTTTCTGTTGGATAAAAGGATTTGTTGTAAATCCTTTGTCTCTGTATTTTTCACTCAGAATGTCTTATTTCTCTGGAGAAGATTTCACTCTTCCAAAGAGCGTCGGTGAACATGGCAGATTATTTCAGTGAGAATCGGTAATGAGACGTATTTGGGAGAAGTACCTATCCACCTGTGGTTTGCAGAAATGTGCAGAAGGCATATTTCTTCCTGCTTTTGCATTGCCCGTTGTACGCTCCAATTTTATTGTGCTATTTCAGGGAGGCCATCAAGTGGTTTTGTGGTGGTTCTTCTTGCCACCCGCAACATTTCAAAGGCCATGGAATTTTTTTGTTTTGTTAAACTTTATTATTTATGTAGCAGGAATCTATTTCACTTTTACTACATTGGGCCTGATGCTTCACTGAGGCCCACTTCATCTTGAGGATAGTTTTTAGGGCTGTTAGAAATATTATTTTCCATGATTCTGTATCGATATTCAACAAATATATCAAGGTCAAGGTCATACATATGCAGTGAGTAGACAACACAATGGATACCTCAAACACATTTGTTTTCAGGCCTTTGGGTCATCTTGACCCTGAGGTAACGCAAGGGTTAAATATTTTTTGGCTTGCAAATCATATTTTATGTGTTATCAATTTTTTTACGCTTAGTTCAATAATTTCTGTGTAAAATCATTCTTTTTTTTTTTTTTTTACAATTAATGCAAATATTCATTCATTTTTGTGTTGCAATTAATCTTCCAACCGCTAGATGGCAGCCCTTCTTTTGTCCTTAATGAACATTGAAATCCCACAAGATCCCGGCAAAGTAAGTAAGTAAGTAAGTAAGTAAGTAAGTAATATTTATTTATATAGCGCTTTTCGAGACCAGGGTCACAAAGCGCTTAAACAATCAAAACAATACTCAAAAAAGTACATACTTTAAAGATCAAGATAATACTGAGAACAACACAGGAGTTCAAGAATATCAAGGACAAGACAGAGGACAAGAGGATACAATTGACTCCAGTAGCTTTTAAAGCTGATTTTAGGACATATTCTGGTCTCAAACCTCTGAATTGTGCAACACCAGAATCAAGTACTCGACAATACTACAATACTACTCCTTGTTCTTACAGAAATACAATATATTACATAATATTGTATCATTGCCCATATATTGTCATACGTATCGCCAGATTATTGCCATTACACACCCCTAGTAGTTATGGGCTCCTAATTCTATAGCACAGAGTGCCATCTAGTGGGCTCTGAGAATAAATACATTGCTCCATGAAGCTTAATCAACCCATTACTGGCCATGGAAAAATAATTCAAGCCGAGTGCCAAATACTTATCTTAAATTTTTAACCATCATCTTAGTTTAGATAATACATATTTAATAAATGCTTTAATAAAGTGGGGGAAGTTTCACTAGTCCACCATCAATACAGCAGGGTATCTTTAATAAGCCTGAGAGAACAATTTGGATTAAATTGAAAAACAAAGGCTACATTAGAAACAGCGGTGATCTTCATAAAGAATTGAGTCACACAAATGGAGTGGTTTAAGCAGCTTTGGGGGGGAAAAAAACAGTTTTTGCTGTTGGAATTCTCCCATGTGGAAGTCAGAAAAACAACTTTAAGGCATAGTTACACACTTTGGCGATCTCATGCTGACAAATGCATGAACAGAATATAAAGCGCTATCAAACAAGATGAATTATGCAAGAACTATCTAAAAAAAACTTGCACCATGGGAGTGTTCATGCCGTTGAATGATGAAAAGCTGTTCAAAACAGCATTTTGAAACCGGTGCATTTCGCTTGAATGGAACGTGTAATTTAGTTGCCATATATAAACAGCGGGTCCTTCAACGTTGGTAAACGGGGGTTTAACATTTGAACACCAACCAAAACAGATGTTTCAGTCCATCAGTACAATGAAATGAATGTGGTACCCAGCGGACATGAGGAAGGATAGGCGAGAGGATAGGGAGAGGATTTGACCGGCCTAGCTGCTTCTTCCTGAATTTGCTGCAGGCAAACCAGCCAGGAAGGAGTTCATCATTAGTGAGATGACAAGAAAGTGCTTCAGAACTTGTGGTAGCCTGTGGGTGAGGATAGGATGTACGATCCTGATATGTTGTGGCATTTATTTGCGCTGTGCAGTTGTCGCAGCAAAATTTCTTCTCAGTAATCACGCCATGTTTTATATAGAGTCCGGGCGTTCGCTACCATGGGATGGTCACAAAGAGTGACCACTCTTGTCCAGGTTAGAATTGGGGGACATTTGCAGTGGACGGCTGAGATGTATGAATCAGAATCAGAAGCTTTTATTGCCAGATATATTTTTTTAAGATGGTTAGATGTTACTAATAGTGATGCGATGGCGAAGCTTAATGAAGCGTTGTCCTATCTTTTTACCAGAAGGTGGCGCCCTTAGTTTAAAAATAATGCGAGGTTTCAATAAAATAGCTGTTTAAAGCAATAGACTATAGAGCAAATAGTACCATCTAGTGGGCTCTGAAGATAAAGACACTGCTTCACGAAGCTTCAGTGGTACATCACTAGTAATTAATTCTTAAAAGTGCTATGACAGATATATAGACTATTCAATTAAAATAAAGATTATCAAATAAAGCTTTGGTTCGAATTGCGCAATACATTTTGTAGGACTACAAAAAATTGCCTTTTCTTTGAAACCTTTGAATGATTGGCTTTATAACAATGTAACTACCTTCCCATTTGTCAAAATACAAGCTGAGGAAAGTCTACTCTCAATATTCCTTGAAGACACTTCAAACATATTTGCAGTGGAATCCAACTGAATAAGAGTCTGAGGGGTTGAAGAGTTTGAAATAATCAGTTTAATTTTCCTCTACACTGAATAATAATAAATATGACATATGCCTAATGACCTTCAATTTTCTACTCAAATTGGACAAAGTGGAGGAAAAATTGTTCAGCGGGCATGTGAGACAATTTCATCAGAAAAAGCCTTTAATGATGTCTCATCTGCATATTTCAATTTCAACAGGGATAAAAATAGACGAGTGGCCAAGACTTTTGAAACGTTTCCACTGGGTTATAGCTTAATATATGTAAATAAAACTGAGTGTTGTCTTCTCGGCAACAGGTTAAAATAGTACTTGTCATACACAAGTACACATGTGCATGCACATAATAGCACTTACTCACGGATGTTAGCATGCATATTGTGTATTTAAAGTGCTTCCAGTGCCCATAAACAAACATCAATATCCGCTTCTTTTCATTTTCAACTACCAATTTATTTCCTACAAACCCTATTACGTCTATTGGTGCTTTTCCATAAAACTCTTTGCTGCTGCTGTATGTTTGAAAATGTGAATTATGGTAGCTTGACTTTTGCAGCTACTGCTGAAAGCTGGGGAAGTGAGTTGGCCATCTACTTCAGATATTGGCTAAGCCCGTGGCAACACTGTGACCCTGCCAAGACCATTAACATTTGGATAGAGCATGCCGGAAAGAGAGCGCAAGATAAGAATCTGATGTCTGTGCTAGAGACAGCCCGTTAATAGAAGCCCCTCTGCTCCAAAAGCCAGTATAACCCCTCGGTCAGGACATGTGTTGGTTATTAAGCATCTCATTGTATTTCTTGGGAAAGAGAATCGTCCGGGTAGGTTGCTGGTTCTCTTCCAGTTTGAGGCAACCAGTGGCCTTGCAGTGCGGAATTTGTGTTTTCTACTAATGCTTGATTGGTTTTCTCTGGGAACTCCAGTTTCCTTTTACAATCCGGGAGTTCCCTACCTATCACCCTAAGTAGCTGGGATAGTAAGCAAGTAAGAAAGTAATTTTTATTTGTATAGCGCTTTTCCAGACCAGGGTCACAAAGCGCTTAAACAATCAAAACAATATTCAATAAAGTATATATTTTAAAGATAGGGGAACTTGTTTTATCTCTTATAGAGAATGCAAACTATGGGGTTAGTGGACACGCTTCAGGCAGATGGCTCTTTAACCTCAAGGTGACCCCACGACAAGAACAAATGTGTCTGTGGTATCACTTGTGTTATCTCAGGGTCAAGGTGACCCCAAGGCCTGAAAACAAATGTGTGGTGTGGTATCCCTTGTGTTATATCAGGGTAATGGTGAACTAACTTCACCTCTGAATATGTATTTCTGGAAGCCAGGGAGGTTTTTGACCCTGAGATAACACAAGGGTTAAATTGAACTTAACCTCTAAATCAGGGATGGGCATTTAATTTTCCTCACTAGCCACAAATATACTGTGACTGTTAAACAGGGCTATAAATCCCTGAGGATGGGAAATCTGTAGTGAAAATTAAAAAAAAAAAAAGATTTAGTATTGATTTCATTGTATATAAGTTCATTTTTTTAAGTATTAAGAAAATTCATAAAAATTCAAACATTGCATATTTCATATATTAAAATAAAATACAAACAAAAAAGGTGTTACTATGCAGTTAAGAAATGTGTAAAATTTAATTTTATATACATTCATTCATTCGAAAAAAGAAGATAACAATGTGTGGTATGAAAGATCTTGAACAAGTTATATGTAGAGTTGAACTATCAATAAAATTGTTAGATAGGCGTCTGAAACATTTCTAAACAGTCAGTTTTAAAGTATAATTTTCAACTCTCGGCCCACACTTTTCCTGGTCTGGACTAGAATGAATGATGAAAATAAATAGAAATTAAAGTCATCTTTTTCATGAAATATTGACCTCATGACAACCAGCTGCCAGTGCTCTAAAGGAACCATTTTAACTTGACACTAACCACCACACTGCCCAGACCATAACACAAAGTATACTACTTCCTGTATATTAAACAACATTCTAAGTGATGTGAATGCATTTGAGTTATTCAAAATGACAGAATGACTCAAATACTTTCCTTGTTGGGTTCCTGACAGCAGCTTTAAATGTCTTTATAAATTCTATTCGTTACGCCTGCCATCATAATTGATATCTGCTGTTTGAAGGAGTTCTCAGTAAGCAATTCTACACTTATTTCATCACCACTGCCAAGATTTTATGCTTCCAAGCCAGCGGGCTAAGGGGTTGAATAGTGATGCCCTGTCAGGCGCGGAAACTTAAGACTTCATATATTCCACTGACAGATTGGAAGTCAGCTTGTGTGATTGAGCTGAATTGTGTTGGTCATGTTGCCAGTCGGTGCATTTGCTGTCCTGGAAAAACTATATTACTACAAGCTTAAAACACAGTTGACCAAAGCCACTATTAGAATTGCTCTTAATTTCATACCACCACTACTGGGTTTCATTCCAGGTTGAGATGATTAGAATCACTGTATGTAGGATTGTGAACATTACACACTGATGAAGCTTCATGAAGCAGTATCCTAGTTGTTTTATTTACCAGCAGGTGAAGCCCTCAGTTTAGAAATGTTCAATAAAATTGCTGTTTAAAGCAATAGACTATAGATCAAACAAATGGTGCCATCTAGTGGGCTTTGAAAATAAAGACACTGCTACATGAAGCTTCACTGGCAGATCACTACTATACACACCAATCTATTCTATATGAAGCGCAAAAACATGAAACAAAATTTAAATGCATGCACTGATTTGATTGCAAAACAAATTTCAAAAACGACAAGAAACATTTATAACCATATGGCTTTAAATCAATGCTAACAGTGGCCTAAAAAAGTTTGAGATCCCAGGTTTAGATAAAATCCCTTTACTGTGTAAAAAACGGACTTCATATCAAATCAACCCAATTAAATTAAGATGTATTGGATTTATTTGCACACATAACAGTATTGCAGACAAGAATCTGCTTCCGTCTGCCTGACCTTATTATGATAACATGTCTGTTTGTCTCTGTTCGCTAGAATCTTAAAGAATAAATGTATAAATTATCCTTGCCTTTCAGTGTATTTATTGAAGGGTTATTATTTACATATACTTCAACAAAAATAGGTACTTTAAACAAATAGTACATTCATCAAGACAACCATGTCCTAAGTCAGTTTTGTCCATGAAGATTTTGTTAAACTGAGTGAAGATATAACTGCTTGTCTTGATATGATGTCACTGTTCATAATCATTTCACTTTATTCGTGGCCGTCTTGTATTTCTTTTCCATACAGGAATAAACAGAAGCCGACTGCCAAATTGTTGAGACACCTCAGCAGACGGTAGCTATCACTGCGACGGTACAAACATCTATGATTAATCCTCATTCAAAATTTAATTGTCAACTTCTCCTAAAGGCAACATTTTAAGCTGGAAAGAAAAAGATAGATGTGAAAAGAGAAGGCAGCCACGTATGACACTTGGCCAAAACTTTGTGACAGGAAGGATATAAAACGGGATATTAAAGTTTCCAAAAAACAAAAAACGTCAAAACAAAACCAAGACACAAAAAAACATCGAGTAGACAATTGATTGACTGCTGTGCGTGCTCAAAAGAAGTTTGTTTATTAGGTCGATTCAAAGCTTTTGTTTCCAAATTTAAAGAACTAAAATGACCAAAAGAAGATTCTGCGCAGCAAAATGTATTGAGCTATTCTCCTGACGGTTGTCACATGTGTTTCCAAATACGTCAAAAGTGAATGAACCATTAGGAAAATACCTTTTATTTTTTACAACCTTCTTTACCCCTAATTCATAAACGTAAAGAAGTGAATTTAGATCCACTTAAAAAACAGATAGTTCTCCAGGAAAAATACTTTTTAAAAATACATTTGATTTTAAAGTGTATTGTATGTGTACAGCATACATTTAAAAAGGCTCTTACTGGTTAATGGTAACTGGTTGATTTGAGTGAATGTTGCGTTTCATTGTGATTTGAGATTGAATAATGATTGTTTTCTCTTTGTATCACATGTTGCCACTTCCTGCCTTATTTTGTTTTATCCTGAAAGACCACATTTTGCTTAAAATCAATTCAACAGCGTTGGTTCTTTGGCATTTAAATTGCAGATTCATTGGTTTCTTCCCTCACTGTTACATAACCTGCAATACAATTTGAAGTTAGACATCCTTGAATGATGCAACAGTTTTTTGGCAAAATGGTTTCTTGTAATGGTCAACAATAGTCAAGATGTCAAAATAGATTCAACTTTGAAGTCTATACTGCAGCGACAACAACATTTTTAGGAATATCTTAACATACAGGAGGTGAATAAAAAGGTTGCTCGGTGAAGTGTTTGTAATGAACAACAGGCATAGAGAATTTCACATTCATAATATTAATGGACCACAATAAGGTCTCCAGCGTACACAAGTGCACGTTTGTATGCCGGCAAAAATCAGAACAAACGACCCACTTTGCCGGCGCAGTTGGATTACACCTCGAGTATGTTGCTACAAAGTAAGTTAGGATGAATAATTGTGAACTACAACAGTTCTGAATGGGTCATGTGATGTCAGCTGTATATTTTTAGAAGTGAAGATAACCCCTCTGCGTCTGACCCAAAGCTGAAAAATGAGCTTGTTTCCCGAGCACAATTAGTATCATTGATCATAACGTTGACAGATATCCAACCACTTTAGCCAGTTTTATTTTTCATTTCCGCCCTCGGCCTTAAATATATGTGCACAGGTGAAACATTGAACAATAGCGGTATTTCTAGAAACACAATATTCATATGTGCATTGAGTTTGAATTAAAAAATAATGAATGGAGTCTGTGTACATTTACTCTAAAACATCGGGACGTTTTCTACGACGTGTACAATCAGTTGAAACGGACACAATTATTTAGCATGTGATTAACTGGGAGCTATGTCTAGACTATTGTAACAGTTTATTTTTGTGTCTAAACAAGAAGGAGCTGTCTCGAATGCAGTTAATACAAAACTCTGGAGCGAGAATTCTGACCTGCTCTAGTAGAAGAACTCACATTTCCCTGATCCTTAAAACTCTTCACCGGCTGCCAGTTTCTGTCAGGATCAATTTTAATATTCTGGTTCTTACTTTCAGATCTATTCATGGTCAGACTCCTCCTTACATCACTGATCTGATCCAGCCTTACACCCCAGCTCGGGCTCTTAGGTCTGTGGATAAGAATCTACTGATGGTTCCTAGAACACTCCGGACCAGAGGACAGAAATCCTTGCAACTCTTTAAATAAAGTTCTGTAGTTTGACAGTGTTCCACACTATATTTCTTTCCTGATCTAGTCGCCGTAAAAACATGGGAGATCGAAATATATCACTGCCCATGCGTTCCTGGATTGAGAAGATTTCCCGGATCGTGCACTGACAGTGTCCATTAAACAGCTGATGCATTTTTAACGACAAAAGATAGAAGATATTTTAAAGCATTGAAAAAAAGCTTTTTTGTCTCTTTTTAAGAATGCTAGCAGAATAAGTTACTCAGTTTGCAACGCATTAAACAAAGAGAAGACTGCAAACAGATTTCTATCCCCTGTTTCTGTGATTTATGTTTTTTAAAATACTAAATCAATAATAATTACGACTATTAACCTCATTGCTAAAGAGAAGGCTAAACAGAATCCATATTGGGAAAAAAATTGCGGATGTTAAAATGGAAGATGAGGGGATAAAGGAAGTGAAAACCCATTAATGGACAGAGACCAAAGGGAGGTAAAGAAACGAGTGGAGTATGAGTGAAGATGAATGTCGGGGCTTGATTTGTGACAGGAGAGTAGTCACAGGAGTGAAAGGGAAGCTTCCCAGCTCTGACATAAAGACATTAAGGAAAGTTAAGAGTGTCAGAGTTGAAGATTCTTTTAATGGGATGGACTAGTTTATAAATGAACGTATCAGGACAGGAAGCTTGTTGGGGAGTTTGAAGGCAAAGTTAGAGAGTGATTTGAAAAATAGAGACAAGAGACCTTTTGGAAAAAAATTTTTGGAGGCATTGTCTTTATCTTCAGAGCCCACTAGTTGGCACTACTCTAGTTTATGTCTTTAAACAGCTTTTTTGTTAAAACGTTGCATCATTGTTAAACTAAGGGCGCCACCTGCTGGTAAAAAAAAGAGACAGTGTTTCATGAAGCTTCATAAGCATAACTAATGGTAAAAGTTGGAAAAGATGAACATGTTTGAATGTGTGACAAAGTCACGTGAAGGTCATTCATCATCAAGTAGATGAGAAAATAATAATCATTACGGAACCTTGACTGAAATTAATGTTAATAATCACACAGAGTATGTTCTGTGTACACACACCTTCATGAACTCTTTCACTCCAATCAAAGTCAAGCAAGTCTGGAATGCAAATCATGTGACTGAGTGGAAAAATACATCGACTCTGAAAAGCAACAGACGGGAAAAACAAATCATTATCTGAATTACAACCAGGGGTATAGAGGAGAAGAACAAGAGCTACTTAACCTTAATTAAAATACATTTTATTAACATAACATTTGAGGTACATTTGATTGAAAAGTGCACCTTCTAATGATTTCAATTAGATTTTACACTCTCGCACTATTTTGGGTTTTTATTCAGGTGTGAGAACAGTGTGTTAACCCTGTGTGTAAAGAAAACCAGTTGGTTCTCCAACCATCACCGCAAGCAGAACACATCCTGCGAGCGATTCTCTCACAGAAGAAGACCAATGTCAGGTGTAAAAGGAACGCGAAGCAAAGGTGTGAAGTGGCCTCGGGCAATTTCTTTTATCGTCTGGATAAAGACAACTGTGGGTGACAGTGGAGTGAGTCACCGGAGCTTGAGGTCTGAGTTCATCAAGTAAAATCTTCCATTTCGTCAAGACTTGATATTGCATATGAATTAAAAGTAAATTATTTTCAACATCTTTTAACATTTAAATAAAATGACATCCACTGGGTCTCATTCTTAAATCATATTAAAAAATATATATTTCAAAGTTGCTTGTTTAAATATTGATGAGAAAAAAGTCAATCAGTTAATGTCACAAATCAATTGGTTATTTCTAAAAAGACAACAGACCGGTGTCTTCTTCTAACTGGTCATAAGACCCTAATCAATACTGACTTTCTAATAGTGATAAAGCTTCATGAAGAAGTTTCACAATGTAAGAGCTCAGTAGGTGGCGCTCTCACTTTACGCTTTAGATTGTAGAGCAGGAAGTGAATTCTAATGGTGTGAAAATAAATACAGCTCTTCGTGAAGCTTCATCAGCCCATTAATACTATCTACACACTACTCAACACAAGCTATATTTCTATTTTTTTTAATGTATTTATGTATTTAGCCTTTGAAGTTAGAATCAATAAATGCAATATTCTTGATATTAGAGCTGAGACAAAGACAATACCGAGACAAAAATAAAGAAGTTCACATACAATCTAAGCAAAAATTTCCCTGTGTTGAAGAAAGTGTGCATAATATTGGAGGAGATTTTGACAACATTCTGCGCTGCTGTTGATTCAGATGGAGTGGGCTGTAAATAGGTGAGTGAGCGCTTGTATATCATTAAAGGAGTGGAACAATAATCACATACCATTACGTTCTGAGACTTCTATTACAGCCTGACATCGTTCAAAACGGAGACTACCAAAGAACAAGCGTATAGAAGACTGTGGACCGTGGAGTGGAACGCAAGAACAAGACCACGGATAGGAGGTCTGGAGAAAAGGCTCCAGAAATACAAAACATCTACATATAATTGACAATTGTACATGTCCTTGCATTTTTTCCCACTACTCATCTTCACTTCCATATTGTTATTTTTGCATTGGTTACACAACTGACGCTTCCCAACTCTGATCCTCATCCACAGTGGAACTCCATCCAGTATTGTGAGAAGACAAAAAGGGCAAAGAATGAAACAGCGATTAAAGCTGATTCTCAAACCGGGCAACAAAGAAGCACTTTAATGGAGTATGACATGTTACACATCTTAAATTAGGATTCAAAATGTGATGAAGAATTCCCTTTCTAGTGGCTTTTGCCGATTACATTTCGTCTGATGGAAGTGAAGGAGGGGAGAGGACGAGATGGCAGAAGCTCAAACAGATGAAAGCGTCTACTGGCAAGCAGAGATCAGATGTAGTGACAAGTGTAATGAAACCCTGACTCGTTTCAAAAAAAGATCTAGGGGGGATTCTAGACGCTGCCCCTTTAAGTTTTTGCCCCAAATTATCAGCAAGCATCTCAGTGCTAAAGCCATCTTGGGTGTTAGTACATTTATACTTTTGTTGTTACTGTTGAATGATGCAAGTTTTTTTTTTCAAATTCTATTTATCAATGTGTTAATTAATTAATGTGTACATTTCTAACCCTTTTATTTAATTGCCTATAAAAAATATAGCCTTGTATTTGAATTTTTTTATATACAAAATATTTTTGAGATGGTGCTGATGTTTGTTTTCTCTTTTAGTTTTTTAAACAAGTTAAGAATTTGCAACAAAAAACGTTTTCATATATAGTAATCCAATTATATGAGTGTGTGTGTGCAGGTGTGTAAGTACCTTATAAAAAACTAAAGTCGCGCTCAAATATCTCAATGAAAGATGAACCCAGAAAAAAAACTAAAAAAAATTGATTTAATTATGATCCTTTACATGAATAATGTATTTTACTTTTCCAGGTAAATCTGCTTTCTTACTCTTATTTTTATAAAAAGAGAGCTAGTTGTTTCTCAATAAAAATACAGTAAAATTATATTATAATGGTAAATTGTTCACCATATTTTGAAATGATACTAAATGTGCTGCCATGAATTAATATGATAATAATTTCCATAATAAAAACAATACTACTAATAATAACAATAACGATACTGAAGAAGATGTTCTCTCAAAGCGAAACACAAACAATGTGTTGGAGAAGATCTCATTAATTCCACATCAGCATAATGTCGACAGCGTGTAACGTACAAGGACACTGAGTCCATTATCATTTCTGGTGTTTGAAAACAGCAAGCCTCAGTCAGGGGATGTGACCCCCTTATCACTGATACATCTATTCACACCAGCGCTTGAGCTCGGTGTGGAAGTGCCTCTAAGGTGCCATCTTTAAACGTAATGGTGATGATGGTCGTGATATAAACAGTGATATACAAGGTGTAGACAAAGACTGGCCACTCTGCCTTCCAGCTTGATGTTTTTCAGACGGAGAGTCTTCAGCAATGCAGGTTATAAAAGAAAGAAGAAAAAAACACCTGCAGTACAGCGAGGACGCTTCCGCTGCATTCCAAGAACACATGGTATATTGATTTTCTATCTCGGGGCCGCTGGAGTTGCTGCTGATGCCCTTATTTTGGCCTTCGGATAAATTCTTAATGACCTAATTATCAATATAAAAACTGAATTATCGCAAAGCACTGCAGGTTACAACAATCCACTTTGGGATTCTTTTTAATCAAATCTAAAAGTAAATTCGGTTTCTGTGACACAACCAAAACTTATGTTCTCGATTTTTCAAGCGACTTCTTGCCGACAGTTGATTCAACGGCTTCAGTGTGAAATCTGAGCCGCTGTCATATAATGAGGTGTTGATGCAGGGGTTACTATGACGACTGCAAAGTTCAATTACAGTGTGAAATGAACTGAAATGACTGAAACTACACTGGAATGACATTCACTAAAAGAGTAACAGTGTTACAGTGCAAGTGTACGTTGTGGGCTGTAGATATACGTAGTATTTTTTCACAAAGCACAGCATAGGTCCGTTAGAGAAGATGAGAATGTGACCTTGAAGTATAAGCGGCGAGGAGACCATTTTAGTAATTTTCGTAATCGTCCAAGGATGCCTCTATGACATTGAACAAATGTCTCTCCTGCTGCCTGAATCCCTCAAGTGTTTTGACAATAACCTTGAATCGGTGACTGCTTGGACAACTGGATGATTTACTTTTTCCCCCTTTCTCATGCAATATATCTCCTCAGGAAAATATATACAAAAATAAATACAAGCATTAGTCTAAACTTCATTGAATAGTATTTCAATAAAATTACACTTATATAAATATTGTAAATAAAAATAGGAAATTAATTTTTCATATAATTTGAAATTTATAATAAATCAAATTTAAAAAAAAGGTTAATCATGCCATAAAATAAACAGTGTAATATTTAATTGTATATACATTTCTTTGTAATAATAAGATATAAAAGAACTACAAAAATATGAAGCCAATATCCATGAAATATAACAAATAAAAGGAAGAAAAGATCTTCAATAGTTATATGTTGTAGAGCTCATAAAATAAGCACATATAACCATCATTAACCATCATGGACAAAAAAACTTATGGGCTGTTGCCTTAAAAAATTGACAGATACCTCTTATTCTTTATTTATTTATTTTAAAAGTAAAATTTGTGTGTTCTGTAAATCCATTTAAATTTCAAAAGGAAAAACAAAAACTTAAGCATTGAATATTAATACTTATTAAATTGAAGTTTTCACATCCAAAAAGTCCAGTTTGTTGCACAGGAAGATAAGCTCGAACAAGTTATAAATAAAGGGGATTAGAACTTTTATCAGAACGTCATTGAAAAATGTGCATACGAACCAAATGGCTCAAGGAAATTAAACTTCAAACTAAATTTCTTTTTTTTTTATAAATCAAGAACCATTACGCATTACGACTGTTTTTTTTTTTCACATAATATCTAAGCTAATAAGTACATCACAGATGCATAACTGTGATGATTGTATAATAATTCATTAGATAGAGATGCAGACACTGAGTGCACAATGTTGTGTCATGACAAGTCGCAGATTGATTTGAGGGATCGGTTGGATCAGTATGAAGAACACTTCACCTTGGTAATGCAGTTCTAAGGTGAGTGTTTAGGTTTATAGAGGATCAGACTTGGTATTCATGGCTGGCTGCACTGCCATGCATGATAACACGAGGGATGTGCATGAGTTACAGATGTGAGGCCGTGCCAATTCAAAACCTACCTTGCTCTGTCGGACCGGCTTACAAGGTTCCAATTTTCCCACAAATCCTCCCCATGATGGAGTCTGTGAATTGGTATTTGGATCACATTCAAGCCATTCCTCTATCTTCAATAGTTCTTCAAAGTGTCCACTCTGTCAAGTATCTGCTTTGCTGCATCTCTACAGCTCCTCGAACAGACCTCCTCTATTAAGACATCGGCATTCCAGGGTTCTTAACTAAGTGAAGCATGTGATTTCATTTTCGAGGCAGACACTATCAGATAGTCAATACACAATCTGAGATGAGCCCGGTGTCAGACGACGAGTCGTCAAGGTGGCTGCTCATTGCAATGCCTGATATGAAACAAAGGGAATGCAGAGACAGCCGCGAAACAATTATATCACGAGGGATGTTTTCATGCTTCATATGTTCTCGCTTCAATCAAATAGTTGTAAATGTTCGTCCGTCTATCTGTTGCTGGGATACCGATTTAATTAGTCAGTCGCAAATTGTCAGCCACCTCGATAAGCTCTGACTGAGAAATCCAAAGATATTCTCCCGTCAAGAGATCTGCAAATTGGTCCCTCGCTGGCAGGTATTGATCAACTTCCTTCCCGAACATGGTGTTACAGGGCGACAAAGAAGCTCTACTTTGAGTCTCCAGTGGTTGACATTTCTGACAAACTACCATGTTGACGAACTGAGAAAGATTTCACGTCTGAGTTTAGTGGGTGGAGCTCCTGGGTGAGGTTTCATTAAAGTCGTCATATGACTACGGAAATAACATTGCCATCAAGGGGGCTTTAAAAAAGAGAACACCGCCTCATGAAGCTTCATCCAGCTCACAATCCTAGACGAAGCAGATTCATACACTTCAAGCCATTTTTGTATTTATTTTCAATCATCTATTCATCACATTTCCTCAACATTCATATATGTGAAGGAGAAAAAGATTACTTCTTCCATTAGTTGCACTTTCATACTGAAGATTTGGTCGCTATGGTAACGACTTGGTAATGGTAATTGAACTCTATTATTATAAATGACTCTTCAGATGTGTTTTAGGTCCAACATGTGACTGCACAAACGGCCATTATTCCTATTTCATTAGCAATAAGTTTATAATATAATATTGTTTAAAATATAAATAAAGAACAAAATTATTAGTGAAGCTTAAGTTTGCTTTTTCTAATAAAGTCATGGAGTGAAACTGAACCTTCTGATTTCGTTCCAATTTAATCTTAAATAAATGATCACGCTTATTTTAGGCGGTTTAGTAACTTAAAAATAATGAATCTACTATAAGAGAAACATCTGAAAAGTGAGGATATTTGTAATGAGATTATTGCATTGAAATAAAATAATCTGGTAAAATAAACTTCACAGATTATAGATAATATATGTATTTAAACTGTAAATTTGATGTGATTATTGACTTATTTACATAGATTAATGTTATAAAAAAATATTTTGAAATTTAAACCCACAAGAGCACACATTTGAATCTGCGTGTCCTAACATTTAAAGATTGATGACACGGGTATTTATAGTGTCATCATTGCAACACAATCATTATGTGACAGACTTTGTAAATAAAGTAGCTCATTGAATTCCCACTAAAGTAAAAGCATGTGAGCCAATTAGATTCGACCTGGAGCTTTCAGACTCTCAACACTTTATTCCTAGTGAGGTTTAAAATAGCCTATTTATTTATGGAAATAACTGTGTCAATCAGGGATAAATCAATACAACTAATATATGAGGCCTATTCTCTGGAAAACAAAAAAAATGTTTAGTGGGAACTGATGGAAGCCAAATGAAAGAAGTCCTTTTGGCCGTTTCCAATTTGCTTCCCAAAATAATTGCTAGTGCAATAAGCCAAAAAATAATGATGGATGACTTTGATTTTCTGTCCTTAGCCTACATCAATCAACGATTGGGCACATCTCCTGTCGCCCATCAATTCCCACAAGTGTTACTTTCCTTAAGGATTATTAGCGAAAACACAGCCTCCCTCGGGAGGTGCTGATAATACAGCAAACACAGTCAGGAGAATAATTAACTGTGCTTTCCAATTAGGAAAAATGCAATACACTGAGTATTGCTAGTTAGAGGGATAAATAGTCAAGCGTCAGATTGATGACATGGACACAGTCGGGCGACGAGTCCGACAAACAAACCACGTCCTTCTGTTAAGAAGCTGTGATTGTTATGACAATCATTATCTTTCAAAGTAGGAGTTTGTGCTTGCCTAATTTGTAATTTAGAGCGTATTTACTTTCGATCTTCAGCGTTATACTTTTAATGTAAAGATAAAAAAGGCAAGCCAACTATATGCTCTTGAATGTAATTTTATGTATTTGCACCCAAAAGTTGGAAAGTTTCAAGATTAAAGGGGAGGTTCTACTAATGTATGCACATGAATACTGTGATATTAAGAAAATATATGTTTTGAAGTAAATATCTTGCATCACTTAGTAGATCAAGATGCATATTTAATTTAACTGAAAGTAAATCAAAATAAAATGTTTTCAAGAGTCATGGTGTCATTTTGTTTAATTGAGAAATGTAATTAGTAATTAGAATCAACATATTTTAGATAATATAGAATATAATAAACTTTCATATTTTGTTAAAAGAGGAATAAGAGTTAAAGAGAGCCATCCGAATTTCTAAAGACTAAAATGAAGGGCCACTGTAATTGAATCAAAGATACACATAGACCATGTTCCCAACTAAACATTTGTAAAGTTTGTAGTCATCAAGTCGGTACACACAGATGGTCCCTTGCTCGAAAGCAGTGCTAAGATCGGGAGATTGACAAGACCTAAAAAAACATCTGATCATGCACAACAATCCCCCAATCTTTTCCAAATTTGTATTTTAGAGGAGGTCATGGGGTAGACCCAGGAAACGTTGGAGAGACTAAGTCTGTGTCCCAATTCCACCACTTAGCCCTCCCCCTTCGTCTACCCCTATCAAGGGTCAAGATCCAGGGGTAGGGGGAGTTTTGGGATGCAGCATGTCTCTCAGCTGGGAATGCCTTGGTGACCCCAGTCTGGACCTCCTTGCATTTAAGGAAACAAAATACTTAATTTCAGGAAGACATTTTTGCAATTTTTTGGTAAAAAACAAAAACAGTAAGTCAGTAAGCAGATCATTTTTGGTCACAGGACATACCAAACTAAGAAGCTGTGCTTGAAAACAAGTCTTTTGGAAACACTCAGAAATCAAAATCACACTTCTGGTAAATATACCACTTTATTATTGAACTTTTTTTTTTACCCTTTTTCCAGGTGATTGCGTCATGGATTCAATAGTTCTTTGTGTCAACCATTCACAGTCGTGCTTGGGTAAAAGGATGTTTTTTGGTAGGCTTTTGTTGAAACACAAAAGACTTAAACGCTTTAGCATTGTTCTTTGACTTTCTATTATATGCTGAGGTGGCTTTTCATCTTGCTAACATCTTATATAGGTCTAAAAGATTTTTTTTCTTCTTTTTGAGAGAGATGAAATAACCATTATTATAATAATGGTTTAATTCTGAAAATCATAATTTAAACCTTCTATTAAAACTCTGCCGCTCTGTCTCCACTGTTGAACAAAACGTGTATTAACTGTCAGAAACGAAAATACAATGATCGCTTATCCGCTGTTTCTTATGCCACTAAGCTTCCAGAGGATAACGGCACACATAAAATATCATAAACATTTAGTATAATCTCCTCAATGTTTTGCTTCACAAGAAACCAATCTAGTCTCATGTGGACAATTCCAATGGAACCTAATGCTCAACAAGATTCACATTATCTGGTTCATGTTTAACATCTCAGTTTCAGTCTGAAAAATCACCAGCAGGTTGAATCTCACATTCAGCCGCTAAGCACCTTATCCTGACTTAAAAATATTGACTCCATTCCAGCATTTGTTCTTGTTGGATTGAATGTGTTTAATGCTTATTTGAAAACAAAGAAATCCAGCTGTGAAACTGAATGAGAGCAGATGGTTGCGAGTATCCCTCCATCATCATCAAGATGCATGATGGACTTTTCAAGAGATTTTTCAATAATGAATGCTGCTCAGGGAAAGCTAAAGCACTTTCAAGCCTGAATTAGAAACAAAAAGGACATAAAGCGGACTAGTGTATTCTGAAAAAATCATGCAAGGGATAATCTGAACATATGCTTGTGTATTTCCCTCCTTTTTATTTTGCTTTCAGCCATTGTTATGGCTGAAAAAACTTGTTAAACATTTCTGATGGAACATTTGCTCTGAGAAATGCCTTTAGAGACCATTGACCTGTTGATTTGTCGCAAAAAATAAATTTATTAAATGCTTTTTGTTAATATCAGGACATCAATTTGAATTTTTTGTTGGTGTTTTTTGGTGTGTGTTCACGCTGACTGTCAAAAACATTCATTAAAGAAGATTTGGTCGTCATCTAAGTGACCATATTCAAGCTCTAAACAGCGTAAATCAAAAGTCCAGTTCAGCTCCCTGGGCAGTGAGAAAAACACGTGTGATAAAAGAGGTGTTTTTTAAACTTATTTCTGGTTTTAAATAGATCTATGAATTGGTGCTTAGTGTCTGGCAGCCCTCATCAAACGCAGTTCTACTGCGTCAAGTTATTACTGATTCAAAAGGGGGACTTTTAACTGCCACCTCTGAGGCCCGCAATGACAGCGTGATGTCGAAGGGTGTCTTTGACATTGCAAATCTCATTACGTCCATCAGTATGATTGATTTGACACCCATATAAAGTAAGACGGGATAGTTCCTGGGGTCAGGGCGATAAACTAATTCAGTCATTTTTATCAGTGATGCATGATGATGCAGACAAATGTTTCGGGCAACAGTGCTCTTGTCTTATTGGGTGTCATTACAAAAATCCCTTGGACAGCTTCCTCCAGCAACACAAATATGAACCTCTTGCTACCAGAGGGGTCGTTGCAATCGATGCAACCCGGGGTGACAGGCTGTCACATTTAATGTGAAGGTAAAAGCATGCTCGATTAGGAGCTCATGAAATCTTGAAGGACAAACACAATGCCAGTGGGTATGAGAGACATTATGTGCACAGATGTAAGAAGACAACATGCTTTTGTGAAGAAAAGTGATCTTGAATATAAGCAATTGTTTCATGACACAATAGAGGGAGATGCTTGAAGGTCATGGGGTGTGTTTGCAGCGATTGTCCGGCTATTTGGCAAAATAAGATAATCAAATGTTGAGTCATAATGGGTCACGGAAAAGGTGAGTCCATTGTGATGAAGATTATCATCTGAAAGATGATGAGTGCATCTTCTTGATACACACTGCAAATAACGGCCTCATTAGAGACCAACATCTAAACAAAAATTGGATTCAAATGTACGTGTCATGTTATACATTAATTTAGGTGGATTTTCCAATTTTGGCAGGTGACGCCCTCATGAGGTGCTTGTTTGCCTTTTTGAAAGTAATACGACATTTCTGGGTATATATGTAAATAAAAAAAGATTAATCGTGTAATGTCTAACTGATATATTACAGAAGCGGGAACAAAAGAAAAGCCGTAACTCGACATAGGGCTTTTATCTTTATCGCCTTGTTACTAAAAGACCTTGGCAATAATAGGCCTCTTAGAGCCAACATCATCAAACTAATCGCCTCAACCTTTACCTTTATTATATTCTCTTTTCACAAGCAAAAAGACCAACCCTATTATGTACAAACCTAGCTGACCTTGCGAGCAATACTGTGTGTCTATATCCATTATGGCTGGCAGTATGTATGGCAAACAACTCCACCACAAATAACCCTTTATCAGTTTAAACCAGAGTTAGATCATTTATCGTGTACACTTTCAAATTTGTGGTATTTTAGTCTCAATAACAACTTATTTAACAAGATATGAGACAGTTGGTGGAACAAAATAATAGGTATTTTCATTTGCAGGTGTGTAAGGTAGTTGCATAGAAACTCTAATAATAATAGGAACCACTTCACAAATGTATTAATAAATTCATCGCTCTTTTGTGATTAATATCTTACACCTCATTACATTCTTTCTATAGGCATACGTGTACTAAACCGATGCGCTTCATTTGATATTACTGTCGGTGTCAACCATGTTAAGATACATACATTATCTAATATATATTTCATACGCATAAGATATGCATGATTTCAAGAATACTCTCTTTGCAGCATTTGTACAACCCATGATCCATCTCTTTTTGCTCATCCCCCTTTCTCTTCAGAGTTTTTCGTGTTGTTTTATTTCAAATGTATTTTTTATATTGAAGCCAGTAATACATAAAGCAGAGGTATCATTGGATTATTTCAGCTTAAGGCTTTATTTGACCAGTGCTGTTTACAAAGTTCAATCCAATTTCAGAAAAAAAAACAATGGGGATGTTGACTTCTGTATCCAAAGGAAAGTTCTCTTTCGAAAAACCAAACATAAGCAGGGAAGAGGTCCTGCAATTACAGCACTCCGCGTTTTTAAGTATAGCTCTGTGTCTACAGAAGTCTCCCGAGAGAACTGTGACTGGAATAAAAAGCAAGTGTGGTACTGTGAGGCAGCTGGCGTAGTTATCATTCTGTAGTACAAACACAAGTGCGTATTACCTGTCAAGAAGTTCCTGACGATGCCTACGCTACGCATTGATGTGCTGCTATTCATTTACCCAGGAGAATGTCTGATGCAACCTCCGCATGTTCTATGAAACCCAGGTTAAATTAGTGAGATCAGAATCTCCGGAGATATATATTTGGCAAAAGGAGCAAGTTGGTGGTTTAAGTAAATGAATGCTTGTTCTTAAAATGTACAAAAAATGTCATTTTGTTATCCCTTTATCGACGACGCTGTCGCCCTGACATTTCAAATGACTATATTTCAGCAAAGGTTTATTCTCTCTAGATAATTTAAACACCACCTGAAAGCAGGGAATCGATGCGTTGCATCTCAGACAGAAGTAAATACTTCGACTTCATAGGACTGTCCATATAAATCAGAAGCATATGTACCTGAATAATCATGGCAGGAGTAAAGATTTGACATTGAAAATGTAATTTTCTTTAATTTAAATTGTTATCCCTTAATTCGCTTATTCATCTATATATTTGTTATTATTATTTTATATAATGGTTAATGTTTTTTCTTCGTTTTTTCCATTCTGGAAAGATGTATACAAATAGTGGCGAAGGGGCTTTTGGCGGCGCCTTTACACTGATCGAATGGGGTCTGTTGTCATAAACTGTATAATTTAATTCAACTGCAAATTGCAAATAACACAAATGTCACACATTCTTTTTATTAATCAAACGCAAACACCACAAAGTGAAGCTGCTACGTTTTCATGATAATTCCTTGATTACCAATAAACCTTTGTGTTAATCACTAGTGACGGCTTATAAAGCTTCATGAAGCAGTGTCATGTTGTTTAGAGGTCAGTAGGTGGCGCTATCAGTTTAAAAATAATGTGATGTTTCATTAGAATTGTTGAAACCAAAAGAAAAATAGTACAGAGACCGCCATCTAGTGGGCTCTGAAAGTAATGACACTGCTTCATGAAGATTCATCTGACCATCAATATTGATCTGGATGAAGATATAAACACTTTTATTTTTTACTTCTGAATAAGATCTCTCTTGGGTATGATGGAAAACCCTGATTTTTTTAATGTAATTTAACTTCAAAAGGGCTTTCATTTATTCACTTCCTTTAAACAAAACAAAAAAAGAATAAATTATAGAGCCATTAAATTACCAAAAATCTGTAGATAATTTTAGTCTTAAAAGGGTTCAAATAGGATTAAACCTAGCATTTGCAAATCAAACTAAAACCTAATTATTCTGCGTTGTAGGTTTTCATAAGAGTGACATCGAATGGTAGAGCACAAATTCCCTTTGTCTTTCAGAATGAGAACCTTTAGTCATCCATACTATTTACAGATCAAGCTGCTCAATGTGAGCTGAAGGTCATAGACTCGCAGGCATACACTCTCTCGCAGTTTGAGAAAACAACAAGTAAACATTATCAACGTCCAGTGAGCTCTATCTTCAGGTTGTGAAACATTTGATTTGCTTGTCCTCGTTCCTAGTTTACCATTCCAGGCTCGATGCATTTTTATCAGTCCTGACAGCTGTATGGTTTTATGACGGATGGAGGTCTGTAGAAAAATGCTCATGAGATCTGCTGAATTGATGTTGACATATTTAAGACCCGAGAAATTGTCAACCTCGTGTGAATGTCTTCAATTGTTTACGCACTCACTTGCTCACAACATTTATAAACATTTGTCACATCTAAATACCGGCCAACCTTACTGTGAGGATCCATTCAGGCCCAGGATTAAACATTAATTCAAGAAAAAGTGTCTGCTGCAGGAAACACTAGAGATACTGATCAGTCTGACTTCATACGAGAAGAGTCTGGGTAGTTCCTTGCACTTCCTTTCATTTGCATTGTCTGCAGCGATGACTAATCTTGTGTTTCTCAGCGCCTGGCTTTACCCGCCGAAGCTTACGGGTATGTTCCGCACATTTATTCACTTACACCGAGGGAGGAGCAGCAGTAACCAAGCTATTCAAGTGAACTCTGGCTTTTTTTCTGTCCTCCTTATTCCAGCACATATTTAATACGTCTTCACCCATACAAAAACACAGAGCCACAAAAGTGAAATCAACTTGCTTATAGGCTCCGTATAGAAAAGGTGTTTATGTGGAGAGGAAGCTCGGCAAATTCCCTGAGAGCACTAGATCATTGTTAATCCGTTTAACGTTTGAAGTGATGTTTTATTATTAGTCCTATCCATTTAAGTATAATAGGATTCTGCACACTCCATAGCCGGTCGCGATATTCAGAGGAACCTGTTGTTAACTTCTGTTGGGAGGTGTTGGATTGTTGTAAGTTACACTAGCTTTAGGAGATTCAGGATGTCTCTTGCAGGTACGACTCACATGAATAAAGTATATCTTCTCAACCTTTCTATGGCGGACACCTGGTCATTTAATGAATATATTAAGGAATGGGTATCATTTAGGGTTTCATTCTATACACGAAAAATTAAGCACAAATCTTTCAAAACCCTTGAAGGGAGATTTCCTCTCCAAGATGCAGTAAGTCTCTCATCATGACCATGTTTTGAACATAATACTTTAGAAAGTTCTCCCCCATCTGAAATCTCAGCGAACAAGAGGTTACGAGAGTGAAGCCCAATGTGACTTGTTAATGGCCTTCACTTTTCCTCCAGCCAGCTGTAAACAGGCCCTGCTTTGTTTATACAACGAGTCCCTTGGAGGTGGACACTACCGGGATTGATGACGTGCGGTGACGAACCTCAATGTTTGACCAATTCACAGCAAAGTGGGTGTGGTTATTTAAACAAGTTTTCATCTCCAAAAAAACAAGTGTTTTCAGTGGGCGGGGTTAAGCTCATTTTGTAATGCTACAATATTTCAATGAAAAGAGAATTGTCATGTCAATATTCTCTGATATTATCCTTTTAATTACAGTCCCATTTGTCCATTTTGGTGAATTTGCATAAAAAGAGGTTTGTATTACTTTAGTGACAACGTATTTTCTGCTTTAGCCTTGACTTGATGGTGCAAAAGATTTCATCGTCCAATTATAATTCAGCTCCACCTCTTGACCTAAACTGAAAGAGTGTATTTTCAAGATAGCCAAGACTGCAGATGGGCTTCAAAACCGTGGTTCAGTGTGAAATCATACTACATCCATATTATCCACACTTTATGGTTTTGATGCAGCGTGAGAGTGATGAGATACCTGTCATGAATATTTTTTTAAATACATTGTAAACCATTTCTGTATTTAAAAGTGACCGTTTCCAAGAAAACTGCATAAAGCACGGTAAATTGCATCGCTTTATGTCAGCGCTGGAGACGTACGAGTAACGCTACCCATCCCTAATTATATTTGTATCGCAGTGGTCAGTCGTCATGGATATCCGTCAATGTTCCTCAGGCATTTGAAAATAGATGAAAGAAAAAATTTGATCCAAATATATATTCTGAATATAAATTATTCATCTAACGTCAAAGGATATTTCAACATCTCCGCCGCTTAATAAGAAAACGTTACCTAGCTTGTGGTGTCGGCGGCATCTGTCGATTCAGTAAGAGCTCCGAGAGTGTGACAGGTTTTGTGATGTGGAGAAGAGTGTGACCACATTTGATGAGATCGTCGGCAATACACGTCGAGCCATGTCTGAACGATTGTGCTCATTGCTGTACGTCGTCGTCAGTGTATAAAAAGAGCAAAAGTGTTGAAACAACATACTCAGAGTTGACAATCCAAGACCATGTTAGCGCCGGAGGGAACGGCAGGATCAGAATAAATTCGGTTTTTAATCCAAAGAAACTTTTAATGCTAAAGTAACACACAGGTGGAGTTTTTCATCAGACGCTTTTTAAAACTAGAGCTTCGGGTTAGTATTTGTATATTAAAGAGATTTGTCAAAAATGACCTTCACAATGCCACTCAATCTTTGTTTGTACAAGTCCACAGCGTAACTTTGCCCCTATTAAGGCGATTATGAGATTAGAAACACATTAGAATACATCTCTAATCCAGCTAGTCAAATCAGGACACGAAGCGGGCAGAAGAAAAGCTCTGAAGCTGCATCTTGATTAACATCAATCACCAAAGAAAAATTGTTGCCAAAGAAAAATACAAGTTTATGGAACCAGAAGGAGCTAGAAAAATGTATTTATATTAAATGAATTTAACATGAATGTATTATAATTTATTTATTTTTTTCCAAAAATTTAGAAAAAAACTTCAAAATCATTTCAATGTAAATGATTTAATACAAATTAGGGAATTGTGTCAAATTAATCTATTTTACATTTAAATTTGAACCTCGAAACCTGAATAAAATCTTTGTATAGGCTGCTTGAGTGATTGAACTTCGTATTTTCTCCCCACTACACATTGCTACTATAGTACCTTGAAGAAGAATATAATGGCGCTGAACCGGACGCATAATAATGACAAGCATTAAAGGTAACACCTTTGACATCATTTTGTAAAATCCAAAACTTTATTTCACGACAAGCCAATCTATTTGACAGATAAAGGTTGGAAAAAGAAGTAAAAGCAGAGAGATTTCTTCTCAGATCCAAGAAAGGATGAGGGATAATTCAAAGTCCAGGTTAGTGTTGGAAAAGGTCAACAAACAAGTGACATCTATAAGGGATCAGAAGTCCCAGCCTTTGACTAATACAATTATTTACTTCACAGCAGCTGAGCTCATTTGTCATCTCCACACAATAAACATTTCAGTCTCACACCGCTGCAGTAGATCTACATCATAATTAGGTTTCTATATCCTTTGAGTAAGATGTTCTGATACCCTGAGCCACATAATTACGTCCATTTTTTTAAGCAATGTAGAGCTTAGTTTCACTTTTGAAGGGAAGAAAAAAAAGAGATGTCTGAAGTACAAGACTGAGTTCACGGCCCTCAAACTAGGCTGAATGTTGATTTGAAAGTGTGAAAAGGGCCCAGAATAAAGCACAGATTCGGGAGGTGAGCTGTATTTTCCTCCTTCTCCATTTGTGTTCCTACATGAAATGGCCATAACTGACAAAGTCAGACGAAGCTACAGATGAAAAGATCAGTCAGCTGACTTCACGTTGTTAGAAAAAGTGTCAAGAAAGTATAACACTACTGCGGCAGTGCAACATAATACAACAATATTGGTTCTACCGAATACATGAGGCCACCTTGCGAAATCTCCTTTTACACACTAAGACCATTTATGTGACGGATCAATCGATCAGTTACCATAATTTCTTCCCCTCTTTCACCTTAGTTTCCATCCTACAAAATTGGCTCACCAGATTTAGACTCAACATCCTGGATTCAGGACAAACAACATATTTTTTCCCCAATAATATGCATTCAGTATTTTTTTTACATTATTGTTTTTTGTAATATTTAGACATAACATTTTTTATCTTTGTATTGTTGTCTTTGTCTACACATTCTTGTCTGTATTGTTTTCTTATTTCAATTTTATTACTGACCTTTCTTTATTATTATTTTTTACTTTTTACTTGTGTAATGCAGTTTAAAAGTGAACAGCCACCCCTACCCCTCACCTTCCTGTGGTGCAACAATGATCGCTGCGTTTACATGACAATGAGTGTCCACAGGTGGTTTCCAGTCGATCGGCTGCCCTTTGGGTCTTATAGGTAGAGCAGCAAAATGCTTGGACTTCTGGTGTTAAGGCATATCATAAATGTATATAAATCAATACAGGGCTGTCGAATGTTGATACAAAAATTCGAGATTTATTGCTGTATCAATATTTTTAACACCCCGTAACTTATGACTCTGGGTGTGGGTCACACAGGCGAAGTAATTTAGAGAAGAGATTGTAAAAATAATAGAGAGATCTATTAAATGGATCATGACTTGTCAAGTTGTTACAGGAAATATGTGGTTAAAAAGTCGAAATTTTACATTTTAAAATCTCAGATTTATGCTCTAAGAGAAAATAAATATTGTTACTGAAATACCTTCAGATGCTCAGTGGAAACCTCTCGCAGGAATTTCTCCTTAAAGTATCACTGAAGATAGAATGCTTGGTAGTTACCTTAAACCAAGAGTCAAAGAAACCAAGACTTCTGACTTTTAAAATCCTTAAATAACTCAAATCTCACTCAAAAATAAAAAATAACCTGAAAAAAATTATCTTTGTGTACCAAACATTCTTAATTATGTACTTGTTTAAATTAAAGATTTAAAAGTGTCACTGAATATATTTTCTACATCTTAGTGCATTATTTATTAGTCAACCAACAATTGAATGAATGGTCTTTTCTTATGATTTTTCAGCTTACAACCCAAAGCAGCAACAAAAAAAAACCTGGGAAAAATAAATAAATAAAATAGTTGAGATGCGTGTGCTGCCGGTAAAGGGCTCTGCAGGCAAATTGACATTCAGCAAGAGTGTTGCAACCCCTTCTGTCATTTTGTCAACAGCAACACTGTGGAGTCCGGCCAAGCAAGACATCTGACAGGCAAATGGGATCGGCGGACTCCAGCAACTGACTACCCTCACACCACCAACAAGGTGTCTGGCGGACAGTTTAAATGCACACACAGACACTGTCAGAGGAAAAGGTCACGTGTGGTAAATCTCACTCATCAGTGATGTGAAAGGAATGACTTCTATTTCTGTTGTTCACCCATTATGAAAGCGCTGGTAGACAAACAAGCTATTTTTCAAACAGAAATGCAAAATTCAGTTTCAAGATTAAGATAAAAATATGGCCTGTATCTTAAATATTCTCAGTCACGCATAGTACAAGTTTCCATAAATCACATTTATCTACTAAATGTGATTCATTATGTTGTAAAAGCAAAATATAGATTCAAAAATGGTTTACTTTAATAATATAGAAGCATTAGATATTAAAGCAACAACTTGAAACATTTTAGTTTTGAACATTCATCACTCATGTAGAAGAACTCTCAAGCTATTATTTTAACAATAATCTTTACTATGTCATTTTGTCTGGACGTCTCTGAAACAAAAGAGCATTTCAGTCGTCTTGTAAGCAAATGTACATGCTGCGAAATGACAACCCAAAGACAACATTTCGGTTACAGCATTCCGACTCTAGAAAAGCCACGAAAGTTATTAAAAAAACAGTTTGATAGGGCCTTAACATGTCTTTCATAAAGTACTGTAACAAAAAAGAAAATACCAATATTGATACATTTCTTTCTACTGAAATAACAAAAATAGATATTCGAAAGTATAACATACTTTTCAAATATGTGAATCAGTTTTTTGTTATATTTTTAAGCATAAAATATAATAATCTCATCAATTAATCATTTAAAATAAATAGATAAAATGAATGTAGTTTTGCTACAGATCTAAGGATTGATTGATAAAAAAAAAATGATTTTGGGATTTTTTGGATAAATGGGTTTTTTATATATATTATGTGAAGGAGATAAAGTGGTAAATGTTTGTATGCGTCTTGTTTAAATTCTTCCTCCCCTCTTGACATGGGCACTGAGCAAGATTCTTATCACTAAGATGTCCTGACAAAACAGTGGGAAAAAAAGACAGCTAGATAGTGGAAGGAACCAGCATTTGTCATGCAAGATGGATTCTGACACCGGAATATATTTGGGAAATGATTTGATTAAACAGAATCCATCTGGGCGTCTTCAAGGAGGGGTGCTTGCGACTGATAAAGGATTCTGGGGGAAGAAAACAACATATTTTGCTCTCATATAAATTCTACATGAGGGATTGAGTGTGCTGTCCTGCAAAGGTTGGGGTCAATCGAAAATATTTTTTTCTGTTAGCTTGACATGATATGAAAATAGATCCACAGACAGCAGTGAAGTTTGTTGGTCTTCTTTCACCACACTGGTCATTTTAAAGTGGATTTTAGTTTAGTTTTTTAACATCATTTTGAAAAGAAAATCAATTACAAAGACTACACAATCACAATGAAATATTCAGTTGAAATAAAAAAGAACTTTTTTAAAAAGTCTCTTGAAATCATTGCTATATTTACTATTAGAAGATGTTGGAATGGATCCTGGCAGTTCTTGCATCTTCAAACCATTCTCTCTGTTCTCTCTTCTCTTGTTCTGCATGATTGTTAAAGAAGTTTAACAAAGTGTGTAACACAAACAGACATCTTGTTGGATCTGTTTGAAGGTGTCTTTGAAGTTAATCACTCATTTTGAAAAGTTAACTAGCCATCCCGTGAAGTTCGGTCATCCATGGTTCGATCCTGACTCAGAACACCAGACAAAAACAGTGTCTTCACCCAAGACAGCCTCGCCTTGTTTTTGGGTAGAATACCAAGTTCAATATCTCAATGTGTCCCAGGTCTGTCCCTGTGTCTCACCCCGGTTGAACCAACCCATAATAGAGGCATCCATGAGGCATTCTGACTAGATATTAGACCCACTCATCCGTCTTAGTGTTAATTTGTATCATGTCCTAGATACAGTCCAGTCACGCTGCCGGGTAAACTCATTTTGTAATAAAAATAAAAAGGGGCATTTTACACAACCTTTGAAATTCCCACTTTGCATTTCTTTAAAAGAAATCTAGGACAAGCCATGTTTTCAATAGATTCACTTTATATAAGATGCATACGACCTACAAAAATGTATTTCCCAGCACCGCCTTGAATTCCTATTAATATTCTCTTTTATTTTATTTTTTACCAAGGTGTTATTTTACTTTGAACATCTTTACCAGCTCACAATAGAATAAGTGCACTCCATTTAAGATTTATTGCATTTAGTTGGCTAGGGTCAAGGTGACCCGAAGGCCCCAAAACAAATGTTTTCTTTAAAAATCTCCTCAATTTGATATTATCAATTATAGGTTTGTTGTTTGACTGTAGGTGATTCTAGTATTATGTCATAGTATTACAAACCAGCTAAACTAGTACAACATTCAATTTTAAATTTCAAAAGATCTTGTTAAACTATCAAAAAGACTCAATAAGAAAGTGATGTCATATGCTATCTGTGATGTCACTTTAAATAAACAGTGTTTTTGTAATACCTATACAGGGTAAGGCCACTAAATATCCGACAAGTCAGAATTATAGATAAGTGTATTGCCAGTATTGTAAGAACAACACAGGTAATGTTTTTGACATGAGAGAATCTTCCATGTTCTGTAAACACAAAATAAAAAGGTAGATCTATATATTTACTATCGAACGAATCATGAATCATTCAGTTAACAGTGTTTATCATTTTGACTAATTTTAAAAAAAAGAAAAGAATGAATCAGACACAAAAGAAACTGGTATGACAGAAAGACCAATGGAGTGATCTGTAATAAATTAATTGAAGAGAATACATGTGGTCATTTGCAAGCTGTAAAACCCTCAACTTCACATTATTTGTATTATAAATAAAATAGAATAAAACAGACAATCTAAACTAACTTACTTTTCTTCAACTGTGGTTGGAGATTCTAAACCAGTTTATAATTCCAGCAATGTAAGGTTGGCAAAAGTTTTGGATTTGCTCTTCACTTTTATATCAATATTGTAAAGTATTAAAAAGAAGCTTCACCAGCTACGAAAAGTTGAGTTAAAGTTGAATATAAGGGACAACAGCTGGTCTTATATAGGAGGGTTACAATAGACATTTTAAATGAACTCAAACTAAGAAAATTGCTTTTGAATTTGACATAAAAAAAAATGTACACATTCATTTCAGAGATAAATGAGGAGAAGACGACATACTTTTGCTTCGTAAACAACATTAAACGGAAATTTGCCTTTAATCATCGATGAAACTTCTTAAACATAATCAGAGAGGAAAATTCGTGATTAACAGTTTAACAGTGTCTAGAACAGCAAGTGGTCTCAGTCGTAACACTCAAAGACAAACTCTAGAAACACAATGAATAAATTGCGAAAACATGAAAAAACATAAAGTGATTTCTCAGAGAATCCAAGTGTTTGGTGTAGACCTGCATTATTTAGGAGTTTTTTCTAATGTCAAAGTCGAGACCCACATTTTTACATCTATTATTTCCTGGAAATAAGTCATTGAACGATTTGAGAGAAGCTCAAAAAAGAAGAGAACATAATGATTACGATTTAAACCAGATCGGCATGCCTGGAGCACTCTGGTTTCCTCCCACAATCCAAAAACATTGTGTTTTTGTGGCTGCTGAAATGTTCAGGGCGTCGTTTTCTTCTAGTCACAAGCAGCTGGTAGAAGCTTTAGTCCGAGGCGACCGCCATTAAAGAGTAATTGGTAGGAATTGAAAGAAAAAAAAAAAATAGTTCATCTTTGTTCCTTATTTTTTCGAATTGAACTGTGCGCCACACACCGAGGAAGCTTCATATTGTTTTACTTTGAACAGTTTTTAGATTTAAACTTCAAATGATTTTTAACTGAGGGCACCACCTACTGAGCTATAAAAGGTAGGAAGCGCCATGAAGCTACATTATCACGAGTAAGTGCCGTCGTTAAATGAACTGTATCTTTATACCATAGGTTTTAAATAACAGGAGCATTTGCACCATTACCTTGGCCAACATGTGCATTAGACACCCCAATTTGTTTTATGTTTCTAGCTGAATACCCCCATCAGTCCATAATGTGAATTCAAAGCAGATTCTATACATTGATTAAAGAGGAAGGAGATGCAGGGAAGATGTCATGAGACAAATTCAAGAAAATGAGGGGAAAGCTTCAAATGAATACAAACTAGTTCATTCCTCCAACAACCCTATTGCGTTTTTAAACCAACAACTTTATTATTTATTTTTTTTTGGATTGGTGAGCTGATTATCCAAGATGCCTTTGAGAATGTTTCTGTTTTGGCACCACCACAACCTTCATGTTTGGGAAAATATTGTTGATTTCAAAAGAGCAGTGGAAAAGGGAGAACTCTGGATCTCTTTGCCTTGACTGAGCTCGACCTCTCCGATAAAGGAGGAGGAACTGTGAATAATAAACATCCTTCTTCTGCACAAAGTCAAGGCTCTTTTAATGATCCACATGGATCCACTTTTCAACCCGGATGCCAACTATTAATTGATAAATCGCATGCTTTTCCTTTATCCGCTTCATGAACTTCAATTTTGACATAAGCCAGCATTTTTTTTCCCCCTGAAAGACATGGCACTCAACCCAGCTATTGTTTATGATGCTTGTTCTTCCTGCACTTGCCTGTAACAACAAAGAGCCGAGGCCTCCAGCGACGATTTGTCAGAGGATGAACACAAACATCATTTTTCCTCATCTGAGCAATTAAACACCTGCCAATTACTAAAGCGACTGTGAAACAAAATGCTAACATCCATACAAAATGATCCAGAGTGCGCCAGTAAGACTGTCACAGAGAGAACAACAAGATAAATAAATAAAAGAAAATGTTTCCAGTTGAAGGCAATCACTCTATGGCGCTACTGTACATACTTGAATTATGTCTGTCCTCTGACAAATATAACACACCTAATTTTTTTTAGTAATTTAATAGTTTAATGATAACATTCCTGTGCGTTCTTATCATTACAGTGTGTTCCATGTCGTCTATGAATGTTTCAAAACAGCCATTCATCGATTCCATTAGCCGCCGAGGAGATTAAGAAGTCGTTTCTCTTATCTGGACGGACTACCATAATGTGTTGACGTAGTGGTGTTCAAATATACACAGCGACTGCAGACTTGGTCCATTTAAGTAACCAGTTCATTCTGATAATGATTGTCCCCTCAGAGGCCCAGGAGAAGTGTAAACACCTCCACCTTCAAGGGGAGTGAGTTGTACATTCGCTTTGGTAAGCCGTGTGTGTCTAGCGTTCTTCCTCATTTATCACTGGTTGTAAACAATGCACTGCAGGAATTAAACACAGATTGCTTCCACTCGGGCTGTGTTCTCTCTGCCGGCCGAACCCATTTTAAGAAAGTAGATCTGAAAAGATTAGGAATTCATTAAGGTCCTTTAAGGCCATCCTTGCAAATCCATACGTTAAATCATAAATTATTCGGTTTCCAATCAGATCCTTGAGAAGCACCTCAATCCAGCCATTTTAACAAATTCTTCCACCATCTTATTCATCAAGTTTGTGAACTGACACTCGACGGGAACATCGACTTCAGAGTGATGGAAGTGCACTCAAGCGGCAAAGATTGAGAGCGCTATTGCTGGACGATCAGAACAACAGCATGCGGACAGTGTCTCTGCAGAAGCAAAAAAGAAAGGGGGGGGGGTGTCTCATGACGGCCGATGTTTCCAGATGATAGATATGATTTACCGATGTAACTGCAATGGTAAATTGGATTCGTCATTATAGCACAGCAGTCAAGGTAGATCTGTGTCTGATTTATTGAGAGACAAATACTACCGGATCAAATAACAATGCAGGGAAAATATCCAATTTGAGTGAGAGATCTCATTCGCCTGCAGCGGGAACAAGGTGACAGCCATTAGCTGGCTTGTGATTAGAATTTGCATCAATGTATAGATCCAAATCTTACCTTGGTGAAGCATCAGCCGCTCAAATATTCAGGTGCAAAGTGCATAGTTAAATATTTCCATCCCTGGTATTCATATTTTGGACTGAGATAATGTTGATCATTGCAGATTTCATATAATATTTACAGTAATTCCTATAAAATTGGTCGGACAGATGTAAACAAAATGCTATAATATATGTCGTATTGGTTATTACTGTCTGAAAGGTGTTTGATTTTGTCTCCTGACATGTCAAGATGCTTGTTTCGGTCAATCATAGTATTTCAATTATATGCTGTGTTTTTAATAAAAAGTGAATTAGGTTGAGGGACAGATGCACAAGAAAACTCAAGTTCTCAGGTACTAACAGTTATTTTTGGCAGTAAAAGTTCACATAATTATGTATTTCATTTACCTAGTTGAACTGTCTTCGTAGGTATTGTTCAGTCATAACAACTGGAAGAACCATATACTGCTCTGAACTCAATTAAATAATATTAACTGACAATTTAAGTTGTTTTTTTTAAGTTAACAAGTACAGAAACCATTACCTTAACTTGCTCAGCTCAGAAAAGTTTGGGACTCGTAAAATACATAGAGAGACAAACACACACCTGCAGGCAAGTTGGAGTTAACAGACAAATGTATAAACAGCTAAACATATGCTATGAGGAAATAAAAAAGGTTTGTGCTCTACAGGTTCACATGGACTTCATACAACATTTACAACAACCATATATTGCGGGGAATTCAATGACATTTTTAAGTATGTTTTTACTAAGATGTCAAGTAAAGAAACATAAACCAAAAAAAGGTGTCTGAGTTGTAAGGTACCTATAGAGACAAACACACACGCAGGCAATTTAGAGCTAACATTCAACCAATATTTTGTTTGTGGGAGTAAACCAGAGAAAATACACTCAAGCTGGGAGCTCTAATATGCCTTCATGCTGCTTTAATCAGTAATTTTATCAGCTAAACAACAGATTATGACTTTGAAATATTACCCTAACCTAGTGCTCATAATATCACCTTTCGTTCTGTGACACTGTGACTGAAAGAAATGTGTTTGATCGTACAACAATGGTTCAGATCCATGGGGAGCAATGAATGCAAGTGTCTCTTTCGCCGTAATAGGTTTCCAAAATGCTCATGAATATTTAATTTCAAAACATACCCATCATCTATATGCTTTCTAAGAAGGCTCCATTAAGGTAACGCACATCAAACATGGTGTCAAGGAAATGTGTCAAACGTGATCCAAGAAATGCCCTGAAAGAGAATATTTCACAGCGTATAAAAGGGTAGAGCTGTTTGATCCGTGCACGTAGGGAAAGCATGAAGAAGGAAAAAAAAACAAAACAAGAAAATGCAGACGCGTATTAATACCGTAGCGGCTTCCGAACCCTGACCTACAAGGAGATGCTCATATCTCATGGCGCTGGTGTCAATGCAGCCTTGTGTTCTGTCTAAGTAGCAATTGATTTCTGCAATGACATACAGCCCTGCACAACCATTCGTCGGCCTGAAGAGCTCTCTTAATTTATTCAATTCATTTCCCTCTGAGGGTAATTCCCCACACCTCGCTTTAAACAGGAAGATAATGCATCAACTACAGGGGCCAAAAAATAGTGGAACAACATCAGCGACCCCAAGTTTTTATGAAATCCACTCCCTGCCCCGAAAGTCGTGTTAAAGTCCGATGAGATGGAATTTGAAGGTGATGAAACAGGGTAATATCTACTATATCAGTCCAGGGTTCTCTTTGGAGACCATTTCTATCACACTAATTTGAATGGAAGCAATTTTATCTCACTCTGTCCAGAGAAAAGGTCAACTGCTCTCCATATCTTCTACGTGACTCTCCGCTCGACACGTGAACTTGAAAGGATGATGAGGCATTTGAAGATTCTATGGAATAAAATGCCGAGCACGATTTTAACTGGAAAAAAAACAGCAAAGGCAACATATCCAACAACATCCTTTTTTTTCTCTTATTTGTCTTGAGGCAAATACAACAGGTCAGACCGCACAAACTGCAGCTGAAACATTCTACTTCTTAACCACTGATGTGATGTCAAGCTAGGCAGAGCAGATCACAAAGTGGTGAAAAATCTTTTATTTCCTCTGCCCACAACAAACACCTACATACAATACTGCATAAAGGTGTCAGCCAATCATCACCGTTTACTACCACAGGATTTTGCCATCTCCAGCTTTCTGTGAGGAGACCAACAACTCATTTAATCACTATAAAAAAAAATGGAATAAGAAAAGATTATAAGTTAAAATCATTTGTTATTACTGGTCAATGAAACTGAAGACATAACAGCCAAGAAGATATAACGGCTATTTGGGCTGACTATTAAATGCTTTGCTAGTTTTTGACATGGCAGATAAATGTGTCTCACTGCAGTGAGGAACCCAAATATAAATGTGTGATGGATCAACTGGTTTCCTCGTTCTTCACTTGGATTTTTCTCTGAATATGTAATTGGATGCCTGCAGCAAAAGAAGAATGTGCGGAAGAGAGGAGAATGACATCTTACTGTCCTTGAAGGATTATGGTTCATATTTTAAAACAATACCCCTCTGGTGTGATATTACCATGCACCGCGAGCCCAGATTCTGCTACAGTAGGACACGATGTTTCATGTAACCACAGAAGATCCCCGTTAATTATGTGTTGACTGAAAACTGTGGCAGATGTTCTTTACTGTTTGCATCTGTTGCCACATGCAGGGGATTCACTGCCATCGTGATAACTGGTATTAAATTAACACTGGAGCCTTAAAATCAAAACCAGCAGAATTCAGGATCCACATAGTGGAGCATCCGCGATAGTGTTTTGAATTGACGAAGCTTCATGGAGCTTCATAAGGTGCCCCCAGCGTATTGAAAATAATTTAAAGTGAAATGTAAATAGTCGTTAAAAGCCTAGCATTACATAGAATAGAGTGCCCTCTAGTGGAGTCTTGAAGTTCTGACACTGCTTCCTGTCGTCCGCTTCATATGCACATGTTTGTCGGACCTTTTTTTTAACAACTCAAAGTTCTAGGATAACATGGGGATTTAATATGAATTTGGTATGCATTAGGCACAGTACAGTGTAAGCTTTTTGTTTGAGACCAGCAGGCAACAATGGTCTGTGACTCAAGGGTGGTGACTCATTCTTGCTCCCTGGCACGTCAGAGTTAAATGTTATGACCTTTCAAACATGTCGCCAATTTGTGCATTGATGCGATCTGAAACAATTGAACACTTGGAGGCTTCTTTGTTTGACGTTTATCTACATTTTCACATGTATTTCTGTATTTGCCTATAAACCATATTTATTATTTTAAGTTACCAACGCTTTATTAAATCATCAGAAAGCTTTTTCATTGAATCCAAACTTGGTCTATACTTTAAATTAGTTCTGTGAGGAGTGTGATTAAGTTTTCACACTGCTGGAAACTAACATAAAGTTTGAGAATAAATGGCACATTCCCTTCCAAATGTAATTACTTTTTTTGCGGTATTCTCCCCGGAGTAGTGGTTGTACGACATAACCTCACTCCAAATATAATAAGAAATGGAAATTAACAAATTGCTGTTCTCGGTTTCTGAAATAGCTCTTTTAAAATGTATTTTCTTAAAAATAAGTTTTGTTTAAATCATAAAGTTTAAACTGAACGTATCGCTACTGCACATTTTTAACAACAACAGCATTTTGGGATTTACCATCATTTCCTTTGATGCATCTGATTTTTTTTTTTGCAGAATTTCAGAGCATTCCCAGCAGATAATGAAGGGTGGCATGCTTTATTATGCATGTCTTCCAGCGTAAGATGTCTTATGTGGTAGATTCAAAGCCCAGAATTCCTCTCACTGCTCTCATTAAGGCGGTAGTGTCAGGCGCTGGCAGAGTGGAAAGATGATTTTTACCACTTATTAAATTAATAATCAAAACTCTCCTCTTCATACACCCCTCACTTATTCATTCTTTGCACCGCAATCATACTTCTTCCAATTCATACAGCACTCATCAGTCGCAGGGAGAGACGCACACACACACACACACACACCTGCTCCCCTTTCTCTCGAGCAATGCAACAAAAGTCGGCTTTCAATCCCCACCGGACTTTTATTCGCACACTCTCTGACCAGCGGGCAGCAAAAGTCCAGGAAAAGCAACGTTGCCACTGTTGAATAGGAAAGGATCTCAGTGAATTAGCACAACAAAAGGGCAACTGTCTTGCAGCCTGCCCTGAAATGGAAAGGATAAAAGCTTTGATGAACAGATAAGCTCTTCCTTCCTCTTCTAAGTCTTTCACACTCCCGCTTCTCTGCTTCATCCAGGATGTTTTTTTAAGGCTTCATTATCTCATGGGACTATTCAGATAGCTGATCTAAAATCCACTGCTGTGTGCTCTTTTTGTCTAAGAATATCTCGGAGGCTGAGGTATAAAACGTGGACGCACCTGGTGTTGACGCTCAATGCTGGACAGAGAAGCAGTAGGCAAATAGCTTGGATGATTTTCATAGCTGTATCACACTCCTGTTCTTTCTCCCGTCTCAGATGCTTTATCGCCTCTACCCCGGTATCCCTCTCCCTCCGCTCTCTAACTCTCACCGATTGGCTTCTCTTGCGCACTCTCTCTCTCCTAGAAACCCACACACACACACACACCGACACACATGCAGCGAGGCAGACAGATGCAACACAGTGACTGGGCTAGAGGGAGGATCTTTGGCTTTAAATAACACAGAGACAAGGACCGACTTGCTAATGGAGAGCAGTGGGTGTGGCTGGATTCAGAAGCCGGAGATTAGATTATTCAAGTTATATGGTTCATGTCTCATGCAGGTGAAGCTTTTTGATAAGACATATTATGGGATTTATTATATGAATACTCTTTGTTACACACATTCCATCCAAGTGGACACAATTAAATGTCAATACAGTTAATAAACAGTGTGTTGATCACAATGTCACACACAAAAAGTAATTGGTGTGCCTGGTTGTTTCTGCTGCCTGGAAAATACAACCAATGGAAATCAATGAGAGGTGTCACACGAAAACCAGATGACCCCTTTTTCCACAAGCTTCATGTCTTGCTTTTAATCTGATTTTTCCGTTTCACATCACAGCCCCGATGTCTTATAAGGTCGTTAGGAAGGAAATCACTTCCAAGAGTGAAGTACACCCAGTGAATTAACAAAATTAAGCACTATTTGCAAACTTCAAATAGTTTTATTTCAACAATAAGAGAGACAATTTTTAGCTAAACACCTAAGCTAGGATGGTAATTAGTAGTACTGGGCAATACCAGGTGATTCGTCGCACATTTGTGTCGATCGCAATCAAAACATTTCCAGATTCAATTAATCTTTAACACTTGAATGATCTTTTTAACTGACAGCTGACTGACCCAATGAAATCTTTCAGCACAGCTGAGACTCAATGAGCATTGGTGCATTTGCTGGCTATTACGAGTGCTGTCCCAATGAGATTGACCTTTAGAAACATCGCTTCTAATACTGTGTAGCTTCAAGTTGTTGATAAACATGTATATCTAAAACACCAAAGTAGTAAAATGAACAAAAAAATATACCCAATTTTACAAGAAAGTTAAAAATAATGTTAACAAATCAGATGCATGGCTTACATCTGCGCAAACAACGACCCCAGTGCGAGTCTGGTGTAAAGTAGTGCCCAACAAGTATACATATTTATCAGTTTGAAGTCAGACCTTCTCACCCTTGTTTCTACTGAAACGCCGCCTCTTGGTGAGTCTCTGGCATATCCAAGCTCGCTAGAGATACGCTGGTCTTCTATTTCTGTGAAAGCGTCTACCATTGTCGATCGTTCCAGCAGGGATAGAGACGATCACGCAACGGGATCTCAAGCCTGGAAGACGCTATCAATTCATGATGTCTGACATCATGAATGAATGAGATTATTGTTGCACCGAGAGCAAGGATAAATAAACAGTCCCACCACACCAGATGTGGGGATGGGCCGGTCTACCAAACATGTCCCATTTTATAGATCCCCATTCACTGCAGCGCAATGATGCAATCTCTCGTATGTCAAATGAGAATTGGATGATTCACAGCGTGAAGCTCCGGCTTCTGGTGGGGACAGCAGGGTGCGCTATGGCCCTAAGATTCTGTAATGTGGCACTTCCACTTTTGCATATATCAGGCATAGCAAGAAAAAGAATGGCATTTATAGATTTTCAACATTAGTGAAAAGATTAAGCCAAGGTTTTGTTGGCAACATACATGCCGTTAAACAGAAGCTCACGTAGTTTGAGGTTCTCCAATTAAGCTTAAATCCTGCAGTCAGACGGACACGAACATACTGAAACTAATCTAGATTTTTTTTTTTTCCCACAGCACATACACCCTTAAGTAAGCCAGGATAACATTGAGACAGCTATAAGTACATTACAGCTTTAATCTTAATGAACCATGAAGCCTTAAGTTCTCACTGAGGGAATTTAACACTGAATAGCCACTTTCAGGATTCATGACAGATATAAAAGTGAATTTCACAATATCAGCGATTGTTGGGACCAGAGTACTTAAGGTTCTATGTTCTCTGTGAGAAGTAGATACTCCCAATTGTATGTCATTTGATTCAACCAGAGCATCAGAACACCATGTCATAATAAACATATTATTGTTTTCATCAGCTGAATACAAAGAAACTCCTTGTTTTGTTTTTTAAAAGGATTCAGGCAATGCTTGGATTTATATCATTTCATTATCTGGTGTTTATTTTCATTGTGTGTCATCATTGAATTGAATAAACATCAAAAATGTAATGTATTGCAATACCATGGAAATGCTTTGTGTGCTGGCAGCAGCATCCACACTACAATTCAAAAGTGTAAAAAGTTATTATTATTTCTGCCAGTGATTATTGAACCAAAAGAAGTCTGAATTATGAACAGAAGTATTTTCCTGGAGCTAGATCCATTACCTCTGTTGCCCTCTAACACTGAAGGACCGACCTTCAAATTAAATGTAGAGGTTGTTGCCTGCTTGTTTTACACAGAAAAAAAGAATGTATTGGCCCCAACAATAGAGTGCAGGTCATATCACCTCGGTGTGATATATTATTCCCATTACGGCTTTAATGGAGGTTGGCATCTATTGTCCTCTAGGAGGAGCCTATTCTCAGTGGAGGAGGTCAATCAGCAATTTGTTGGGTTTAATATGAAGTTCATGCATGGTAACGCATTGTGACCGGACGTAATGAGTGTGCTAGACCACAGCTTCCTCCGGTTAGTCAGCAGAGACCCCTCAGTGGAATCCCGGTAATGGATCACATCACTTACCGGCTTAAGATGAGATAAAACGGAAACAGGATTTTGACGAATACCATTTTCCAAAGTGTCGCCAATATGTTTAAAGATGTGCTCGATTAATTCTGCCCGTTTGTTGCTTTTGTTTCAGTCGTGGCGCATCATTACTTTAAAGCAATGACCCGTCGCTCTTTGTCTTTTAATGATCTTCACATTTCCAAATTGCAACGTTGATTTGACTCGCCCATTAAGTCATCAGCAGACGGTTTGTGTCGACACAAGGTGGATTTGAAGACACTATTATGCACATTTACTTTCTGATCATCAATCTGTCATGCTAAAGTGGAGTCGGATAAAATAGTGATTTGTTTGCCCAGATGGAAAATAACATCATCGCCTGAAGCAAAAAAAGTGTCTGAATAATCTGCCATGATGGATGCAAGAATTATACATTTTTACTTGGACAAAAAAAAAGTTGAAATGCATTGAAGAGCGTGTTTCTCAACTGTCAATGTCTCATTGAAGAAGTAGTGATGAAGCATTTTGAAGCAGATGTTCTACTTTCTCACCAAAACGTTACAGAGCACTGACCTGACTGATCAGTCCAGTGGGCGATGAAAACGAACGCACTTCCTGGTGACGCCTCTTCACTCGTGGTTGGAGCTGCAAGTGTCCTCATACCAGTCGTAAGTGCATTTGGTTGTCAAGAGGCATAAATAGTCCTCCTTAATATCATGAAATATGCACGTCGTTGTAAATGACTAGGCAGGGATTGTCTCGGCATGACTTGATAAAAGAAGGGAGGAGATGTTTCCATCCCATTCATAAGCTGTTTAGTTTCATTCTTTGTATTCATTAATTCATCAGTGGAGCTTACATGTTACACCATTTCTAATTGATGCAGCCTCATCCTCAACATCGTACGACTGCAAGCAGAATACACCCCTTTTTTCTATTTATTTATTTGTGCATGCATTCCCTTTGGAATACCTGCATATTTGATAACAGGCCATTTTCCATTGTAGCTGTCCTAATAATTCACAGTGAGATCAGAGAGCTGAAAAAAGACCTAAAAACCCTGTTACACACTCATTTTTCAATCATAAAAAGAGGCATTTTGGTGATCTCAGAGACATTTCTACCCAGGAAGATAAAGGCACTGATGTCTGTGTACTGTGTCTTTTTACATGAAGACTCACAACGTCGTACAGAATTGGATCCATGGAAAAGAACATTTAAATTTAAAAGATAAAAGGATTTCCCATGCCCACACTAAATACTCAGTGTTATGTCTGACATGTTTAGTTTAGTCAAATTTCAGTGACTCCTAAAAGATGTGATCTATCAAGAAAATTCAAGGATCATTTTAAGTAGGGAACCGAGGCACATTCTGTTTAAGCCACAAGAGCTTCTCAGGACCACAACCATTGTGGTGCTGTAAAAAAAAGAGTGTTTATTGAGCTTGAAAGAGTTAAAAAGTGATTTGATAACCAATATTATTTGCAGGTTAGAAACCATTTAATTCTTACAAAACCTGCTCAAAACGTCTGGAAATTGACGATTTTATTTTTCGTTACACACTATAAAATGAAAAAAATCTTATTATTTTTTTTATATTTGTTGCAATGAAACTGTTAATAATTGTAAGATCTGTAATTGTTTTACATTTTGATAATGTTTTTCTGCAATTCAATAGCAATACAATTGAAATAAACTAAGTCAGATCCATGCTCACGCCACAAACACACTTTTTTTTTTTAATGTGAATGAATTTGTCGTAGAAAGAAAACATATATTGAGATTTATCTCAACAGCTATTCTTAACCAGAGCCGTCACAGAAACTTCATACTGTTGATACGAATCCATCCCATAATTCATAATCGCACAGACAGATAAGGTAATTCTGGTGCCATGGCTGAGGGGAATAGACATGTGTTGATTTAATGTCAAAATATCGCACTGGAAGAGCAGTTTTGTGAACAATGCTGCAAAGAGAGATAGAGAGAAGAGTCACATAATATCAGGGTGAGTCACAAATAAGACACACTTAAACCCCGGGCAGCATCTTCAGTCAAATGTTAATCACACAGGATTCTCGGTTAGAAAATGGGTCAAACATTGTTTCCACGAAATCAACATTTGTTAACTAAGTAACACAGCAAAACTCATTTCCTGCTGGCAACACTACATGCTCGGAAATGTACGAAGAATGCGTTCGGAAATAGAGCTCTGATGAAGGTGTTGGATTGTTAACCAAGAAACTGTCGCGCGTTTTCGTTCAGATTGACTTGTCAACAAGGCCTGTTGTGTCATCACGGTGAAGAGACTATCAACAGCAAAATAAATGCTGCGAACCTGCTGTGTGGTTTGACAGCCCATTGTGTGATTACGCAACGCCCTGACAACAGAAATAGAATGGATCTCACTCTAGAATGGACTCACTGGTTGGAGATGCAGCATGTTGAAAAATATCTTAAAACAAGTATCTCACTTGGAATTAATATCAATGCTTATTAAAGGTTCTTCAGGATCATGAAAGATCTTACATTTTCTCTTGTAAACCCTCAATGTAACAGGTTGTTTGAATTGACCTGCTCTGCGGGAGAATCAAAAAAGAAATCAATAAATGAGAAGTTTCATTTCAAATGCCTCCTTGAAGTCTATAAACCTCCATTGTCTCCTGTTATGAAATAAAGTTCATATATTTAACACATTTGAACAAAAGATTAGGATTTTTCACCTTCTTCTGTGAGGAATGTTGGGTGCATTTGTGGCCCACTAGGCTTGACATTTTGGGTCTGTATATATTGGTATAATCCATATAGCATCCAACTGTAGTAGCCCATTGGGTGCAATGGGAGCCCAAGTAGGACTCCACATAGCATTGGATGGTTGGTGTTAACGTGAATAACAGTCTTGAAAGAAAAATGTAAGCAAATTTTTGGCAGACAAAAAAATGTGTCCTGAGCTTAAAAACTTTCTCACTGGACCCATTTTGTATAAAGGAAAAACCACGAAAAAGCCAAAGAAATACTTTGAATTAAACTTGTCAAATCTAAAGAAAACTTTGGAAAAGAAGAAGCAAAAGAAAAAAAAAAAAAAAAAAAACTTTACTTGTAAGAAATGTAGGGGTGTTATAAGTTAAAGGACGGAGGATATATGTCAGGTATCGAGAAGAAGAAATGAGAAGTAAATGGAAAGAGTATATGTCACAGTACAGATTGGAATCAAGTATAATCTGTAATCCTACTAGTGGATTCCAGGAATTACAATCTACTGTACTAGTAGGATTCCAGATCCTACTATTAGAGATCGGAATTCCAATCTGTACTAGTACAGACTACTGAACTGGGATCTGAATATTGGTATTCCAATCTGTCCTAGGAGGATTCCAGATTCTACTAGTGAATTCCAATCTCTACTAGGAGAGATTGGAATCCTAATACTGTTTTGGGATCTAAATATTGGAATTCCAATCTGTCCTAGGACAAATGGGAATTCTACCAGGAACATTTCCAATTCTAATAGGAGAAATTCAGATTACATCAAAATGTTTTGTAAAATAAACTGAATCGTTTCACACCTAAAATTTCAGCAAAGGTAAACCTACATTCACCATTACTATTGTAGGTGAATAAAGTCACAGTACAGATTGGAATCAAGTAGGATCTGATATCCTATAAGTACAAATTGGAATTCCAATCTGTACTTATATGATTCCAGATCCTACTGGATTCCTATATGTACTGTGACATATACATTGTTATTTAAAAAAAAAGAAAGAATTCTTTATGAAATTCTGAGAAAAGAACGATAAAAAAGACGGACTAAAACCAAGAAGAAGAAAAAAACAACCAGCAGCTATGCAATAGAAGAGGTGGACATCACCTCAAAAAGTGATGCAGAAATAGAGTAGAGCAGTTAAAACCACTCTCTTAATTACCTGAATATTTAAGAAAAACGTGTACAAAAAATTTGTGCAATGCAACTTATTGGGCTATATAGCGCTTATGGAAGATATGATATAATGCGTTAATAGAGACAGATAGGGAAAAAGAACAGAAGTGACCAACCAGCAGCAGCAGAACACCCACATTCAAGGGCAAAATGCCAGGTCACCCTCTTTAGAGCCTCCACATTTGCTGCCTCCCACATGGAGCTGTTGGAACACCAGGAGAGCAGAAAGGCATATGTTATGGTGAAATACAGACACACAACTGGTTGACTCCACTGCTACGGTACCACACACAATATGGAAATCAGGAGTCAATTCAAAGCCATAAGGAATACTAGAAGCATTGTTCTCAAGTATTGTTGACTCTGGTACATTGGCGTGTTCCAACAGCACCCCAGAGCCCAGAACCACATTGTTGCTGCCATTGGAGAAGAGCATTTGTGGGGGATTGTGTCTCCGTTTTATTGTAATTCAGTAAGTGAGCTACTTAGCCACGATCCTCTGAGTGAGGGCAAAACCGCTCAACGGCATTTTTATTAAATTATTCATCCGGAACTGCTGAGAGAATTATTTCGTTTATTTGCTTAATTGTGCATTATCAAGTCTAATAGCTGCTTATTCTTCACATTTAGCTGTGGTTGATTGAATAACTTGCATCAATTTGAATCCGTCTAAAAGTATTTCAGCCTTTACTCCAAGGTAAATCTCACGCCAGTCTTTTTTTCTACTTTCACGAGCTGAAGCACCTTTGCCGTATAACTATTTGCAATCTCACAGCAAAACGTATTGAAATTAAAGACACTTATGCTCATGAGTACGATTTAAAATGTCAAGTTGCTCTTTGAAGCTGTGTCCTTATTTGTTAGAGTTCATGAGATGGAACTCTCCTTGATAAGCTATATTCAATGAAATATAAAACATTATTAAACATTTTATTTTAAATATCAAATTTTAATAGTTAACTCAAGAAATGTTCTAATTTTGAACTACACTTTGTATAAATCCCAGCGACCACAATAAGCAAGCATTTTTTTACATTTGTCTTTTAGTACTTTCATTACATCATGCTTTATTTTTCATCTGTCGGAGATGCAACAGAAAAATAGTAGACACTTTGTGGGAAATCAATATTTTCAAACGCTTTTGATGTCAGTTCTGGCAAGAGAGCAATTTGCTAAAAGCTATAGGGTGGTCATCTCTGGAATAAAAGCCTTGGTTTTTTTCTATGAATAATAATTGTCTGTACCTACAAAAAAAACAAGTGAAAGTGGTTGTGTTGATGCGAAGAGATTATATTCATGAATTAATATAGTGTTGATTTATGCTCCACTTTTTATCCAAAAATGAAATGCACTGCTAAAAGTGTTGCTTGAGCCAAAGCTGGTGAGAGAATCAGTTCATTTTTCACTTCTTACCTCTAATTGTCGCACTTTCAACAGGGCTGTTCTGAAAAAAGGTTGTGTTAATTCACTACTCCAGAGTGCTGGGAACACTGGAGTGCTGGAAGAATTCAGACTTAATTGGCTTTTTCATTTTTTCTTGTGTAAAATAATTCGAGGTATACAGTGGGCGAGATGCTGGTTATATCTACCAGTGGACTTTTACTACCATCTTCAGGTCAAGTATTACAATTGCAGTACGGTGTATATGAAACAATTGGATTTAATTCAAAAGTATAACGTCTAATACACGTCGTATATATAATATACGTCTTTAATACAATATTATTTTCGTAAATGCCATATTATGGAATAGCTATCTGGTAATAAGAAATATGATACAATCCACTTTAAATGTCTATACTATATTCGGTACTGGTGAATTAAAACACAATACGAAAATTAAAATGAACACACGCTAATTTAACATTAATTTATCCCTTTATCTTTACAAATTTTAAGATTCAGGACAGGATTAAGACCAAGTATTGCCGGTGATGGAGAAAACTGATTTACTATTGGTGCACAGAGTCTAACAAGAAAAAAGGAATTCAAATAAAACTAATTTAGAAACTTCCTTTAATGAAACCACACATTTTAACGTACTCTTTTTTAAATATAAAAGCAAAAACGCTCCAAAAACGAGGCGCCATAAAGCGTCATCAGCCCATAACTACTTTAACTAGCTTTTTAAATCTATCGTAAGCTAGTTCATTTGAACTTCTAAGTAACTAAATATCCACTTCAACTACATAAGTACAAATGTCAAAACTTTTAAACTGAAACTATTTCAACCCCTTAATTTTATTAATGCCATCAGTGCATTATGAATGCGGTGTCAAAACCATCTAAATAACCATGTTTCTTGTACTTCAACAATCTCCCAGCCTGACAGGGCTACAGGGTGCGTGATGGGGTGTCATTAACGTTTCATAGCTCCTGGACACGCCTCATGTAGCATTTCCATAATGCAGCACGTTGAAAGAGTTTGCTTCAAAGTCAGCACCAACAGCTCTCTGCTGTGTTTGGAAACTTTGAAAGTTCAATTTTTATGGACGATTATACGACGCTTTACATTATTAAAAGGAGGTTCGTTTCATGTCACCTTGGTTTATGCTAGTTCGGGAGACGAGGGTGCATCTGGGGATACGACCTTTCCTTTACGACGAAACATATATAATTCAGATTTAACTTATACGTCTGATGTATATACTTGGCGAAAGATTAACTATTAATTGGTGTAAGAAATGTGTCAAAACAGAGGAAGGATTATTGGTTCTTCTATCGTTAATTTTTCATTCACCGGGTCTCAGAGGGGCTTGAGTCTATACCAGCTACATAAAGCAAGCCTGTTATAACTAGTTGAAGATTCATGAAGCAGGTCATGGTGTAAGAGACGCTTGTGAGGCCAGACCTGAAGAGTGATCCAGGTACATAGACATTATTTTGTTGTGATGCCATTGTTCCTAAATAAGCACACCAATTTTTTTATTTAATCCAAATAAAAGTTAATCTCCAGAACGGCTGGTGATATTCTTGTTTGAAACTAGTGCACAACTATTCCTGTCCTTTTCGCCTTCCAATAACATCGGCCATTCAGCCTCAGCAGCTGAAAATAAATGACTAATCTATATGTTTATGAAGAGGAGACTATTCATGTTTTCCACTTTCCTGTTTCCTCCAAACAGCACCAAAGGCCATTGTGCGGTGTTTGGGTTTAGAGCTATGTTCTGTGAATAACTGGGGAATTGGTTTCTGGTCTTGGGGTGGGCAGTCATTATATGATTAACGACAAACACAGAAAACTCAACTTTTTAACAAGGTTCAGTCAAATGTGGCACCTTTTCTATCACTCTGTCATTGTTCTTTGAGGGTTTGTGTGTTGGGGCGACGGCATGATCACGTGAGACAGTAACCAGCTGGACAGGCTGATCAGGAAATGTGTGTCTGTGATGGGGAAAAGTGTGGGAGCAGTGCTGTAGAAAAGGATAAAGGCTCTTATGCAGGTCATCCGAACTAACCCTCGATACCCTCTGCATGTCACTATGGCGGCTCAGAAGATTAACTACAGCAACAGGCTCCTCTCCATGCACTGCAGAACGGAACGTTTTAAGACATCCTTTATTCCTTCTGCCATAAGATGCTACAACAGATCCCTCATGTTTGGCGTGGACTTTTACTTTTTGTTAGTAACTTTAAATGATTTACTTGTCTTTTTATGTTTAAATGTATTTATTGAATTTATGTTTACATTTGATTGTATTGTATTGTTGTTGTTGTATTCAACTGAGAAAAATCTTAGGAAAATGTTGTCGGAACATGATCTGGAGCTTGTAATTCATGCGTTTGTTTCTTCTCGTCTGGACTATTGTAACAGTTTGTTTTCATGTCTTAACAAGAAGGAGCTGTCTCGTCTGCAGTTGATTCAGAACTCTGCAGCGAGAATTCTGACCAGCTCAAGTAGGAGAACTCACATTTCTCCGATCCTTAAAACTCTTCACTGGCTTCCAGTTTCTTTCAGGATCAACTTTAAAATTCTGGTTCTTACTTTCAGAGCTATTCATGGTCAGGCTCCTCGTTACATCACTGATCTGATCCAGCCTTTCACCCCAGCTCGGGCTCTGAGGTCTGTGGATCAGAATCTACTTATGGTTCCACGCACACGGCTCAGGACCAGAGGAGAGAAATCTTTTCAGGCTGTTGCTCCTAAGCTTTGGAACGATCTTCCTCTCTCTTTGCGCTTGATGGAGTCTACTGACTCCTTTAAGAAACATCTTAAGACGTTTCTATTTGTTCAGGCTTTTCCTTGAATTTCTCGAACTCCTGTGTTGTTCTCAGGATTATCTTGATCTTTAAAGTATGTACTTTTTTGAGTATTGTTTTGATTGTCTAAGCGCTTTGTGACCCTGGTCTCGAAAAGCGCTATATAAATAAATATTACTTACTTACTTACATACTTGTATTGAATGTATTTGTGGATGTTTGTATTTATGGATGCGTTATTGCGGCTGGACAAAATCATTTTCCGCCCGTCCGTCCGTCCATCCATCCATCCGTCCGTCCATCCATCCATCCGTCCGTCCATCCATCCATCCATCCATCCATCCATCCACCCATCCATCCATCCAACCAACCAACCAAGGAATCATATCAATAAGCAAGTAACTGGAACAAGAAATAGATGAGAAAAAGGTCATGCTACAACCAAGTCGCCTGGATACTGAATAGGAACATACACTATATGTGCAGAATAAAACCTGGAGACTCCCAGAGATCTCAAGGGACTTCCAGATACAGTCTGATAAAAATGATAATAGCCAACCAACAGGATATTTTGATCATGGATAAGCAACAGAGGAAAGCTGTTCTAGAGGTAACCATCCTGACAGATAGCTACACCAAGAAAAGTAACATTAGAAACTTGAAATACAACAGGGGCTCAAAAAAGAGCTAGAGAAAACTTTGGAGGTGAAGGCAAGTAGTGACCGGGGTTATTGGAGCACTTGGAGCATTGACACCCACACCGGAGAAGCAGCTCCAACACATCCCTGGAGAAACATCAGTCAGTGTAGAATTACTCCCCGGCTTTTGAAGTATTACTCCATAATCACAAAAAGATTGTGAGTCGTTGCTGTCGAAGTCCACCGTCTGAGTCACACATCACATGACCTAAATACACACACCTCATTGGTCAGCAGCAGCTCTGCCTCACTTTCAAGACTGTGTCCAAAGTTATTGATTTTTTTCAAATGTTCAAGATTTTATATTGTGTAACCACTTACACGTGTACACTTTGACACCCTATACATCTACTGTATATACAGTGCACGTTCATGCAGCAGTTGACCGCAAGCAATGTCTGCAACAAAGACAAACGATTTGTCCTGTATCTAAATCATTTTGAAATTGAAGGTCTTAAATGAATCCAGTTTCATCCACTCGTGCTCACGTCCACTACTCCCACATGCTGCCCACTCACCGCTTGGTCCAGTTACCTTCTATTCTTATTGAATTGCTAAATTTGCCAACTCAACTACCCACCCACACCATCTAGCTGCCACACTAGTGTTCCATTTCTCATTTCCTTCATCCTACACAGCTCTTAGAAGCTTCATATCAGTTTGGTATTTAGCCAATTCCAACTCCTGTCATCTCATGCTCAGTGTTCTTGTCCCTCCATTCTTTAAACAAGAATGTCAGGCAACCACAGAGAAAATATTATTTATTTATTTACCATGACAACCTGCTATTTCTGGACTATTTCTTCCCTGTCCTTTTTTTTGTCCACCCAGTGTAAGGTACATTTTTTCATGACGTGTTTGAGATTCATTAAAAGAGGTTGAAAACATATTTTGTATGTATGTTTGTATTTTTATTTTGAAAAACTTCATTACTTCACAGATGTAACCTGACATTTCATCGTGCAAGGTTGGCTGCTGTCCTGCCCAGAGGAACCACCTCTCTTTCTTTCTTGCCACGCAAATCTCCTGCACAGCTTTCTCCCGCTCTGACGGACATTCTATTGTCTATGACGCTAATCTATCTATCCTGCCTTTTCTACATGGTTGGTGCTGGTAGAGTTATATTAGTGGAGGACATTTTCTTACCACATTCTTTATTCTTCCAATTTAGCATTTTTTAAGTGCTATTGCCTAACAGCAAAATGGTTGCAGGTTCTCAGCCAGCTTGACCAAACCAGAGCACTCAGGGATAGAACAGTTATTCACAAGAGGATTAAAAGTTTCACTAACTTTTTCGGGTAATATTTAGATGGAGGATAATGCTGATGTTGAGATGAAATGCCATGAAGCAGTGTAAGTGGCTGTTAGGCTGTGGCTGAGGCAGGATTCATTAAAGAAACACTATAAACCGACTGTGGCAAAAGACCTCCAAAAAAAAGACAAAAAATATAAGAAAAAATGTTGCTCTCTAATAAAATAAAATGGCAATAAATCTTCTCAGGCACTCAGGCAACAAATCAACTTTGCAACAAAAATCCCTCCAAATAGGAGGAAGAAAAAAGCTATAATCAAAACTACTCTGATCAAAAAAATACAAACAAAAAGTCACTCACTAAGGAGGATCAAAAAAATGTAAAATAAAAACTTGAGCTGTGTCTCAAATCGCATACTTGCCTACTTAAACTTGCAAAAAATGTAGTGCTTTTCTCAGTTGATTTGGTGCTTTTCTCAGATCAGAATGAAAATTCTCATAACTATTAATTCAGCCTCCGCAACATTTAGTTATTTGAGAACATCATAGTAGCAATTTCTTTTTCCTCTGATCACATTGCAAATGCTTTTGGTCACGAATCAGTTGCTTTCATACAATCCTCTGCTGTTTTATAACATTGTCATTTGCTTATGTCATGTCAGTCAAAATGAACTATACTTATGGATGCTGAACAGTCATAAAACTAATAGTCTTCATTTTATTGCTTGAGTCATTACATACAAAACTAGTTATCAAATTCTATCAAGCACATTTTTTACCTGTCTTTATCATTTTATTCTGGAAATGTCTCCTAAATTGAACAATTGCTCTCAGGTGGACTTCAGCTTTCACTCACGAGGAGGTGTGTGGACCATGTTGTCAATCATGGCCTCACAATGGCTGAGGCTGGTCGGAGGGTGCAACCAAATGTTGGAAGAACCACCTTGAATTAAAACATTCAAACATTTCGTAGGGAGAATAGGTATGTAAAGTATTGGACAGTAATCCAACATCTCATAATATCTCATGTGTACTGTACATTACTGTAATTTTACTCTGCACCACATAGGATTGAAAACAACCCTGCAGAGGTGGAAGAGGACCACTTTTCACCCCGCAACAAGAGGAAGCCATTTGTGCAATGGTGATTGCAAACAATGCAATAAGGTTGAAAGACATTTAAAGCGCTGTCAAAGAAGATAACAATGTATTTGGCAATATTGAGTGTGAAACATACGTATTCAGTGTCTTGTACTCACTTACGTAGTTTTCAAATGGCTGTACAAGTAGTGTATAGTGCTGTCTTGAGCATTTTTAGGAAGTGTCACCGACTTCTGACCTTTTTTTTGCATTGGAAAACACTGAGAGAATAAACTGTCATAATGAAAACATGACTAAGTCATTTGACTCTCTTGTTCATAAACTATGGTGTCAAGACTTCTCATTTGGATGACACTGGCAGTTTCATTGACATGAATACGTGATTTTGAGGAATTGACTATCCATTTTGAGCAAGTGACGTACTTTTGCAGGTTATCCACAAGGTTCTGCAGTTCGTACTAATTGTTTTGAGAAATGCAAACTGCTGTGCAAATGTTAATAGTGATGTGAGAAAAGCACCAAAGCGACTGAGAAAGACTGTAAAACACCCACAAAACTGAGTATTGATCGATGGACACTTTCTAACCTAAACGGCCGCCATCTTAGTGACGTTGACTTTGTAAACGGAAGTTACGTCACTACCACTCAAATGGAGGCGGCAAGAGAAAATGTGAAAAAATGTGTGAGCGACGCCCCCTTGGTTAATATTTCATCTTTATACCGATGTAAGTTTTTCATGTCATATTTTTGCACTATTATTGTTGTATAGAAGGCGTCGTTTTTTTATGTGTACTTTGGACGAAAACGCGAATGTTAATGTTATTTCACTAGTTTGCGAGCAAACAATCACTTAACATACGTCATGACATGTACGTTAAGTTTGGTGCTTGTGTGTGATAAGTTGACGTCTGTACTGTAGAAGATTGTGGTTTTAGATGTGTGTTTACAGCCGAAATGCTAAAGCTAGCGTATCAGCACACAGTGAATAAACGGTATTGTTTTTACTCTTCTGATTATAGATATTATTGTATTTATTTTCATTTAATAATTAATTTATTTTTAAGGGGCAGATGAGCCATCACTGGCTATGAGTAAGAGAATGAACCATGTATTTTATCATGCTAACATATATGACACGTTTCATAACTTACATGTTTGTAGACATTGATGTTACTGTAAGGAGTGTCATTGCATAGTTATGTCCTCTTGTATTTCAATCAAGATGTTCATTAATGCTCAGGAGCTGGGGGGAAAGGTGACCCCAGCCTTCTTTAAATAAAGTGGGAAAACCTAAAGCAGGCGTACAAGGTTGGTTTTCATTACCGCCATCACTAAAGTTTTATGTGTGAAGCTGTTTGTGGCTGACGCCAGAGCAGAAATGGAGAGAGATGCAGAGATGAGGAGAAATCAGGGTTCCGAGAAAGAGGAGAGGAGGTCGAGGGAGACCATGAAGAGAGAGGAGCGTATGATGAGGGAAAAAAAAAAAAATTGAAGCTAGTGTAGTGTTGTGACACATTTTAATAAGGATTCGTGACTGCTATGTACATGATTTTATTATATGTAGTCATGCTCAGGTGCACAACAACACAACATTGCCATCCTGTGCCGGTCTTCTGCTCCACAGATGGCACCTGGGGTTGCTGGTTCTGGATGATGGTGGTCTCCTCCTGCTCCTTCCACCTCAGCATCATCTGGCTCCAACTCATCGCCGTTGCTGAGGCAGATGTTGTGCAGTATGATGCAGCAGGCGACCACCTCCGGGACATAGCGGACGTCCACCTTCATAAAGATGGACCTCCACCTTTTCTTTACGATGCCGAAAGGCTCTCTCCACAACACATCTGGCTTTGGACAGGTGGGCGTTGTAGCGGGCATGAGGATGTTTGTGGAGAGGCTGGCGGTATGGTGTCAAGAGGGCGATGGGCTGCAACCAGCTGTAGGAACACTATCGACACCTGCTGGCAGCACGTTTTGCAAATATGAGAAACAAAATATTTACGCTGGTATCAGCACCGAAGACGTGCTGATAAACTTTATTTATTTGAGTGGTAGTGACGTAACTTCCACTGTCACTAAGATGGTGGCCGTTTAGAGTAGAAAGTGTCAATCGATCCATACTCAGTTTTGTGGGCGTTTTAGTACGCCATGGCATGGCGCACTACATTTCGCATACTAAGAATTGAGACACACTTATGCACTAAAAATACTAAGTTTAAGTATGCAAGTATGCAAATTGAGACACAGCCACTGTCACTATACACCGGAAATTACTCGACAGCTTCTTCTTCTACTACTTTTTAACACTGATTGCTAACGGACGCTGAAACACTGTCCCCAAAACTTGACAGCACTTTTATATTAAGTTGTGTTTCATTGTGATAATATTGTTGTCGTGTTGTTTTGTGGTAAAATGTGTGTTTCCTTTTACGACATTTACGCCGGTAAGAAGCATCGTAGCTTCAGTTTAGCGTCATCTTCGTCACTAAGATGGGTGTTGTTGAGGGTGGAAATGTCCATCGATCCATACTCACCTTTCTGGCCATTTGAGAGCACCAATTTAGAGCTCATTGCGCACTGAATTTAAGCACACTGGTCATTTGGACGCACTTGTGCACTCAAGTGTAAGTGCAGGGGGCGGGGCTTAATATTTAAATGAAAAGAGAGTTTTGTACAAACAGACACATACTGATGAGTACAATACAACATCTATTTAAGACACACTTAAATCAACACATTAGTTGCCCTCTGAAACTAATGTGAGGTTTCAATAAAATAGATGTTTAAAGCAATATATAATAGAGCGAGAGTTTCTAGCAGCTCAAACGAAACACCTTTATACCTGCTATGTGTGTTTTGTGAGCGAGTTTACATAATGGTTTGATGACGTTCTGTCCAATTAAGCATATTGCAAATAACATTATTGCAAACCTACACATTTTAACTACATTTTAGATAAATACATTTCTGGCCACAATATTTGGTTAAAATGATTATTATTGTTTAATCTTGAAAGGGAATTCCTGTGCTCTCTTTAGTGCTTTACTTGTAAGTGATTTTGGCAACTGTTTTCTCCAAATATTATTTATAAAGGTTTGAACTATTGTCCGTAAGAATAGTACGGTCACACGTTTCTGTTTGACTATTCATCAGTAGTCTTGCTCAGCCCGGAGAAGGTGGTTTTGGGATCAACCTGTCGGTTTATTTTATTGTTATAATTAAAGTTTATATTCCCCACTTGAACCTGGGGGGTTCAGGCTGTGCGACCATTTTTAATTCTCCACCTAAATCTTCAGCACGGAGATTACATTCTAAAAGAGGTCTTAATCATCCCATTACTCCAATTCAGATTCCTTTTATTTTCCATGTTAAATGTAAAAAATATATATTCAGTATAGGGAGAAATGAACGGCCCTGGAAAAAGTTCAACACCAACCCCTGAAAACAAGACATTAAATCAAAACATGACAAGAAAACCTGTATTTCATGTTGCGTGAAGGAGAATTCTTTTTGATTCGAATTGATAGGCTGGGAGTAGCCCATAGCTTTTTAAGTAAAGGGGAAACACATAAAATCAGTCATGCAGAGCAAGTTTGTCAGTTTGCGATGTGATTGCATTCCCTCCATGCTTCTGGCAGAATTCCTGCTCGAGCAGAGCCCAAAACAGAGGTGGAATCATTCAAGGAGCAGCCATTACCTAAGCCAGTACCTGTCGACAGCACAAGACTAGAGAAAATACCCTGAAAAGTGGTGCTGGAAATGAACAATATTTTGTTGCTTCATATGTACAAACTTCTGCTTCATTATTGTGTTGAAGAAACTGCATCAGACCTCGCTGCAGTCCTAGATGTGTGGAATACCATAAGATTCAGAGGGAGATATTCTCTCAGAGTAGAAGCTGCTGTCATGTCATTTAGCTTGTCTCCGCTTTGCTACGACCACACTTCGCACAAGAGCGATGAGGCAATAGCGAGTCTCTTTGTGCCAACTGAGAGGAAAGAGTCATCAGTTTTCAGCCTTCATCAGAACGCACTGGTGTTTAATCTCTCTAGTAGATCACCAGATACAGTTTCTTAGCTTCATAAGTACTACTCCAACTCAATACAACACATAAGTACAATTACAATTTATACAGCACACAAGTACTACTCCAACTCAATACAACACACAAGTACTACTCCAACTCAATACAACACATAAGTACAATTACAATTAATACAGCACACAAGTACTACTCCAACTCAATACAACACATAAGTACTACTCCAACTCAATACAACACATAAGTACAATTACAATTAATACAGCACACAAGTACTACTCCAACTCAATACAACACATAAGTACTACTCCAACTCAGTACAACACATAAGTACAATTACAACTTAATACAACACACAAATACTACTCCAACTCAATACAACACATAAGTACAATTACAACTCAATACAACAGACAAGTACTATTCCAACTTAATACAACACAGAAGTAGTACTCCAACTCAATACAACACACAAGTACTACTCCAACTTAATAAAACACACAAGTACTACTCCAACTTAATACAACACACAAGTACTACTCCAACTCAATACAACACACAAGTATTACTATAACTTAATAGAACTCACAATAACTACTACAAATTAGTACAACACTTAAAGTACTACTTCATCTAACTACAAGACACACTAACGACTTAATACAACACACAAATACTATTATAATTAATACAACACACAAGTACTACTCCGACTCAATACAACACACAAGTAACACTGACACTTAATACAACTCGCAAATACTTCTACAACTTAATACAACACACAAACCACTTTAACTGAATACAACACACACTTACAACTACAACTTAATACAACACACAAGTACTACTCTAACTTAATACAACACAAAAGTAATATTATAACTTAATACGACTCACAATGACTACTATAACTTAATACAACACAGAAAATACTACTCCAACTAAATACAACACACACTTACAACTACAACGTAATACAACACAAGTACTACTACAATTAATACAACACACAAGTACTACTCCAACTTAATACAATACAGAAAATAAATGCTGCATCTTAATACAACACACACTTACAACTTAATACAAAACACAAGTACTAATCCAACTCAATCCAACACACAAGTACTACTACAACTTAATATAACACACAAGTACTACTAAAACTCAGGTAGCAGTAAAAATTATTTTAACAACACATTCCACCATAAGTCCTCTTTCATTGGAGACACTAGCAAAATAAAAAGTTAGATCATGGTGACGTCAGGATGCGACGCAGCAGTACCAGATGGCTGATGGTAATCTGCTGCTGAGAGACAGAGTGAACGATGGTGTTGACAATGTGATGGTAGAAATCTGTCATGTCTTGTGTCACTGTTTTATTACTGTTTATTTATTTTTACATAATAAATAAACCTGTGTTTTTTTATACATTTGTGTGAACTAAAACTGTGAACTATGAAGTGAAATCTAGATTTATATTTTTGCAATTGATTTAAACTTAAAAAATATGTCTGATTACTTGACTTTTCTGAACAGTATCAAAGGCAGTGAACATACGATGGATTGGTGACTTGTTAGAAAGTGTGACTGTAAATTATTTGTATAATTATGTGATGATGAGTTCACAGAGAGGGAGCAGGACAAAGAGAGGGTTTGGAAAAGTAGTTTTGAGTTGAGATTTAGACAATGAGCTGGACAGTGTAGTGTGATAGAATGGAGAGAGGTAGTCAATTTGGAGATGAATATTGGGAACAGAGAAATCAGGTAAAAGATAAGTCAATCAAAAGATAATGGATATGGGAAAGGAAAATATGAAAAGGATAAGTGCGACTAGAGAGAATATTTGTTAACTTGTGGTGAAGGTTGTCTTGCTCAGGGGGGAATTAGACAAATAATTGCGGAAGTTTACACCAAATACGCTATATTTCCATCATGAAAATAATAATAATAGGTGTTATTTTAAGTAGTAGTAGTTGTTGTTGTTTGAGTAGTTGTCGTATTTACAAGAAAACGTTAAATGTAATTGCATGTATATGCGTGTGCATCAGTGCTGAAGAAGTCTGACTTGAGCCTGAAATGAGAAGCAAAAGATGGAGCATGTGTTTCCGTCAGGTAGGTAGTAGTGCATGCACAGGCTGTTCTTGACATCTCCTCTCTATAGTCAGCATCATTTTTTTCCTCTTTCTGCTGTTCAGGGAGGATTCCCATGAATAAATATCTGCACATGCCTGAAGTGACCCCTGGTGTGAACGTTGTTTGTCCACTCAGCAGCTGGTATTGGATTACAACAGCAGATCCGACAATACAACATTGGACACAAATGGAAGCAGTTTTTGTATTTTATAACATCCGGTAATTACCAGGTTGTCATTGATGTTTGGATCCACTAGATGGCAGCCTTTAATAGCGTTTGGCAAACAACCAATACTTTCCCTCAATTAAAAGAAAAATGTGATGTAATTAAAAAAAAGATTGACAATTAGGCAGATGCTAGTGATTTGTGGACACTTGTGTGTGTAAAAGTGACTAAAATATTTGTAAACCTGAAGCTACTCATTTTGTTCAAATATTCATGTAATTAACCTCCACTGCACAGTTAGTCTTTAACCCTTTGATTGTATAGATAAAAAGAACAGGGTTTATTCCAAAACAAATTAATCTGTAATTACATCTCATAGACGGTAAAGGTAATATAGAGAAATGTATTCCAATAATTCTGTTTTTGCAGAGCTTTTTTCTTTTTTTTTGTTTAAACTTCAGCAATACAGAACCTTCCGACACTGCTGTTATATCTGTCAACAAAGTTGCATTTGGAGACGTAATTTACAAAAGAACAGCTCTTCCTGCTGCTGTGACTTTGCCAGGGAACAGAGCAGAGAAGCCCTGAGGACACTCATGCTTAAGAAATGTCATATTTCTTCTCCGTAATAAGCATGGAAATGCGAATGCTCCTACTGTTCTCTGTGGGTATATGATGACATGATCCGGCCCTCATGTGGGTCAGCTCAGCAGCAGAGCGACACTTCTGAGTTTATTTTTACATGCTGAAGTTTAGAAATGTGTAAAAGGTACCGGTGAATGTATTTGTTACATCACGTAAGGAAACAAATCCTTGAGAGACGTGTCTCCAGTCAGCATACTTGTGTACAAGAAACCAACACAATGCTGTCTCTGGAATGATCATTAGATAAAGAAAGACGTTGATGTCTTGTGTTATTTTATGAGCTGTATATCAAAGTTCTCTAAATATCTTCCTGATTAAAGCCCAGTTGATTCTTTTTCATGTCGAGCAACAAAACACGCTTGAAATGTTCTATTGATTCATGCAAGATCACACGTTATACTTATTATTCGTTTTCAAAACAGACGATTTGCAAGGGAACAATATTAATAGAGACAGCCAATCAGGTTTATTTCGAGGTGTCTCATTCGCTTATTTTTTACTAATAATTACACTTTAATTTTATTTCCTCGTCATCTATCCTGCACTGTTTTTTGGCAAAACAAATATCAAACCTCAGCAGAGAGAATACCAACATAATAGAACATAAATGATTTACTGGTTTTCATCTTTGCAATTTCTCAGTGACACTGTTCTGGGTCTTCCATTGTTACCATGCATTGTTCTTTTTCCTTTAACATATAATAGGCACTTCATTAAAAACATAAAGCATGCATTTATTATCAATAATTAATTGTCTGTTTGTCTTCAGATCATCCACAATTTGATATTACAAAATACAAGATTGCAAGGATTGGAAAAGTAATCCAAGAATAGAGTGCAGAGAACGTACATACCAGGGAGTGACGATGTAATCTGGCGCCTGTTGCTGCAGGAGAGGTTGGATTTAAGCTCTGCTGCCGAGGTGATGATTGCGTGACGAGCTGGAGCTGCTGCCAGAGCAACAGTCGCCGTGGAACTCAGGAAGGACGAACATAACACGTTTCAAAAATTGATGAAAATGACACCTCCTCCTCCATTACACTCAACAATGGCTTTCTTTAGGGCTGTGCGCCTCTCTCCTTCCTGTTCACCCTGGCGATATAAGACTCCTTCGTTCGGTAACCGTGCTGTCATATTGAGAAGTTCGCCGGCGAAACAACAGCTTGCGGAAACATCAATAACAATTACTTTGATTAGAGACAGGAAGTGGAACACTCGTTTTGGATCACCGTTGTTTGAGGGGAAAGAAAGAAGAAACAAAAGGGGGTTATTGTAGACTTTGGAAAAGGAAATGTTGGTCAAACCTTTTGCACGTCAGAGAATTAGTCGTTAAAGTCGTCCTTAGCTAGAAATATCCGAGTATTCACGTCATCATCACATTACCTGGAGCACTAACGCGATCCCGCGCGGCCAACAAGGCTAACCAGCCGCTCGTCTACCTCGGAAGATTGAGGAGTATTGGCCGTGAAAGCTGCTGTCAAACTCCTCAAGCTGTTGTGCAGGGAGTTTGAGTTTCGGAATATAAACACGGCGCTGACAGCGTTTGCACATTCTCAACTTTTTTTAGATAAACTTAATATGTTAAGGTGTCAGGCGACAAACGATGTCGTCTATCAAACAGGTTAACAGACGGGAGTGCTGATGGCTGCCGGAAGGTGGGTTCTGGTGGACTGGGGGTCCTGGTGGACCCTGGTGGAGGTAGGTGGGCGATCAATCAATTCAAGGCAAAGAAGAAAACCAGTTAGCTACAACAATCTGGGCGTGTCTGGACGTCTCAGCCGTGACAGTGATTGAGAGGATTTGATGAACCTCGGCTGTGTCGATTGGAATGGTAAGCAGGTGAGTAAGTCAGGCAGGAGACTGATTATAGACCAGTCCTTCCATAATCACTCACAACCACTACGGAATGTTCCCGAAGACGAATGTTGTTGCAAAGTCCAATTCCCAGCGCTAATCCGTGATGGTGTTCTTGCAGAATCTTCTATTGAGATTGATACTAAACGGCTACATGTTTGTCTCCCTCGGGGTTGTCTGCGTTGAATTGATTCCGAAGTCTGACCGGCGTCTGCTCGGACGGCTCATTAAACGAATTCAAAGTTTGTAAATCAAAAAAAACTTGACGGGTTGACGGGCGAAAAGTTCCGCTCCTGACTAACATTAACGTCAACAAGAATCAAGCGGAAATCATCGGCGCCTTCTCGACAAATCTGGTGTTACACCTCTCTGCCTTCCGTCTAATGGTGGCCGGTGTTTCTCACTGTCAGCTCTAATTGAAACAGAACATATGCTTGTCTCCGTCACTCTGTCAATCTACGGTGCCGCCGCCGCGAGACTGAGGTGAATTAAGCAGCTAGGATTTAATATAATCCCCTGATACTGTTATCATATCACAGAGTCTTGCATTTTTTACTCACCTTCATGTGACTCTTTAAAACAATACCGTCTGGAAGAGTTATACTGGCTTGAACATTAATTGAACATGCATGAGGCGTTAAATATATTTCACATTTTATTGAGGAAATAAAGCGGCAAAAACCATCTGTACAGAACCCAACGCATCACCCCGCTCTGTCCCTTCGCCATCTATCTGCTTTTATTATGTACATGAAGCATACGTCTTGGCTTTTTCATTTGCTGCGTACTGGTCACTGAGCAATAAATTAGCTTTATGTTGTGTTAGTTCAAAGTGAGTCCCATTAAATGTCTTCCTTTGTAAATTATATTTCCCTCATATGTTTTACTGAACAGCAGAGATGTGCCGCTCTCTACATAACCTTACGTTTGACTGTCTTTCCGCGGCAGAGTAATGATAGCCATATGTCAAGAAACAAAGTTTAATTTCAACAATTAATGACATTAAATAGTGTCTTTAGATTCAGTTCGGTTGGCTTTTCAAAGCAGCTATTTGTCATCATCGTCATCATCATCTAGCTTGAATGAACGAACATCATCGTGATGTGTTTACGGACCTTAATTTGTATTTATAGTACCTGGCATTGCCTGGGGGATTTTTAGAAGGCCACGGAAAATAATTGAAATGAAAAATCCAAAGGACAATTATATTAATTTAAAGGTTTTATTGTCTATTTAAAAAGCTTGCGTGAACTAAAGTCGTTACTAGCACATCGCAACAGATTCCTAGAAATGACGCAGAAGCCACTAAGAGTTAAACGAAGGCCAAAAAACGTTGGAGTGACTTTTAAAAGACTGTAATTGGTTAATATTTGAGCTGCAGGGCTCAAATTAAGTATAAACCTTTCTTGGAATAAGATTAATAAAATAATCATGGGCATAGCACCATCGTTTCTTTCCTTTTTGGCTTTTGGGGAGGAATACTGGCGCAGCAGACGACTGGCTTGGTGCTTAGGTTTTGTTTTTCTATTCCTTATTTTTGGCATTTTATTTTGTCATTACTTTATTCTGTACTGCCACGACAAAATATCTAATGTTGTGTTTACAACACTGGCAATAACATCTACTGATTCTGATGAGGCTGAAAACGAAGAATCTTTCTTAGTCCAGACACAGAGCAGTTCATAGCCCAAGAAGATCTCTGTAGCACCTGTGAGAGAACCAAGTTGACTTAAGTGTCTATAAAATAAGATTATTGCTGGGTACACCCAGGCAAGACCTCAAGTCTAAGACCATGGTGGTTAATGGAACGACCTTCACAGATGTGGTCCAGAACGATCATTGGAACAATATTCCAATGTTCCAAGCTACATGTTCAAAATGCTGATCTTCAGATCATCTTGAGGGGTGTCGGTACTCGTCTTGAGTACAAACCTCCTCCAACACTCATTTGAAATGCAAAACTCAATCATCTGGCAACAAGGAATAAGTCGCTCGCCATCCGTGCCCAGCAGGTACCTCCAGAAGGTTATATAAAACATGAATTATCCAAAGTTTAATTTACGTTTTAAAATCCCCCAGAAGTGCCATTGCTCCCTCCAACCCCCCATTAACACCTGCTTTCACTTGATGCTGCTCTCTTACTTGGACATCCTCCCATCCCTCTGAACAACCTGTCTCCTCATGAATCAAATGTTCTCCATGAATCACGTGGCTGAGACAAAAAAGGGCAGACTCACGTTGAAGCATTTTTTTTTTTTGTGTGACTGCAAACCTTGAATATGTCTCATTTCTGTTCCCACTCTTTCCTGGGCTCTGTGCCGCTTATTCTCCCAGAGCACTGCAGCTCCTCCTTCCACCTCTCATCCGCTGCCCCTCCCTCGTCCTCTCCATCTCTGCGAGGTGCAGCATGTATGTGAGCGTGTGAGCCAGCAGATCTGCCCGTGTGTTTACATGTCAGCCTATCAGCGCAGCTGGATTTAACGCATCTGGAGAGGACAGAAGCATTTTTCAAATGCCTCGCCGACGAGGGATTTTTCCGGCACACGTCCCTCCTCACAATTTAAAAAGAGTGCGTCTTCATCCCTGCATTCCTGTCTCCATGCTTTCGGAGGCATTTTGAATTTCCTTGGCAACATGGAGCTGCCTGAATTAGAATTCTCTGCATGACAGTCCTGGTAAGTACCCTTTCTCTATGGTGGTGCTTTGAGCACTGAGGCATTGGATCGGATGTATTACAGTGCAGTGGTGGCATTATGGGATGTCCAAAGATCACATTAACAGCAGGGATAGAATTGTGTTGAAGTAATAACTGGAGGGAATAGAAAGCCAATAGTTTAAAGCAGACTCTTCCTGTCGTTATTACAATGTCATCGAGAGTCATTTTATGTGTCAGACTTTCACACAAGTAGACACACATGTGAAGTGATTTCAACTCACACTATATTTCCTGTTTGCATAATGTATGAGTGCCCCCCCCCCCCCCCTAAACACGCAAACTGCCACTTTCAAATATATATCGGAAGGTCTGAGACTCAGAAGACGGACAGTTAAGCAGCGTCACTAAGATATACGTCCTAATTATTCATATCATTAAGATCGGCGTTCGTACCTCGACAAGAGTCACCTTTTGTTTGTTTTTGAAATGAGCAATGGCTGTTGAGGGATTCATTGCAGGTGTCTCATTTGCCTCCGGTCAGAGAGATGGGTGATGATGGCGGAGGGGGGTGATGGGTGGCAGTTAAAAAGGAGGGAGGTCTCTATTGACAGGGGGACTCTGTGCCATTTAAGAAGGAGGGGGGGGGGTGAAAACAATCCAACACATTTCTTCATCTGCACGCTCTTTGGCGAATCATTACTGCAATGCTCCATCAAGCAGACAGCAACGAGGACACTCACTCACGGAGTACTATTGCAGTATCAACCTCTGCAAGGCACAGACCTTTAACAAGGTCTGAGTAAGGGCTTTGCTCTTCACATCAAGTCCTTTCCTCTGCGATGTCTGAGTAAGATAACTCATGTTCCCGTGCCTGCAGGCCATATACTAAGGGTCTTGTTTTTCTTTTTGAATTAGAAGTCGAACAGATCATGACCCGATATCATAATGAACGTTATCTAGCTGCTACATTTTCGATCTTAATGGGAAAAATCGACACAAATGCTTTCAGGATATCTTTGAATCTGGAAGATTAGGCTATCTAGGATTTACACTGGTCAGGGTGTTGATGTTGTTCATAATCTTGTTTGTTAATCTTGTTTTAATCCGCCATGCGTTTTCTGTTCACCTCCAGAGAGCGAGGAAACCGAAATATAAATGATTTAATTTGAAACTGCATTTAAAGATTGATACGTCGATTTCCTCATGTTTTTTTGATAAATCCTCAATCGAAAAACAGTATTCTATGTATCAATCCATCAAGTTCTAGTAACTAGGGTAACAGCCATAAAGGAAATAACTTCCCTGTCCCTTCCAACCTTTGGCTTCCTCGGGATGTAAGTGTGTCCTCGTTCTAGACTCATCACAGTTAAGCATCTTCATAAACATTTAACGATGGCCTAAAGTTTCTTTGTGTCTTGTGTCAAAGGGCGATGATGCTTCTAAAAATATCTTTAAGGAATCACGTCTAATCGGCGTCACTGGGACCCCACCCTGAAGCCAGGCCCGTGTTACAGGGCTGTAGGCACATACATGGTGGCTGCACTTCCTCCACGGGGGCCTGGCAAGAGCGATATGAATCACTCTGCTCGCGGGCCCACTAGCTATGAGAGGGTTCACGGAGGTCGAACGCTGTGTGGATTAGATGTCGGTCAAAAGGGGAGACCTTGGCGGTCCAATCCTCAGAGTCCACCTTCACTCATTGTACATCAAATATCATCACGGCGATGGAAATCATTACTGGCTTTCTAAGTGGCTATTCCAGCATCTGCTTTTATATCCGCGCGGAAAATCAATCATTTGTTTTGAGAATCGTGAAGCCGTCATGTTATCTTTCAGAAATAAAATGGAACTTCATCATAATGGTTTCAAAGGAAAACATTCTCTAATGGTAAGTAAGTAAGTTATATATGTAGAGCGCTACAGTCAGCGTCAGAGTGACATTGAATCCACTTCAGTTCTTTCAATTCTATTATATTCAAAGTGTCATATCATAACATCTATCCATAATATCTGAATCAGCGTGACAGTGGCGAGGCAGAAGCCTCGAGCAGAACCAGACTCAGTGTTGACGGCCTCCTGCTGCGACCGGATAGGGAGGGTTTGACAGATGGATTCTTGCTAAGGAAAAAAACATTAGACGAATCACGTATAGAGTACACAATTTAAAAGTCTCTAATAATAATAAAAAAGTGTTTTTTTTTAAATAAGCTGTATCAAGTCTTGTTCTGTTAGAGGCAATTAAACTGGCTGTAAACTTTCACAGCACAGCACAAATTAAATGTAGCCACTCTACAGTTAGAAATAAACTCTTGTTCCTTGAGTGTGTTCTCTCGCTAATGTTACCTTGTAATGTGTCTGTTCATCCAATGCACAACTCTTGTATTTGTGTTGGGGAAAAAAAGAAACCCAGTAACGAGCATTCTGGTTCATCCACTGGCTTCTACAGTGACTGCTGATATGTTTCTGGGCACACAATAACAGTTTGATCAAGCGTGATGTGCTTAAGCCCTGAATCTAACATGGAGCAGCAATAATCCAACACTAATATGGGATTTGCTTTTAACGGCATGAGGCCCGATCACACGTGTACAAATGGAATCTGTGGCCGACATTGAAACCGAACATGTGTCGTTCCCTGTGCGTAATACCGACACCTTGTTCTGTTCAAAACATTCTGAGGAAATTAGATTCTTCCCGGTCGATGTCTTTAAATACACCATGCTGCTAAACTGCAGTAGGTGTGATTAGTAAACAAGGGAAATGAAAAAAAAGAGGTAATAATGCTGGGTATGTTTTACCCTCAATTAGGTTTTTGTCAAAGGTATAATAAAAAAAAAGACTGAATCCCAAAGCCCTGAAACATAATGTTCAAAACAAACAAGAGAAAGACATACATCTCTCTGGTAGCTGCAAGTATCAACCTTTTTTTTTTCTTTCTTTTGTTCTCTTAATTTGTTCGCTAGTCTCCCATTGTTTATGTCAGTGCTGCAGCAGAACTCCAAACGTGGGCCAATTTTCCCACAGTAGGGATAAATGAGACTTATCAAAACAAGGTGATGTTTTACCACAGAGCAAATCCCCGCAATTTGGAAACCATAATGATCGAGCTGATGGAGCACAAATTAAAAAGGGGCAATTACTTTAATGGGGGTGATAAGTCACGTTGTTAAAAAAGTGACACATGATCCCTTTGGTGGTTACCCAGCTTTTTCACATTCATTAAAAACAAAGTTTCATCGTAAGAATAGCATCTGAGGAACCTGGGTGCAGTGAGAATCAAACGCTTCATAAATGCCTGAATCAGACAGAGGGTTACATCCTCCACCTCTTAAAAGGAAATGCCGTCGGCATGTTAATATTTTGTCTGCTGCATGGTGAGGTGACAGACGGAGGCGAGTCTGCTACAGGATACTCGCCCTATATAAACGCCTTTCATGCTTTGTGTTCCTAACCTTCGCCGTGACGCTCCAGCATAGACTTTCATTTTCATTGTGTATTCGTCAGGAACACATCCTTGGGTCTGTACCCTGTCTCGTTTGATGGAGGACTTATTCTCATCTGCGACTTCTTGGCTGGTCATAATTGTCTGGCAGCGTGCCCGGCTTTTCCCGAAAATAACTGGAATTATTCAATATTGCTGAACAAATGTTAATGAGCCATTTAAACGCTCCAATAGCGTTAAAGTTAGAGCTTGGTTTGTCGTAGTATAAGATTCAATCTTTCACAAAGTCGGCCAGTGTAAAAAAGGTTTAAATAAAAGGAGGAAATTAGGAGTTATTTATGTCAAACAATCAATTGTGTCAATTTCAATTACAACGAGGCTCAAATCAGGTGACGAACCACAATAAATGTAACCAAGAGCAAACCAAGTATACAATACAATACAATACAATCAAATGAAAAGTCCAGAACAGAAAATACAGCACTGTCCGCAGATATGTAGCAGCCACAAATGGAAGAGGGAAACACTGGAGTCAGCACAGGAGGGAAAACAGTCACCGGCTTCTCTTGAAGAACAAAATGCATTGTGATGGTTTAATTAAAACACAAGAGTACCAGATAAACAAGTACTTATAACATCAGGTTAATACTGGAGGATCTTTAATAGCAGCCAAGTGATCGCTGGAGAAGCTCCAGATGCACATGGTTAAAAAGAAAAAAAGAAGGTATAGTGATAAAAATGTGATGAATTTACATTACTTAGTCTTTTGAAACCGCACCTCCTGTTTGGACTGGAAATGCCATTGATGATGTTTTCCGTTTTAAAAGTTTTTACTGTTTCAGTGCAGTATGACGTGACAGTTTATGACTGGATACGTTGCCAATATCTTCATGGATTGACCTTCAGGTAAAAAAAAAAAAAACAGCAAATATGAAGTAAAGAAATGTTAAGTGCTTGAGTGGTAATAAATCTCAACATAACGCTGGATCAGCGGGAGCTCTTGACAGGTTTCTCTGCAGCAAGATGTTCCCATATATGGTTCATTTGTAAGTTTACAGGGTTTTTTTATAAACCTAACCAACTGTCTTTCACTTTCACTTTTTGAACCTCCTTTTGTCTCTGTTGTCTCATCCATCCATCCATCATGCATTTATATATCCATCCATCCATCCATCCATCCATCCATCCATCCATCCATCCATCCATCCATCCATCCGGCCATCCATCCATCCATTCATCATGCATTTATCCATCCATCCATCCACCCACCTATTCACCTATCCATCCATCCACCAACGCATCCACCTCTCCATCCGTCCGTCAGTCCGTCCGTCCGTCCGTCCATCCATCCATCCATCCATCCATCCATCTATCCATCCATTCATCCATCATGCATTCATCCATTCATTCATCCACCTACCCACCCATCCCCCTATCCATTCAGCCACTAATGCATCCACCTATCCATCCATCCATCATCTATTTATCTATTCATCCTGTCACCCATCCATTCATCCTTCCATCCATCCATCCATCATCCATTCATCCTTCCAGCCAAACATCATCCATTTATATTTTGACTTCCAAAAATACATATGCAGTGGTGGAGATTGTTCATCTTGACCCAGAGACAACACAAGGGATAGCACTAACACATTTGTTTTCAGATAAAACCAACTTTTAGACAGTAATAATCAATACAACAGAAATGAATGAGTGTTAAAATTGTTCTGGCATTAAATATAATGAAATACTTTAGTAGAGACAATATTGCAGGTGCTTATGATATCAAGAACACAAATCAGATGTATCCCATAAACATATTAACACAACTCTATTGCTGCACTCCAAATGCCAAATTAAAGCCCAATTAAGGTATGTGTTTGATACAAGCACTAAACCAAATTACTCTTGGGAGTGTGAGAGGGCTCTGGTGCTGCTGAATGAATAGTCATGCTCACAGCCCTGAGCAGCTCTCAGCCGCTCGTACTTAAATGTTTTGGTTCGCTTGGCCGTCTGGTTGATTTCCTCTGGCTCTCAGTGGCTCAAATTGTGGTCAGTGAGAAAGCTTTCAGGCTGAGAGGATCCATGCACCAGATTAATATTGCAATGTGTCAAACCCCTTTAAAACATGTGAGAGAGACAAGGCTTCTCTTTAAATATACAAATGAACAATGATACACAAGAACCCTCAGCTAAATAGAGATTTGAGGTAGGGTTCTTGGGAAGGGGAGAATGCATTAGTCAAGAAAATTAGAGTGTATTAGAGCGCGACACAGATGGTGAAGCATTTGCTGAAATGTACAAGGTGATCTCCCACATGGTCGCGAGAATGTTTGTATTAGTATTGGGCGAGATGACAGAAATTAAAATGAAAGCCTGAATTGTTTAATGAAGGATATTAGGTTTAAGAAACGCTCTTGCTGTCCCACTGTTGTGGTCCAGATTGTATTTGAGTGGACAGTTCCACTGCGGGAAGAAGGTCAACATCTGCCAAATTTAATTAAATCAGGCTTAAGAGCTATAGTAGTCATATCTGGAGGCACCATTGACTTATCTAATTGACTACTTAAATAAATCACGGGGCTTTAAGAAATCAAAGGTTTTCTGACTTTGATGTGAACTCGTCGTTCATTTCGTTGTATAACAGAATTTAAAGTGAAGATTTTCTCTCAATAGACTGATACACGTATAATGTTGTATGAAATGAAACAATGGGGATAGAACATAACACTTATTCAACAAGTATAGGTTGAAACATTTATTCATTCATTCATTCATCATCATGCATTTATCCATTCATCCTTCCACCCATCCACCCAATCCATACATCCATCCACCTATCCATCCATCATGCATTTATCCATTCATCCATCCACCTATCCATTTATCCATCATGTATGTATCCATTCATACATCCACCCACCCATCCATTCATTTTTTCACTCACCCTTCCACCCATCATTTTTCCACTTACCCATCCATTTTTCCATTCATCCTTTCACAAATCCACCCAAACATTAATTTGTTCATCCTTTCATTTATCAATCCATCCATTCATCAATATGTTCTTCCATCAATTTATCCACAGATCCACCCATCCCTCCATTTTTTTGTTTTGTTACCCCTGTTTATTGTAAGCAGATTAGAAAAAACAGCAAAGCTAAAATGATGTTTCAGATCTGATATCTCTAAGCAGAGATAAACTGAGGTCAATAAAAGTTTAATTTCATGAGGGAAACCCAAAAGAGCAAATCATAATAAAGATTTATGTGCAGCCATGTTGTACTCTATCAGCAGACACGGTTAACCTTAATAGGCCTTTTTTTTTCGCTTTTTGAAGTTTAATACTCTCACAAGGGTGAATTGGTCATAAATCAAGAGCAAATCCAAATTCCGGCCCAAGGGCTATTTATGGCCCTGGGCAATGTCAAAATGCATTATTAATGGAGAATAAACAGTGTATGGTAATTTATATTAAACCTTAAAACCAAAATTAAAATTGTAAATCAGCAAAGATTTATGTAAATAGGCTCGTTGTATGTTCTTTTCAAGACTGCCTGTGGTTTTCTCCAAACAAGCTAAAACTGTCGGCTGCTGGGAATGTGGGTGGGAACAGTCAGTCTAGTACTTCTTTCACTTTGAAAATAGTGTGTTGCTATTCTTAACACACTTTGACTCAAATTTGGAAACTTTCAAAGTGCCAAAAATGCCAATTCCCATTCCCCGCTGAGATGCTTGGGTGCATCCCAACTCACTTTTCTCAGCATGGTGATTTACGATATATAATCCCTACAATATTATGATAATATTGTTTATTTTGTGCACTCTGATCATAATGTTAAATATGTGCAACTAATGTGAAACCCACCTCTCCTGACTCACTCACATGTTTCAAATGTTGAAATCTTTCTCTCCAAGATGCAGTAAGTCCCTCATCATAACCATGTTTTGAACTTATTACTTTGTAAAGTTCTCCCCCTCACACCCTGCATTGTTTATACAATGAGTCTCTTGGAAGTGCTTGACCATTTACAGCAGAGTGGGTTTGGTTATGGTAAACAAGAAAAAAAAACAAAGATTTCAGTGGGCGGAGTTTAAGAACATTTTCTAATGTAAATATTTCAATAAAAAGAGAGTTTTTTTGCAAACAGACACATACTGATGAGAACAATAGAGGTCCAAGATCAACTCAAGATACACTTAGATCAACACATTAATTGCCCTTCGATGACATAAGATGAAGATACCGATGACATCTACTACTGTTTGTCTTGCTGAGTCAGCGAAATCAGCTGGTCGACCCATTATTTTTCATTCAGATGAAAGCAGTTTCTCTTTGACCACACTTTTGACCTTTCCATAGTAAGGTAAGGTAAGGTAAAACTTTATTGATCCCTAAGTGACCCTTGAGAAGCTAGTACAGACTCTGAGTGACCCTGGAATAAAGGAAAACATATAGAGAAACTTAATTGATTAGAGAAAAGCTTGTTTGCAACAAAGAAAATGTAAAATCAATCATCATTTTAAAGCCAATGCAATATATTGCTCGTCCACATACTTGTATGGAGCGTGATCTGAATCCCAATCGCATGAATGGCATTGAATCATCTATCACATTTGTTCCTCCCGTATAAAAATCACCCTCTTATTTGCCCCTTTTGATAGTGACAGCATCAACGGCTCGCTTCCTCATTCATATTCCTGACTAGATAAGACACAAATCACAGTGTGTCTGAAACAAACAAGCATGTCACTCACTTTGAGGAACAAAAAAATCATCTGAGCAACATCAATTCTAACAAGGCCGCTCAGCTTGTGTCACAAGGACGTTCACAACGTTGGATGTACGGATCGGAAACAATCCTGAGGGAAATTGAAAAGCGCCAATTCTATATGCCTTTTCAAAGCCCGGATGATGGAGGTCACCGAAGATCAGTAGATGAAAAGTTTATTCCATCTGCTCTCTCAATGCTCCATGCACACTGCTTTACACAATCTGCCTGACATATGAAGCCGACAGAGTGGAGTGGATCAGCAGCAAGTGAAAATAAAAGCTACAATTACAGTTTGACTAAAACTACTGCAACAGCACTCTGAGCTGCCTCGGTCTAATGGCCTTAATTGACTTGGTGGGATGTGTTAAGTGGTAAAAATTTAATAACAATCGGTCTTGTCTTCAGTATCAAGTTTATCATTTTAATATGTTTCCACAGTTTGGTCCCTGAAATGGCTTTTATTACCAGCGGATTGACGACGTAGCGCCCTGTAATCTGAACTATGACTTAATTGAAAACAAGATTACTGATTATGAAGCTGCTGAAAAGGGACTGGATGTCTCAAGATTACCTGAGCGCAGCTTTTATCACGTTTAAATGAAGAAGCAGGAAGAATACTGCTGGAGGTGCTTATCATATATACTGGTTATTATAATATCAAGCTAATTGGGGTCATCGAGGCCTGTTGAATTACTCTTTTTTACAATATTTGACACATTTACGGATTCATTTAGTAGCTTTTAACACTATAAAAGTCTTTATGTGGACATTTCAAATCTGAAATATTTTAGTTATTGCCAATAGGTCTAATGAATTTAACAATTAATGTGTACATTTCAATTTGGTGTCCACGTACCTCTAGGAAGCCCAGATCACTGCAACCTATTAGATGCATAAAAAAAATATATACTGTGCATGTCAATAGGTTTATAAAAAAAACTTTAAAAAAGCGTATATTCACCTGTGAGTGTAACGTAACAGTTTGGATCGATATCTCATGAAGGTCTTGACATGTGGAAGGGATTTTTAATGTGAGACAAGCTCACAACATACTTCACAGATTCAAATCAAGCAGTCGAATTTGTTCTTTTTAAAATGTTTTTTAGTTTGTTTTTTTTCCTTTTCATTATTTAACACAAAAAGAAGAAACAAATTAGGCTCCAGTGTTTTAATAAAGTGAAATCGGTACAAACACTGATTTCATAAATTTTGGCTCACAAGTAGAAAATAAGTTCTCAAAACACAATATTATTACTAGGAAAAAAAAAGGTACTTGCTTTAGAATGTGTGAGAGTGTGGCTGCAACAGTGCTGTGTGTGGTGTTCATGGCTAACTAATCTTCTTTAAAACACATGTTGGAAAGTGTCCTACGTTTACAAACCGCTTATAACAGTTTACTTATAATTCAGAATTCATTAATTAACGCATTTGGTGCTTAAATATGACTAAGATTAAGACCATCTGTGTTTGTGTTTTTAAGGTAGAATTTCAAAAGGTTTGGTGCACCAAGGCAAAGTCGGGCCCCTCAGTATTGTATATATAATATGTCTGCAGCCTAGGAAATAATCTATTTTTTCCAAACAGAGAATAATTAAATACACAATTATAAATGTGGAAAAAAAACACTTTAAATATCACACAAGCTTTTAATGATAGGTTTGTGTGACAACTAAAAACAGCAGAAAATTAAACTTCTTGGCTGACACTAATTCCTGAAAAAGCACATAATGAGATATACAGTAAATTGTATCCAATTTTGCACCACTCATATTCATGTCATCTAGTGTGGCCCTTGGGTTTGAACATCACCACCCTTAAGTGGGCCCATCATTTAGTCGTAAGTAGAAGATTAATTATTTGCACAGCATGTTTGTCCGTCCAATCTTAAGCAGCGCCAGTTGATCAATCAAGTGCCCGACGAAAAGATTGATGGGTTAATTGAAAACAGCTTCACTTTTTAATCCATGCATACAGTGAGTGATTATTTTCATCAACACAAAGTCCTAGATTAGACTTGCTTTATTAAACTGTGGATAATAGCACCCCACTGGGGCACATGGTTTTGAGGGTGACATGCTGAATAAGCAATGCAGCTGCAGTTATCAAATATTAACTACAATAAAGAGTCTTTGATGTTAATGCAGATTTAAGCAACACTTATCTTATTGCAGAATCTTAGAAGCTGTACCTTTTAACAACAAAATGTTGTTTGTTCTAAACTCTACCACCACAACGCTGAAATAAATACAAGCTACACAGTGGTGTGTAGTTGTTCAAGCACAATCACTTGTTTTGGTCTCATCTTTGGAAAAAATACACCATTTATTTTCCTCAATACATTGTTGCAGCTTCGGTCTGGACTTGTCTCAACTCAGAGGTACAGGCGGCTGGTGTGTGGCTGAGCCCTTTTATTGATTGTCTGATTTTGTTACATTGGAGAGGAATGCCACACTAACGTCATTTAATGGAGTGGGAGGAAAGAAGGCTCATAGCTTCACAAATAGCACCAAGACTTTCCAGCCGAAGACTGGGAGATTTTGTCCAGTGTATTATTTCAGTTTGTATATTGTTTGTGTGCATATTTAGATGTTGTAAGATATTGGTTAAAAAAAAAACTGCATTTATTTCAACTTATTTTCCTTTTTTTGTTTTTCTGTAGGTCAACACTAGGATGCTGGAGGCCGGAGGGCACAGCTACTTGATGGCATGTTGGCAGCCCATTCTGTTCCTAATGCTAGGCACAGTCCTATCCGGCTCAACCACCGGCTGCCCGTCAAGATGTGATTGCAATGGACAGGAGCGATCTGTTGTCTGTCATCGGCGGAGACTGGCCACTCTACCGGAGGGCATTCCTACAGAAACAAAGCTTCTGGATCTCAGCAAGAACCGTCTGAAAATCCTAGGCCCCGAAGAGTTCATTAATTACCCGCTTTTGGAGGAACTCCAACTTAATGAAAACATTATTTCATCCATCGAGCCTGGGGCTTTTGGCAACCTTATGAATCTGCGGACTCTGGGATTACGGAATAACGAACTGAAACTTATACAGCTGGGGGTTTTCACAGGTCTGACGAACCTCACTCAACTGGATATAAGTGAAAACAAAATCGTTATTCTACTGGACTACATGTTTCAGGAGCTCTACAACCTGAGAGCTCTGGAAGTCGGGGACAACGACTTGGTCTTCATCTCGCCTCGATCTTTCCACGGCCTCAGCAGTCTTGAGAGTCTCAGCATCGAGGGATGCAACCTACCCTCGGTTCCTACCGATGCTCTCGGCCATTTGCATAACCTGATGTCTCTACGATTGCGCTTTCTGAATGTCACTGGGGTAAGAGATTACGCGTTCAAGAGGCTCTATAGGCTCAGGGTGCTGGAGCTTTCACACATGTCCAGCCTCGATACCATGAGTCCGAAAAGCTTGTTCGGATTAAACCTAACTTCACTGTCGATCACAAATTGTAATCTGACCGCCATCCCCTACCAAGCTATTAGCCACCTCAGATACCTTCGCTTCTTGAATCTGTCTTTTAATCCCATTCATACCGTCGAAGGAAATCAATTGCACAATCTACAAAAGCTTCAGGGTTTGCATTTGGCAGGTGGAAGTCTGGCAGCAATCGAGCCCTATTCTTTCCGAGGACTAAACCATCTTCGCGTACTTAATGTGTCCCGCAATAGCCTGAGCACACTTGAGGAGTCAGCCTTTCACTCGGTAGGAAATCTGGAGACATTGTCCCTGTATGACAACCCGTTAGCCTGCGACTGTCGCATGCTATGGGTTTTCCGTCGACGATGGAGGCTGAACTTCAACAGACAGCAGCCTGTGTGCGCTTCTCCTAAAGTGGTGGAGGGGAAAGAGTTCAAGGACTTTCCAGACGTTCTCCCCGATAACTATTTCACCTGCAAGAAATCGAAGATTGTGGATAATGCCGTTCAAGAGCATCACGTAGACGAAGGGACCACGGTCCATTTTCTTTGCCAATCCGAGGGTGACCCAGCTCCCGCTATAAAGTGGCTTTCTCCTAAGAAAGAATTCATAACTACCAAATCCGCGGGATCGAGACTCACTGTGTCGACCGAGGGAACTCTGGAAGTGCGATACGCCCAAATCCAAGACAATGGCACCTACATGTGCATTGCGAGCAATGCTGCAGGCAATGCTAGCAAAGCGGCTCATCTTTTTGTGCATAGCTACTCCCCCAACTGGCCACATCAGCCCAACAAGACATTTGCTTTCATTTTAAATCAACCCACTGATGAAGGTGCTAACGTCACGCGCACCAATGTTGCTTTTCCATTCGATGTGAAGACCCTCATCATCGCTACTACCATGGGATTTATCTCGTTTCTTGGAGTTGTCCTTTTTTGTCTTGTGATTTTGTTTCTCTGGAGCAGAGGAAAAGATAACACAAAATCAAGCATAGAGGTAGAATATGTACCACGGAAAGAGGAGACGGAAGAGACAAGTACAGGGGAAGATCCCGTACAGTTCAATATGAAGATCATGTGAACTTCTCAAAAAGGCCATAGACTCCAGTCTGGATATCCACCATCCAACTATATACTCCTTTGTGAGGGATTGCAATTGCACAGCAGCCGACGCATCTTGAAACTACAACCCAAGACATTTTTTTTGTACCGAAGAGACTAAATATGTAAAAGAAAAAAAAAATCAATGTATGTGATTGTGTTTTGACAATACTCATTGACTGTGTTAACATGCACATGTTATCCTGATGAATACCGTCATTTTTATCAAAGTGTTTCAGATAATCAGACGGTAAAAGCCTCCTATCAATCTCAACACAACTATATTAATGCTCTTTGCTGTGTTCTGTTCTCATCGATTTAGAAAGCACAATACTTTCTTTGTAAGAGCCTAATTCCTGTTACTTGAAATATTAGCACAGGCATTTTGAACAAGCGCATCAGAGAGTAAAGAGAGGAGCAAACTTAATGAATCATAGATAAGCACAGATATTGAGTCCTATTAAACCTGAAGCTCCATCATCTGCTGATGAAATATTACCACATTTAAACACTCTGGTCTGCAGTCCTCAATGTTTAAATTTCCTAAATTGGATTTTGTTCATTTTCTAATAAATTCTTCATTTATCTGATTACATAAGAGACACATTAATGATGTGCATGTTAACGTACATAAATACATGCTAGGCCTTCTGGGAAGTCTGTCCCTGATGAGGACTGTGAGTAATCTTTCTGTATTATAGTTGGGTTTTTTTCCTCCCTTGTATTATATGCTACAGCACAGTACTATTGCTTTTTGCAACTGTGGGTTTTAGAGACGAAATACAGATAAGAGGAAGTTTTCTGTGAAGATGTTTCTGACGGGAATTAGAAAATCTTATTTTACATTAAGGAAACTGGTCAGACGCAACACTTGGAATTGGTTAAATTGACCCCGTTCTGTTTCAACGCATGAACAAACTGCCAATTTTCAAAGGTGACAATGTCGCAGTGCATCTAAGCAAAGTGAGATTAAAATGTTGCCTTAAATAACATGGTCAGTATCGAACCGAGCAAAAACCAAGTGTAAATGTCTCAATGGGTTAATCCAATTTTACATTTGTAATCTCGTCTTAATCTGCTCTGAATTGTTCATCCTGAAAAGCACTTCAAATTAGTGTTCTGATGGAAATATAATTAAAATAAATATTGTTTTATACATTTTGTGGCCATTTTTGTTTGAAGCCAACCATGTAGATGATGTTTCAGCTTGAATTTCTCCTCATTAAAATGCATCACATTTTTCAAGGCCTGGAAAAAAAAAATCCATAAAAATCCTTATTTCACCTCCAAATTAAAGGATGTCGTGACACAGACCTGCGACCTGGTAAACAGAATATAAATCATTTCTATGAGTCACTCCATGTTTCTCACCTACTGAAGATAAAGTGTTTTCATTTAGTGAAAATAAATGTGATATAATACATGAATCTCTAATCGATCAGATGTGTGTGAAAACGAACATGCCGATGTCTTATTAGAGAGCGGCGGTGAAGAAAAAGCTACAAAATGAAAACATTGGTTCAGTCAGTCCGGAGGAGGTAGAAACAAGAGGTGTTATTGAGGACTAGCATGTGGGAGTGTGATTGTACTGTGAACTTGCTGTTCGGGTCGATAGACGATCCATGTTCAATGCAGTCACAAAGCATTTGATATAGGTAACAGAGAAGGAAAGTGGATCCCCAGAGCTTTTCCTGTTCCTTTGGTAAAACGCACAGGAAGATCACTTTGAATCTCACACAAATTTCACATTTTCACACAATTATAGTGTGAGGAATGAAGCTGTCTTGACAATTTCTTTCCCTTAATAATATGTATGTCATTTGTGTTTGCGTAAAATCAGTACAATTGAGAGGATCATTTATTGTCTTCTTTTAATGGAAATTCTTCTATTACTACTCCACTACTGTAGAAAACGATGAGCCCTCGACTTCCTGTCAAGACACCCGCTATATCCTGCTACATTTTTACAATTAAAAAATAATTAATTAAAATAAGAAGCTATCCAAAAGAATAATAAAATGCTTTACAAATTAGAAATCGATATTATAACCTGATGCGTATCAATAATTGATATGCACCATTTGTAGTGCGATGTTATTTTTTTGTTTTGTTTTTTGTAGAAAATTAATCCATGCCTTTTCTGCTTCAAAGCCAAGAACCCCCAGAGCGCACATCCACTGGATTGAAGGAGTAAAAATTAGATCAGAGAGAACAAGAACGAGTGTGTGGGCGGTGGAGTAAGTTGGTGGATGTGTGGGCTTTTCTTTTCTTTTTTTTTTTGGAGGGGGACTGGCCCATGGTTGGTTACCTTTGCACAGATTTCTCATTGTTTGAAATCAATAATGTAGTTTTAGAAAGTAAGATATGCAGAAATGATTTCAGCCTTAAGATATATGAAGCTACATTTTCAACTAAAATTACAGAGTTAGAAAAGGGGCATCATGATTCTAATAAAAGTTATCAAATGAAAATATGTGCATTGAGGCTGCAACACTAACCATTAAACCGTAATCGATGTAAGATGTTCAAAGGATCCATCTCTTTTTTTGGCCTTAGACTTGATCTTATCTTTAGCTTACGTGGCTAAGCTCCTCTGAAATTGCATCTGAAAATGCTGCCAATGAAAACTGGATCAGGGACAAAGTGCAACCATAGAACCAATTCTCTCTCAGGGTTTCTCTTTTTTTATTTTTGTTTTTTATTTTTTGCTAATACCTTCAACATCATGAGCGTTTTGTACTGATTTTTACACAATGTTTTCCATTAACCAGCAACCATTCAACTTTGAAATTCATTCCCAAGTGTGACATTTCATTTGACCTGGAACCTTGTATCAGCTTTTCTTTTTCAAGATGCGGTAGTGAAAAATAAAATGTCCTCATTAGTTTGAGTTTCTACCGGGAATGACGGTTACATTGCAAGACGCCTCACAGGCCCTTAGTTTGCACTGAAAACTGAGGCTAACAGAACTAATGAAGCCGGGTTGTGGTACAACGTATCTAAATTTGAACATTTACTGAAACAGAAGATCTTTATCAAATTATTTCAAGGATTTTCTTGACAATATCTATGAGATGAGATAAGACTGAGAAAATTATGTAACATCTAAAAAATACATATTTTAACCATGTTACCAAAATGACGTCAATGAAGTTGTTTAAATGCATACTTAGTTTGAGTCATCTGCGCAAATATTGGTTACACTTCTTGACTATAGTGCTGGTTTTGTAAGGTTTTAGGGTTTTTTTGTACCAATTTTCTTCCATCCAGGTGTTGAATCACATTTACAAAGACGTGTTGGATAAATTATGTGTTTGTGTTTAAAGGTTTAACACCACCGGGAAAGAAAAAGGCACTAAGTGTAATTAAGCGTATAGCTTTAGAGGTTTTAGCCACATGAAAATACAATCTTTCCCACCCAGTCCAGCAACATTTAGGATCTCAAAGGAGTCGTTTAAAATGTGATTTGAAATCCTGGCTGTGCCCAACCTAAACATAACAACTGCCGCCGTCGCAAACTATGTTGTCACACAAGGCAAAGAGACACTTTAAGTGCTTTAGTAAAAGTGAAAAAACTGACAGATGCAGCCATGTGTTCTGCTGGTGCCGGCGACTGTGTGTATCTCAGGCTGGCACACAGCGCCATGTACCGTCCACTTCAAGCAGCATTTATAACTCACCACTGACCAGCCACTTGATTCACATGTAGGACAACATCCCCGATAAAGATTGCAAGTCATAACACAATTGAACACTCATAGGATATTCAATAAGACATTGGTGCTGTCATGAATGTCACATTCGCCACTTGTTAATGGAGTTCTATTTAAATTGAAATGCTTTTTTTTATTTCTCTCAAATAAGAAAACGGAAATATTGTGTTTAAAACCCAAATAGATTTTCAATACAGCAAGGGTCACCAACCTTTTTTTTACACCGCAAACCAGTTAATGTCGGCATTATCATTTAAATCCACCTACATATAAAAGCAATACAAATAAAATAGCTTGACACACAACAAAGTGGATGTTAAGTCACATATTTCTTCTGAGCCGAGAAGAAATAAGAGAGGTCTGGGATGGTGTTAAAACCATCACTGGACACAAGACCAAGGCCTCTCTGACTGCAGTGGACACGGTGGATGAGGCAAATGGACTGAACAACTTTTTCAACAGGTTTGAGCAGGTCACCTCACCCTCACTGCTGCCCGCCTCAGGACCTGCCCCACCTTCTTGTGCCCCCCCCAGCTCCACAGAACCACTTCCCAGCTTCACCTCACTCCAGGTACAGGATGTACTTCGGAGGATTCGTCCAGGGAAGGCTGCTGGTCCTGATAAGGTGTCTGCTCGACTGCTAAAGACCTGCGCTGCTGAACTAGCTGAGCCACTCCAGCATGTCTTCAACCTCAGTCTACGGCTGGGGAAAGTACCAACTCTGTGGAAGACTTCCTGTATCGTTCCAGTCCCTAAAAAGATCCGACCGAGTGTGCTGAACGATTACAGACCGGTGGCACTGACTTCGCAGCTGATGAAGACACTGGAGCGGCTGGTCCTCAAACATCTCACGCCACAAGTCCAGCACGCGCAAGACCCCCTGCAGTTTGCCTACCAGCCAGCAGTTGGTGTGGAAGATGCCATCCTTCACCTCCTGCATCGGACCTACTCCCACTTGGATAAAGGAAGCGGTTCAGTGAGAATCCTGTTCCTGGACTTTTCTAGTGCCTTCAACACTATCCAACCCACTCTGCTGCAGGACAAACTGACTAAGATGCATGTGGACCCTGGTCTGGTCTCCTGGATTACGGACTATCTTACTGATCGACCACAGTATGTCAGGCTGAAGGACATCAAGTCTGACACTATGGTGTGCAGTACAGGAGCACCTCAGGGGACAGTACTGGCCCCTCTCCTCTTCACCATCTACACTTCAGACTTCTGCTACAACTCAGAGCTGAGTCTCGTCCAGAAGTATGCTGACGACACTGCCATTGTTGGATGCATCAGGGACAACAGCGAAGACGAGTACAGGAGTCTGATACGTGACTTTGTGGACTGGAGTGAGAGGAATCACTTGCAGCTGAACACCTCAAAAACCAAGGAGCTGGTCTTGGATTTCGGGAGGTCCAGGACAAAGCCACGTCCAGTGTCCATCAGAGGCGACGAGGTGGAGATAGTGGACAACTATAAGTACCTCGGTGTGTGGATGGACAGTAAACTGGACTGGTCCTGCAACACAGACCATGTGTATAAGAAGGTTCAGAGTAGACTGTACTTTCTGAGGAGGCTTCGATCATTTAACATCTGCAAGAAGCTCCTCTGCATGTTCTACCAGTCTGTGGTGGCCAGTGTCCTGTTCTATGCTGTGGTGTGTTGGGGTGGAAATGTGTCCAAGAGGAGTGTCAACAGGTTGGACAGGTTGATCAGGAGGGCTGGTTCTGTGGTTGGAATGAAGCTGGACTCACTGGTGACAGTTGCTGAGAGGATATCATTGAACAAACTACTGTCCATCATGGATGATGACAGTCATCCTCTGAACACTTTCATCAGTGAGCAGAGAAGCAGAATGAGTGCACGAATGCTCCTACCCAGGTGCAAAACAAATAGACTCAGGGACTCATTCATCCCTCGGGCTATTAAATTGTACAATTCTGAGTTCGGGGGCAGGAGTGGAGTGAAAGTATCTGGATGTTCTGTTCCATGTTAGTCTTTGTATCTTTGTCTTTGTTGTTTTTCTTTCCTTGACCTATGTCCTTTGTCTTTGTCTTTAGACTTAGATTGTGTCATCTTGTTCTTCCTCTTTATGTTCTTCTTATTTTATTTTTTATGTATTATTTTTTTTTTTACTGTTTATGAAAAATTGCTGGCTATTGGTAAAAAATAATTTCCCAAAGGAGACCTCCTGAGGGATCAATAAAGTTTTACCTTACCTTACCTTACCTTATATAGATTTTATGTCGAATGGTTTTCAACCTATTTTTGAGAGGTTTTCACTAGAACACATACCACATAACAGTCTAAAATCAAAGTGGTTTAATCACAATAGTTCCAAAAAGAAAGGAATGAATAAAAAAAGTTCTCAAGTGACTAATTTATTGTCCAAAAGAAAAGTGCACCACAAGTCAAGCGGAGAACAAAAAGAAAAGAGAGAAAAAACAAAGAGAGCGATGATTAGAAAAGACACACGCTGAAAAAAAAGAAAAAAGGTTCAGTAACTAGGAGAACCAAAACACTTTGAATGAGAAAAAAAGTAATCACAGAAAAGAGAAATATAGAATGTACTGTACGTACCCAGGAGTTTCAATTATAATCTGACGCCTGTTGCTGCAGGAGAGGTGGCTTTAAGCTCTGCTGTTGAGGTGATTGTTAGACAAGCTGCAGCTGCTGTGAGAGCAACAGGTGCCGTGAAACTCATGGAACCAAAAACGACATAGAAAAGAGGTTTTAAATAATCATGTGAAAAGACAATTCTCTGAGCAAACTAGACAAAAGAAGTGAGACTTGAATCACCGGCTAATGAGTTGGGGGGGAAAGCTGGTCTTCTATTAAAAATAAAACACATTCCAGATAGAATTTATCAAAACAACAGTCGTTAAATAAAACATTTTTTGGATCTCTGTGCTCTCCAGTAACAAATGCATCATAGACCAGCACCAGGCCCTGGCACAGAGGTCGGGGTCCACTGTTAAGGGTCGACACATCCAAACAAACAAGCTATTTTGCCTCTTTGAAAGGAAGAAACTACAGCTCATTTGTATATTTTAACAATGTCTCGCTGCTGGTGTGGACAAAATGGCTTCTTTAGCAAATGTAATGAAAAAGTCCATATAGGCCTTAAAAGAAAGGATGAGTTTCAAATGCAATTCCCAGCTGTCTCTTCAATCTTGCTATGCTGCTTTCAAAATGGCAGCTGACGGTGCAGGTTTTTGCCTGCACCAAGGGGAACTGAAGGGGAGGAGAAGGATGACATGCAAAAATGACACTATTGTTTAAAATTCTGGGGCTCCTTTTTTTTTTGCCAAGATAGGCAGAGCTGCTTTATTTCACAGTCCTGACATCTTGGTCTCCATTTCATATCTACCTTCTCCACTCAGGAATGCTGGTAATTCCACATCTGGATATTGAGTGATTGGATGAATATTACTTGTGACAAAAATGCAGGTCGTTTTCATTTAGGCTGTCGCACTGAGGCTTATAAAAATGTTGTGTGTGTGAGTGTTTGTTAATATGCACCTGTGATGGACCTCAGTTTCCGCTTCTATTTCCAACTATCTTAGTGAACAAAAAAAACAGAGCTTAATGATGTTTTAAAAATTCACATCACTCTGCGTGATGATGAGTGAAAGAACAAGCAAGTGGACTAAATTGCATCAAAGCAACATTACAAGGAAAATAGAAAAACGTTATCCTGACGGAAACATTTAAATTGGTTATAATTGGATCCTAAACTAAAACCTGAAATGCTTGCTGTTAAATTGCGGTTGTATAATTGTTAAGGGATTTCAAACTCACAGAGGATATCCAATGATTTAATGGAGTTGAAATGGAAAAATAATGATAATATTTTAGATATATCCAAATGAAAACACATTGCTGTTTTCAGAGGACCATGACGCATTAAGTATAAATAAATAACAATATTTAAAATCAGGTTTGTTTCGTTTATGATTTAGATATAAATAATTTAAATTAATTTGACCATTTCTGTAGCATAGTTTTATAAGGACAAGAAGGATGTACCGAAAATAAAGTTGTATAACTAGGAGCAGGAAGCAGGTGATGAATGTTTCATGAGTGCTTTTCATGCAGATAATCATTTTTCATCTAGCGTGAGAGTTCAACACTTTTAAATAAATATATCAAAATAAATAAATATAAAGGTTGCTTATATTTTTGTTAACCCCCATTTGTTTTTTACGTTGTTTTTCAATAAATTGACCTTTTAGCGTTAAAAGAAACATTACTTTGAAGCAAACAATAAAAATCTGACAGCAACATATGTTTATACATCTTTGTCCATGAGTCGTTTTTTCCGTTTAGTGAGTTGAAACTTTCTTTCCTTATCTACTCAAAGTATTTTTGAAGAATAAAAACAAAATGTTATGGGGCTGCTTTATAGTCCCGGATGTTCGGTTCACGAACAGATGAAAGAAGTGTGATCATTAAACGATGGTAGTATGAGGCAGAAAGGAGGGACAGATGACACACCAAAGCTAAAGAAAAGTGATAGAGCTTCTCTGGTCAGAATGAAGGGCATCATTAAAAAAACAAACAGATGTTCCGACATAGGCAATCACTTACAGCTCCAGGCTTTGCCCTTGAAAATGACTAAATCAATCTTGCACTAAACAATTATAGATGAGAGACAACATGGCAGTTATAGTAAATATATTCCGTGATGAAAGATAAATAAACCTTCATTTCTCCATTTAAGAACATGTATCAACATCAGCTCCTGTTTGAGACAGATGTAGTGTCGACAAACTAAACAAAAATAAAAAACAACTAAACTATGGTTTCAGCTACAGCATTTTTTATCGCTGCATTAATAATAATTTAATGCTTTTTTTATTTCTCAAAACCAGTCTTGGTCTTAAAACCACCTGGCATGTTGCTTGTATTGGTCTTTGTTTGGAGAGTTGGAACAAAACCCTACAATTGAATTGAAACATTACGGTCTTGGTTATGTCTGTTTCACCTTACCTGGTCTTTGGCTGTAATAGTTGTGGTGAAATATGAAAGGGCGACTTATCTGTTGATTTAAGTGTCTCTTAAATAGATGTTGGACCGCTATTGTACTCATTATCTGTCATTTTGGTCAAAACTGTCTTTTCATTGAAATATCTACATTAGAAAAACTAATTGAAAAAACAAATTGAAAAAGCGTTGTTTTTCCGGAGATTGACTTTGTTTACCATAACCACGCCCTCTGTGCTGTGATTGGTTAAACATTAAGGTCGGTCACTACATGTCACTATCGATGTCTTCACCTGAAAAGCCAGCTGCGTAATGATGGGCTGGGCTCTTGTAACCTCTTGTTTGCAGAGAACTTTATAATAACTTCAAAGTAATAAGTTCAAAACATCATCATGATGAGGGACTTACTGCATCTTTAAGAGGAAGACTTAAGATTTGAAAGATGTGAGTGATTCAGGAGAGTAGTTTAATATTAGTTGCTCTTTAAGGACTTATTTCTGTTGCTTTAATAAAAAAAAGTTTGCACGGCCGCTCCTCAGAGACCAATAGAAAATCAAAATTACAGCAAGTAATTGTGTATCTTATCTAAAGGGGGTTTATGGTTTGTCTCGATATGAACAAGTTTTATTCTCGACTCGGTCTTGGTCTTGTCTCGATCTTGGTTCTCGACTACAAATCTACTCTGAATACAACCAATCAATTATTAGGTTCCCACTCTAAAGAAAGGTAAAAAAAAAACTATTCAAAACAAGATATGTCAACATTGAATGATATACCATAACCAAAAAAGATGCAAGCACAAGAAGATTTGTTGGATTTAAGAGCCAGAAATGTGGTGTATGATATCGAGGGAGGACAGCAAGTACACGTGACTAACAGCTTTTACTGGAGATGAACAACATTAGATACAAGGGAGAAAACAGCCTGTCAGACATAAAAGGGTAAAGAAAATGAAATGGTTTTAGACCTCGAGATGAATACCTCTCGGCTCATTATATCTGCTGTTGAAAGACCATCAAAAAGAAATCCAACATCTTATCACTCTCAGCAGTGATAATGTGTCAGTGAATGAGTCAGCACACAAATTTAGTTGCATCCAATTGCGGCAGCTCACCAGAACCACCACCTCCACTACACAAGTGCATCTCTGCAGCGAGTTTTTCTTTTTCGCCCTGTCTAAAGCGACTGGAAGGTTAAGTACATGCAAGAGGACATGAATATATAACCACCCACAGGACAGAACCCAAGAAGAGCAAATTACCCAGGGAGGATCACACGAGGATACACAAACTCTTACTGACAATCTGCTTATTCCAGTTAATATTGAGGCTTTTTATTCCGAAATAAATGTTTAATTATTTCCGTATGCATTAATGATTAACGGTTTTCGAGATGAATACAACCACCAAATCTGTATTTGAGATGTATTCTCTCCATATAGTCATATACGATACATCACTTCCTGGACTGCAGTGCAAAAACATTATTTTATTCAGTCCAGGACTACAATTAATTATTAGTATTATTATTTAGGGTTTGATCTTTTTGATGTTGATCAAATTGTGGCTGCTCTTAAATACCTGGAACGAGCTGATCCTTTCTGTGAGGGAATAACAGGACCATTCTTACCAGAGCGAACAGGGTATAAGGATTAACCTTTTCCCAGACGTACGCCTATCTTGATTCTTATAGTGTTCCCATAGGCAACAACAATAGTCTTAAGAAAAATACTGGCAGTTATCTGCAGCTCCCGAAGGCAGTGGAGGAGTGGTGTTGTGTGGCAGAATTTGATGCTGAAGTTAGACCAGCGGTCGCATTCTGCATGAGCTCTGACGGTACAAGACGGCAGACGAGCCAGGTAATAGTTGCGGTTGACAAGTCTGTCCATGTCGTTTAACACAGCTCCACAACTACTGGTTTGTTGGGAATGAAGCATATAAAAAATAAATCTATCATCAGCTCTATTGCTAATTCTATTTTGCATTTGCTGTGATTCCTATTAAAACCTGACAAGTTCAATTGTAAGGGTAAATTTGTTCTCTAACTATTACGTCTAGATAGAGAACAAGGCACGACAGAGTAAAGATCAATGAGCATGTTATTTTTAGATGGTTTTTTTTTCTCTCTCCACTGTCACATCTAAGATTTCAGTCAGTGTTCCGAAACCTGCTTCTGCAATCAGCTCAAAAAGTCTCACAGATGACATGATGTTATCTGGCAAAACCACCAATCTTTTTTCCCCCCTGGTAGATCAGGCATGAACTCCAACACAAGGATTTTCGTCGTACCCTTCGGTCTGGCCTAATGAAATCAATTGAAGGCTGTTTGTTTAAATCATTTGGTGTTCTGTCTCTCTTCATTTAACTTGATTAAATCTGCTCACTGAAGTGCAGCAGTGCATGTTAAGTGTTTTGTCTACTTCTTTGAAATCGATTGATAATTATGGAGTAAACAAACTTAAAGTAATTTAGCAATTCAGGGTTTAAAGATATTGAAATGGATATGTGTTTCTGTAAATGAACGTCTAATTCTGAGGTGTAGGTTTGGAGGTTGACTTAACTTTCATATGTGTGAAGGTCTACCTCAAGGGAGATGAGTAGAATGCAGGCTGGGTGGGACATGTAGTCTTTTTAGGGGTGGTCCATTGTGTTATGGAAAGGGTCCGATGTACAACAAGTGTCTGGCCTGTTACCTAATGATGACGTCGCATAATGTAATGAGATAAAGTAATGTGGTAAGAAACATCAGAAAATCTCTGAGTGATTTTAGCGAGGGGAATCAAGTACAGCAAAAACAATAAAGGACCCAGAACAGAACTTTGAGGGACTCCACACAACAGATCCGCCGTTTCAAATTTCATTTGATTGGCAGATACACTGAAACTGTGCCCAGAAAGGTATGAAGAGAACCACTGTAACACAGACCCAGACAGTCCCACTTCATCCCTCAGTCTTCTAAGCAGGATCTGGTGATAAACTGTGTCAAAGGCTGACTGATGACATCCAGCTCTACTGCTCTTTTGATCCAACTGAGCCCCAGAGGTTGAACAGCTTAGTCAATTGTTTGCTAGAAATCAAACAATGAGTGAAAACACTTTGCAGCTAAATGTGGAAAAAACTGAAACTGTGGTTATTGCTCCTGATGATAAGATTCCAGGGTTGAGTCAGTACTTGGGTGACTTAGGTCAGTCTGTCAAACTGAGCCTGAGAAACCTGGGTGTTGTATTTGACAAAGACATGTCTTGTTCAACACTGCAGAAAACTGACCAGAAACTGTTTCCTTCAACTGAGAAAAATCTCTAAATTTAGGAAAATGTTGTCACAACACGATCTGGAGCTTGTAATCCATGCGTTTGTGTCTTCTCGTTTGGACTATTGTTACAGTTTATTTTCATGTCTAAGAAGAAGGAGCTGTCTCGCCTGCAGTTGATACAGAACTCTGCAGCAAGAATTCTCACCCGCTCAAGTAGAAGAACTCACATTTCTCCAATCCTTAAAACTCTTCCCTGGCTGCCATTTTCTTTCAGGATCAACTTTAAAATGGTCTGTGGATCAGAATCTACTGATGGTTCCTCGCACACGGTTCAGGACCAGAGGAGAGAAATCCTTCCAGGCTGTTGCTCATAAGCTTTGGAAAGATCCTCCTCTCCCATCTTTTCAGGGCATATATTTTTGAGTATTTTTTTTTATTGTTTAAGCGCATTGTGACACTGGTCACTAGAAAAGTGCTCTATATAAATTACTTACTTACTTACTTACTTATTACACATGAAAATGTTATATACACAATACATCAATATTTTCCTCAATCTGATCATTTTAAATGTCCGTTCAGTTGGTTCCTGGTCTGACGACACCTCGAGAACTGTAGTTCATAGTGCATTTTACCACGGTCATTTAATAGAACGACAAAAAGACACTCCTCACTACTCTGTAATAAGTGGGGCTTTTAAAAGAAAAAGTCGCTTCACAATTGAATAACGTCCTTATTTTAAAGGCTAGATGACATGGACCGGTTCCGAAGCGTGAAAATAAAGTTCAAAAGGTTTGTTATGTATAAAAATATAACCTGTGGTGCTGACTTGTCTACTAAGAATTCAACACTAATTCATATGTGATGACAATGAAAGAGCAACTAATGTAAGAACCCAACTCTCCTGACTGAAGTTTTTCTCTCCAAGATGCAGTAAGTCTCTCATCATGACTATGTTTTGAACTTATTACTTTATAAAATTCTTAACCATTTTAAATATTGGCAAAGGAGAGGTTATGAGAGCAGAGTCCTTTATGAGCTTCATTATCAGGCCACCCCGCTTAGTTTATACAATGAGTTCCTAAAAGGTGGAGTCATCCTGGATTTATGATGCGTAGTGACCAACCTCGATGCTTGACCCATCTCCATGGGCGTGGTTATGGTAAACAAGATTTAATATCCAGAGATTTTTTTTTTTAAATGGGTGGGATTCCAACACATTTTCTAATGTTAATATTTCAATGAAAAGAGAGTTTTGTACAGACACATACTGATGAGTACAATAGAGGTTCAAGATCTATTTAAATTAACATTATCAGTTGCCCTTTAAACAGCAATAACCCGAACATATCAGCCAATCATGAAGATCAGAATGTGACAAAATCGGCAGTAGATTAGAAAATGATATGATTGTTTTTTTGCTTTGTTCTTTTATATTAAAAATGTTTCATGTTTGGTACAAATAGTCCTTAAATCTTTCATTTGAAAATGTCTGCAGAGTTAAATGCGATACCTTAGCAATCAGTTCTGGGAAGAAGTCTGCTCCCTCCTAATCATAGGGATGTGCTCTTTTGGACTTTGACGCAGATGGAGGCCATTACTCCACCGACGATTATCTCGTTGACCTTTTCCAGCTGGATCTTATCTTTCACACAATTGTGTCACTATGTTGGATACGTTGAGAAGAGGCTGAGCAATGAAAATGTATTTGTGTACCTTGCTTTTGTCCTGCCATGATCTTTATACAGGTGCAACTATTCCATGAGGTCTAGAAACTCACCGTGACAATGAAGAATGTGAGGGCACACACATTTTATGTACTTCTTTGTAACCCTAAAGGGCGCTTTCTTCTGACTCTGAATCAACCTTTCTGAATATTTGAGTATGGGTATGAAATGGAGAATGAACAGGAAGTCCGTGAGGTCTGTGTTTTTAGACAGCAGGAGGTAATTCTAGCTCACTGGGTAACACATCTAGGGCATTAGGTGAAGGTTCAGCATCCTGGTGGTATGCCTCCCACACGCCAACACTTTTCTGTTGCTTTGGATTAAAGTATCTCCTCAGTCATAGCACACACCTTTTAAAGCACATTTTGCTCCAGTTGTGTCCTTTTGGAGCTTTTTTTGAGTCCAAGATAGCAAAAAAAGAAATAATCCACTCTGCTTGACACCATATATAAAAGTAGATTCAGTGATTATACAATTGTATATAACCGTTTTCAAACAGTCCTTGGATAGACAAATGCGTTGTGACATATTCAGGCTTGTGAGAGTGTACACAAAGGTATGCAGAGTTTGTAATATTTATCAAAGTTTCTTTTGATTTGTCATTTTCAATCTGCAAACTCTCAGATGCACAGCTGTGCAGCAAACAATCCGACAAACAAGACAACAGATAAAAATAAACGCACATAAGAACGGAACTCAAAATATAGAAACAGCTCTTGATAAAATGTGTTTGAATTGTACACCCAGTGCTCAAAAATGATTAAATCATGTTTAGTTGGGTAGAGAGGTGGGTTCACGGCGGAGGAGGATGGCGAGATGATAAGCCTGACAGCCTTCAGGAGGAAGTAGCTCTGCCGTCTCCTTATACTTCTCACAGATAGTGATAGGGTTACGGTGATGGCAGCAGCGCTGTGAGAGCAGAACTTCAAGACAATATTGCTGAAACAGAGATAAATCAGTCCGTCTGATTAAAAAAAAAAAGTTTTATAAATTATACTTGTTTTTTTTTTGTTTATTTCAAACTCATCACATTAACTTGGGTTTAAGTTATTCCTGCAAAATGTATATACTGGACAATTGTACTCTTCAGAACATACACAAGTACAATCCTACAATGAATAACTGATCAAACAATGTTTTGTCAAGATTAAAAAGGTTAGAAATTAACAGATTGTATTATTTCCACACCTTTATCATACTACTTTATTTTATTGACCATAATATTGACTTCGATTCTCAATAATATTGTTTTTATTGATGTAACTGACTTAGTCTGTGTCATATGATCATTGCTTGGTCATGTGATTATTTAGATATTACTCATTCTTATTGAGGCTTTTTATTCCGTAATAAATGTCTAATTATTAATTAAAATTATTAATCTTAGTTATAATTTCTCATGTTAAATATTCCTGTTGATTTTGTAACACATTATGTACATTGTGTTTTAAATATTTCATTTATTGTTGTATTTATAAATATTTGAGTATAATTATTATTTAAATGTGTTTAAATGTTTTCTATTGTGTGTTTGGTTAAATATTCATGAAACATTTTGTGATAAACAGAAACTGAACATGTTCAAGATTAATTTTAAATGACCAAAAATCCTTTACATTGAACTTGTCATCAAACACAATATATCCACTAATTCACATAGTTGACGTCTGATCACGGATCACGTGATGTTTTCCAGTGTGTCCCTTCAGGAAAATAGATAGATATAAGGTTGGAAATTTTATTTTCCTGAGATTGGGGCGAGGGTGGAGTCCTGCTGTGCTTTATTGGCAAAAGGGGTTGTGTTGATGGTCGAGGTGAGGTCATCCTCAAGAAGGTAAACATGTTTACTTCCCGCTGCTCTCTCACCACCATGGTCCTGTTAAAGGTGGCGAGGTAATTGTTAGTCTTTACACAACCCTGTGTTGTGACGAGAGTTAGACACTTATGAAGAAAAATACATTAAATCGACATAAATTAGTTATGCATTTGGACATTAAATATGGCTTTTTAGCTACAAAATATAGGTTTTCTGAATCGTTTTGACTTTCAAATGGATACATAAAGTTCTATGAGTGCTAAATATTACCATTAATGCAACAGAAGATATGATGTTCACAAGGTCAGTGATGGATGGATGAATAAGTAGGTAAGTAAGTAAGTAATAAGCTAAGTTATGAGAGGTGAAAGAGATCAGAAGAGACAAGAGAACATTCTGTTGGAGTTGAGAACCGGTCAGCCAGATAATGAAGGTCTGTGAGTCACACTCCTGCTAATGACCACATCCAGTGTCCACTCAAGACACTTGTTCTTGGGAAAATGATGCACCATTTGAGAGAAACAATACTAAAATTGTGTGTAGAAAATGAAGTCAACAGCTGGTTTCAAAACGTTAATACACAAGTGTATTCATCCCATGCATATTGACAGTGTAAAAAGTGAGTTAAGAAAAGGATGATGCTTCTCAATCACTAGTCAACTCCTGTGCTGTCCCCCTTTTTACCTGGGTACACCATGTGTGTGGGATCAAAATAGTGCACCTCAAATAGCTGGATACGTGAGGAAAATGCTGATGGTTAGGTGAGTACTGCACTCTGATGAAAAGTACTGCCCGACTGCCACATAAACAACCCAGGAAACGATAAATTTGAGCTAAAACACGTGTCAGTGAAGGCATCAATGCTCGGGTTGCAAAAGAAATCCACATTTTTCCCACTAGACAAAAGACACTTTGAGAAGCAATGTGGACGTGAGTGAAATAATGACTAGCAAGGCGCATCACAGTGAGACAATTTGACAGCTCCGTGTAATTTGCCAACAACCCGTCCTTTAGAAGAAACTCCCACAGGAACTCAGACTCAAGGCCTGGATGAATTTATAGATAGCTTTAGACTAGCTTAATGCGCAGCCTTCTAAACCAGATTTGATCATCTATTCCACTTTAAGTTGATGGTTTGTTTGGCATGTTGTATGTTGTTTTAAAGCTCAACGTGACCTGCTTTTACAACAGATCCAGCTGTAATGGACCAAATATTTATCAGTCAAATACATGTTTGCTCAGTGACATTTTGTAAGCCTTTACATATTATTCAGGCATATTGTTTATTAGTGAAGCGTGACCTTTACAAACAAGACACATATTCATTCTAGGTCTGTTATCTGTCTTTTTTAAACAGCAAACTATAAAAGGTACTACATAGAGTTTATAAAATGTATAGAAAATATGTTTACTGGTCGTCTCTGTTATTTTATCTGGAATCAAGGAGATTCTAAAGGTTTTTATCATTCACTAGTATAGCTTTTCCTCATACCTACATTTGTTCAGGACTATATTACTCAATTTAATAACTACTATTTAATGTGATGAAAGTCCCCCAAGAGATTGTCCCTGAAAGTGGAATTATTTTACTTAATATAAAGCTTATCAAACAAGCCAATAAACATGTCAGTAATTGATCTTGTAGATGTTCCCAATTATAAAGTGTAATTTATTAACCCTAAAATGTGGATGTATAAAATCACATGAGCTACAATCTAAAATAACAAATTAAATAACTAAAAAGCAAGTATATACAATTTTATTTTAATCTGCAATTGTATAGTTGCACTTTTACTGCTATCTACTCTTGAAGTAGAACATGTAATGGATGGACATTGGTACTGAAGTGTCTCTGTCTCTACCAAATGTTCTTGGAGATTTAAAAACATATTTGACAGAAGATGTTTGGAAGTAAACTTTTGTCAAACGAGCTCTTACAGATACAATTTTTGGATGAAAGAGTACGTAATGTATTTGACGTACAGTGGCAGAGAAATGTAGCGAAGAAAAAGCGAGTTAAGATGATCAAATGTATGCAATCATGATATGTGTAATGTGTAATGTTTCGTCCTTGTTGTGAAATATATTTTCCAATCTTCCACTAGTTTTCATTTCAGTCTCTCAGTGTGTCAGCAATATACTTCCCTGAACTCAGAGTCCATCAGTTCCTTTGAGACTGAATGCTGCAGTGTTTTTGCTTTTGCAGGTATTTTGTTGGTTAATGTTGTTTTGTGGCTTTTCCAACTGTGTCGCGGCGTTGCATTTGATGAGAGCTTTCTCGGCCATCATTCTGACGTGACGTCGAGTACATTTCTATTTTTATATTCTGGTCATTTAATATTCAGCATTCATTCCATTATATGTTTTTCATGATTAAACTCGGTGGTAGACAGTGATGCGACCTTTTCAAATGCTGCTGGCATGTTTTTTTCATTAGCCCAGCCTATTGATAATGGTGGATTTTAAAAAAGGAAACTGTTATCTGCTCTTACCTGAATGCATGTCCCTCTCTTCTTTAAATATATTATAATTACTTCACAGTTCAGTTTTGAGTTACAGGCCACAAATAACAGTTGATTCAAAACTCTGAAGCGAGAATTCTGACCTGCTCTAGTAGAAGAACTCACATTTCTCCGATCCTTAAAACATTTCACTGGCTTCCAGTTTCTTTCAGGATCCACTTTAAAATTCTGGTTCTTACTTTCGGAGCTATCCATGGTCAAGCTCCTCAGTGATCTGATCCAGCCTTACACCCCAGCTCGGGCTCTGAGGTCTGTGGATCAGAATCTACTCATGGTCCCTTGACACGGTTCAGGACTAGAGGAGAGAAATCCTTCCAGACTGTTGCTCCTAAGCTTTGGAACGATCTTCATCTCTCTTTGCGCTTGATGGATCTACTGACTCCTTCAAGAAACATCTTAAGACATTCTTATTTGTGCAGGTTTTTCCTCCATTTTCTGGAACTCCAGGGTTGTTCTCGGTGTTATCTTGATCTTTTAAGTATATATTTTATTGAGTATTGTTTTGATTGTTAAGCGCTTTGTGACACTGGTCTGGAAAAGCGCTCCTATAAATATAAATGACTTACTAATTTATTTACTTACTTACTTACTTACTCAAGTGACTCAAAGCATCCTTATAATCAAATGATATTTCCTAATGCTTAACCCTTTTATGTGTCTGTACACCAGTAACTATAGTAAGCAGTAATAATAATAGAATCAAGATTGTGATTAGTGTATTAGAGAAATATAATTTAACATTCATAATCAACTGAATCAACATTATTTCATTCTTTTATTCTGTAATGACGTCGTAGAATCCTGCGTCATGTTTACAACCCTGGCAATAAAAGATAATAATATATATTTAGTATGGACTATTGCCGCTTCTTGTGTCACGTCCCCCTGCCGGGGACGTTTACTTTGTATTGGTTTTTCCGATCCCTTCCATTTTCTCTCTCTCTATTGACAGTTCCCAGGGCTGCGCTCCGCTTGATCCACAGCTGCTGACAATCGGGCGATCAACGACCAAGAATAAAGCCAGGACACACCCGACAGTCCGCTTCAACAGGTTTCTTCTGATACCCTGGTAAATCTTGCTGCTGCCCGACCTTCTGGATACCTATTTTGTTCTTGTTCCTCGATTGTTGACTACTTTTTGAGTCAGCGTTTTTTTTGTTCTCCTCGGTGAGTTGCCATCCAATTTTGTTTCTCCTCTCCCCTAGTAAGTAAGTAAGTAATATTTATTTATATAGCGCTTTTCGAGACCAGGGTCACAAAGCGCTTAAACAATCAAAACAATACTCAAAAAAGTACATACTTTAAAGATCAAGATAATACTGAGAACAACACAGGAGTTCCAGAAAATCAAGGAAAAGCCTGAACAAATAGAAACGTCTTAAGATGTTTCTTAAAGGAGTCAGTAGAGTAGTGGAGTGCGCGTCTTGCAGCCACACCAACCCTGAACTGTCTTTCTCTTTCTTTTTGGACATTTTGTTGGATATCGCGAACAATTGTTTATGAACTGAGAAACAGGACGCTAGAGCAATACTTTTATCTTGTGAATTTTTGTTGTACTAAAGTGCGTATTTAGTTACCTTGCCGTTGTTATCTATCTTTCTTCCGCAATTGGGTCTTTTGTTAAATAAACCGTAACATATTGGGGCGAGAGGCGGTGGGCACCCCTTAAGTTGACATTGAACTCCACACAGAATGGAGGCAGGTTGTCTTTAAATGAATAATCTATTATATAATCTTTATATTTATTCAACTCGCCACCATTACTCTTCCCATGAGTCAAATTAAGGGAAGCAACAGACGATGTAGTCAAGTCGTTGTAACTGAAATTCAGGAAGCTTCGTGCCAATTATTGTTCCCATTTTTCTCTTCCTGCAACACCACCTCATCTCACCGCTGTGCGTGTGTGTCAAAGAAACACAATGAATAGGACAAAAGTATGTAATTATCAATCCTACCGTCTTTTTTCTGTAAGCCGTGAACACACAATACGATTACCGTGGAGAAAAATAATTATGAGTAGTTCTGTGTCTACCTAGATTAGGTAGAAAATGGAGCACTGCAGTCCAAGCAGTGAATAGATAAAGTCAGTATATTATTATCAACATGAGAAGGTTTTTTTTTATGTAAATGTAAGAATCAAGCAGCAACGAAACACATCGTGCCACAACTTATACTTTATAATTTCATCGTCAAATGCAAATGGACTGGATGAATCATTGTTTTGAATCTCAAGAGGTGTTTTTTTTTTTAGACTTTCCCAAGTAAATGATAAAGTATATACAAGAAAAAAAAGGAATTGGGCTTTAGCAAGCTGTAAGCGATGTCTCATGTGTTGCATAGAAAATCATTTTAGTGACTAAGTTTATAAAGATTAGCCCGTGACCAAGAGACCGTGAATGAAAGCAGCTAAAGCGGGTTTACATGTACGGGTAATAGGCTTCTTTAAGGATTAAGTATGGTGATTTTTGAGAAGAAAAAAAAAAGAATTAATTTGAAAAGAGGTCATTTTTGTTTATGATGGACTGGAGTGTGAGAGCCAAAGGAAATGACTATAGCATAATGTGTTGTGTTCGTCTATCCATCTATATATCTGTAGGATTATGTATTTGTCAGTTTATCCATCTATCTCTCTATCCATCTATCCATTTATTTATCTATCACGATCACTGCTGAAATACACCTTTCGCAGAACAGTTGTCCAGTTATCTCCATTCTGGATTTCTACAGGAATGCTCTTCCCTGAATGACAATAATGCATTCTTCTTTCCAACTTCTCCATTTACAGTACATATGCAGTTACATAGCCCGAACACCTTTTTTATTATCAATATCCTTTTTGCACGGCAATACCAGAGCAAGGCTATACAACCTGCACGATATACAGCATCTCCAGCTATGGATTCTCATGAATGTATTTCCGCCACACTAATGGCTGCCTTGGTGCTTGGTTCTGTTTTTCTGTTGACTTTTTTTGTGTCCTCTCTTGTTTCATTATTTTATTTTTTACTGCCACACTGGCAGTTCAAGTTTTTAAATCTGATTCTACAACAGGCGGTAAATTCGTGCAGTAGTTCTTGTGATTTAAGCGTGACAGTTAATGGTCCAAACTTCAGTGAAAGATCAGTCACAATAGTAAACAGCTGAAATCCTTTTTTGACCGTGGAGGAGCTGGCCAGCTCCTTCAGTGGCAGGCTCAGGCACCCCCAGTGTAGGACGGAGTGTTATAGAAGGTCCTTCATCCCAACTGGTGTCAGGATATTTAACTCTCTACTTTAAGTATCCTGATGCTAATCCGTAGTGTGTTTTTCTTTTTCTTCTTGTGTGTTTTTATTTTATTTTATTTTATTCTATTTTATTTTGTTAATAGTGTTAAATTTCTAATATTGTAAATAATTTGTATATTTTTGAGATCGTTTTATTTTTTTTTATTATCTCTTATTATTTATTTTTTCCTTGCACTTTATTTTTTTCAACTGTGCTGTTGTAAAAGTGTGTTTCCCCTCTGGGGATGAATAAACATATTCTATTCTATTCTTAAGTTAGATCTTACAACAAAGAAACGTGTTTATCCCTTGTGTTAGCTCAGGTTCAAGTTGACCCGAAGACAGTGGTGGAGGGCGTTCGGGTCTCCTTGACCCAGAGATAACAAAAGGGATAAACACATTTCTTTTTATTAATTCATAAATCGCTTTTCGCATCTTTCCATGTTTGCCAAAATCCTGGTTATGAACTCAGCAGATAGCGTGTGTATAAAAAAATAAAAAGTCATAAAATCTTCATATCTTTTAAGGTAATGAGCACATTCACATTTACCATTAGGTAATTTATGACTGTCATCAGACTGCCATGAATTCTAATAGGCATCATTATACTTTGGGAACAGATGGTATCTTCAAATTACAGTTCAGCACATGATGTTATAAAAATTAGAACATTGATAGTTTTTGAGAGTCATGGTGTTGATTTAAGGACTAATGAAACACAGAATGTGTTATTGCCCATTAACAATTGCCTCTAATAGCTGTATAAATGTTGTATATTTGTACATTGAGCCAGTTTCTGAGGTACAGTTGGATTTAATTTTTCAATGTCGTTGGTTATAGATGTTAAAGGATCGGCGTGGATGACACACTAGACGCCTGTGACATTGGACTTTGTACAGCTGCTCCTCTCCTGTCTGCGCAAGGATTTTGAGAATTAAGAGATTATTTCATGGCACTTGAGACAGTTCAACACACGGGAGAGAAATGCAGTTTAATCCTCAAGTTTGTGCTTCGTTTCACATCCAATTTAGCAGTGGCAAAGTTGAAGGTAGTCACATTAGTGACAAGTGAATCTGTTTGAATTGTACTTCATATTTAAGATTCAACATCTATTGATGATTCACTATTCATGCATTATAAGTAGAGCGCAGCAGAAACAGAATAAATTCATATTTTCAGTGTGAAACTTGCTACTTATGCACACTCTTAGACACACACACATTCATTTACACAGCCGCAGCAACAGATGATGTAGAGCCTAGTCAGGGAGAGCACAGTTGTGTCGAAGACCAGGACCTGAACCACCTGAACCTTAAGCGGCATCATGGGTGGCTACTACTGAAAGAACGCCTCGTAATCCTTTGAAAAGGAACTTTAAATGGCAGCTAGAGGATCAAGTTCACGGAGTCCTGTAAAAAAGGGTTAATTAAAACGTTTTCCACATGTCCTTCCACTCAAAGCCAGATTAAAAATGCATGTACAGTTTTCATTTAAAGCGAGTGTGGTGCTTTAAAGTAGGAATCAGACCACTCAAAATTTTCTAAAGCACAGTGCAGTGGCCATCAGGCTGTTCTTTGGTGTGGTCTGCCGAAAGAAGAACGCATCAAAGCTGCAGGGACCAACAAATTTAACAAGTGTAGCAAGGTGAAGAAGGTCAGCCTTTTTTTCTTTTTTGTTGGACTTAACCAGGAATGTGTGGAGAAGGTGATAAATGGAAGGGTGAGGGACAGAATTAAGTGCATGTCCACCTGACAACATACCCCTTTTATTGATGAGCTCCTGCAGATGGAGTGCACCTTTATACACGGACCTCTCACGTAAGGCCACTAATGTACAGCTGATCTCCTTAATGCTCGCTGCTTCTGAAACACTCACAGTGTTTGATGTTTGTATGTTCTTCCCTGCTTGTGAAAGTTTACATCCTGCACTCCGGTTTCCTCCCGCCGTTGAAAAACCCACATAGGTTTTGCAAAACACAGCAAATACTTCACTTACAGATTCACATTTCAATATTTATTATTTGTTAAGCATATTTCTGGCAATCATGGCCACTTTTCCAAAATACTGTAAAGCGAATATTTGATGTATTCTGCATCAAATTTTGGAATACATGGCCATCATATATTAGCTTCTTTTTTTTTACCAGCGTGCAAGAGTCTTGTCCATTTTTTGCATTCTAGCTTGCTACAAGCTACTTGGTCATGTGCAAAAACAGCCTGGTTAAAGGCAACTAATATTTTGATTTGAGTGTTTCTTAAATGGATCTTGGACCTCTATTGTTCTCATCCGTATGTGTCAATGAGATTAAATCTTGTTTACCATAATCACACCCACTCTGCAGTGATTAGTCAAGCATCAAGGTTTGTCATAGCGTGTCATTAATCCCGGAAGTCTCTGGCTCTAAAGGATTCATATATAAAGAAAGAAGCAGGGTGTTCTTTGCAGCTGCTGAAGGAGTGAAGCCCATTATTAAATCATAATAGACTCCGCTCACGTAACCTCTCGTTTGCCAAAATTAGAGACGGGGTAGAACTTTGTAAAGTAATCGATCAAAACATCATCATGATGACGGACTTACTGCATCTTTGAGAGGAAGACTTCTATATTTTAAACATGCGCGGAGAGTTGGGTTTTATAATTAGTTGCAGTTTAAGTACAATCATAAATTTGAGAACCAGAATATGGAGTCAGTTTGCGTGTTGTATGTTTAGGGCAGATGGTTAAAACATATTTTATTTATTATATTTTACATTTTTACTACAACACATTATATTAAATCCATTGTTCAGGCTGTCCCTCGCTTCTCGACCTCAGGAGCTGGGATAGACTCCAGCCCTTGCTAAAGGAATCAGCGACTGAAAATAAATGAATACATTTCTCATCCCCTGGCACTGTGACCAGTCACAGGCCTGCTCAGTGAGGAGCTGGGGTTAGAGACTGAAAAAAAAAGGGATCATGCAGCTCAGGTGTGAATGATGTATGGATTAGACAGCAGGGTTCCACCGTGATCACAGAAGTGTCAACAGATCGTGAGCTCACACGTACATCACTGAGTTAGATATGACGCTTTTCACACATGTATAGCAAATGACAGCGCAACAATTGTAACAGTCAAAAATGTGCATATGTTTAAATGTTAAATATTGAAAAGGAACTCTTGAATATTAACTGGCTAAGCAGTGGGCTCTTGCAATCAAAGAGACACAGAGGCACACAAAAAAAAACGACAAATTGAAAAGGAATATTACACGTGTTTTTACATGGGAATCAAAGGACTTTAATTAGCAACTTAATTAAAAATGAAAAAAGTGCCGATTGATGTTTTTATTGAGATATTTTTTCCTGTTTTGCAGCAAAAGTCTCAGTTGTCATTTTTGAGGTCATTTGAAGAAGCTCAGTAAAAGTACAAATGAAAACGTTTTCAAGAAGAGTTTTATTTGTACACGATAGTTACAGAGTCACTTATTGATAGATTTACTGTAGTAAATCTATCAATAGATCTTGACCTTTAATAGGAGTGATTTGTCATATTGACGCATTTATTCGACTTGAGCTATTATTGATGCAAGTTGACAGATCCATTGACACAGTAAGTTGAATTTCATTCAACACTTCATACCGCAACGTAAAATCTATCACAACTGATCAACTGAGTTCATTATAATTATAACCGAGAAAGGTGTCTTTGTATAATTTTACTTTCCGAATCTTATCTTGGATTTTCCTATCACTCTAAGACAAATTATAATAATTTAGTAGCGGCGATCATTCAAGTGAGCTCGGCTGGCTAAGGGTTGCTGGATAAATTTTAAACTGCTCTATTATAAAAGTTGTTCGACTATGTGTGACAAATTTCAATGATAGTCCTGTGTGTTAAATATATTCCAACAGTTAAATACTGTAACGTATCACGAGCCGTGGAATACTGTGTGTGAGGTCCCACAGCTGCAGGCTGACAGCACCCCCTCTTCAGGAGACCGTGAATCTCTGTCACTGAGGAGGCTGTACAGTGATGTTAGTGACTGTGGCAGGTGGGAAGGGAACTTAAACATGGATAAGTGCTTTGCCGACAAGTCGGTCTGTAACACTTCTGGCCTGAGCGAACTTACCAAACCTGCCTTTTTTCATCACTTTGTTGAGTCCATTCTCACGGGCTGTTTTGATGCTGCTGCTCAAGCCTACTATGGAGGTTGTTTCTGGTTGGAGAAATAGGTTCTAGTCAATTTTACATTCCTGTCCTGAATCCATTGCTCCATTTCTAGGGCGGAATTATACATGATGAAACAGGTACGGAAAGAACAGGTTTAATCCGAAACAAATCAGAAAACAATCTGAATTTGATGTTTTCTTTTTGTGGTAAAATGAGTTTGACACCCCAGAGGTACAGGTAGGTTGCTTTGAGACCAGTGGAAATCCACTTCTAGCTGCCTGGTATTCCTTGCACTCAGTTAAAGGGTATAACATGTTAAGCTGGAAGTATGCGCTGGAAAAATTAAAGTAAGTAAATAAAAGTTATTTGTAAAGTGCCTTTCTAGACCAGGCTCACAAAGCGCTTGAAGAATCAAAAGCAATACACAGTTAAAAATAAATACAGATTTAAAAACTCTTAATGGCCAAGACAACATCAGACAAACACAGCAGTCCCAGAAGATTAAGAAAAAGTCTGCACGAATAAAAATGTCTTAAGATGTTTCTTGAAGGAGTCAGTAGATCGATCAAACACAGGGAGAGGAAGATCGTTTCAAAGCTCAGGAGCAACAGTCTGGTAATATCTCTCCTCTCGTCCTGAACCTTGTGTGCGGAACCATAAGTAGATTCTGATCCACAGACCTAAGAGCCCGACCTGGGGTGTAAGGCTGGATTAGATCAATGATGTAAGGAGGAGTCTGACCATGAATAGATCTGAAAGTAAGAAGCAGAATTTTAAAGTTTATCCTCAAAGAAACTGGCAGTCAATGCAGAGTTTTAAGGATCGGGGAAATGTGAGTTCTTCTACAATAGCAGGTCAGAATTCTCTCTGCTGAGTTTTGTATCAACTGCAGACGAGACAGCTTCTTCTTGTTTAGACACAAAGTGATACATTATTCAAAAATCAAACTTTGCTAATTTTCTACTCACCCTAATTTTGATTAAATGGATTACGCTAACAGAATAGACCTAAGACTGGAAGCTCTCGCGACATTTACCTGGAGTACTTTCTGTCTCTGTAGCTGTTAGCCTTTTAAGTTTTGCTATTAACAGGCCTAAGATATAGACTTGTTTAACATTTTCTGGAACAATTTCTCTTCTTAATCAGGACATTACAGAAGAGCATGGAGATGGAGCTATTTGGATTTTTTTAATTGTGTCTTCAAGGACAAAGGTGAAGACGAAAACAACGGAGAATGGTTTGCTGCGTTAAAATGGACTTAAAATGTTGCCTATAACTCGAAAAAGAAACAGTCGACATGAGGTTGAGTAGAAAATAGTCTTACCCTTTAATAAATGTATTATGGTTAGTTTTTTGCAAATAATTGAAAAGGTTCGTTGAGGGTAGAAATTATAATTAAAAGTAAGTAATAAGTAAATTAAATTTATAGAGCGCTTTACAAAAAGTCTGTTTTAAAAATATAACACTTAACTAACCAATTATGTGCAAACATGTACCATAATACCCAACTTTTTTCAAAGTTTTATTTAGTCAATGTAGGGGGAAAGGACAGGCCAGTTGCATAAGTTATACTTCTCATGAATTCTGAGTTGGCCAAGGCTGATGAGCTCAGGATCTGCTAAAGAGTCCTCAGGCGTGTCCTTCACCAGTATAGACTGGACAAATCTATGAGTAGAAACCACATATATTTAATACTAGTTATATATTATTTAAAGCCTTTTTAACCTCCCTGTGCTTTGATAAACCTCCCACACCTCCTTCTTTCCTTTAACCTGTCAGAGAATCACCTGCTAGTAAGCAACTGCCTCAGGCAGGTTCAATGCCACAACTCTTGGATTACTTTGTCATCGACAGGAAAATAGTTTCACAAAAACACAATCGTGCAGAGCAAGAGCATGTTGTGGTTGCAAAATAGACAAGAAGCTGAAGGCTGAGGCTCCTTGATACTACCGAGCTGAACAAGTAAGTACTACTGAACACCAGCTTATGATCTCACCTGCACGCATTAGCATTAACTCCATGATGGAATTACTTGACAACAGTGAAAAACAGACTCTTCTATGACCCTGTAAAACATTTGACAGTTTGATTGATTGACACATCGTTTTATTATAATAGGGTTGGGATTATTTTTACACTATTTTTTTTTTCCGAAAGAGCTGTAAACAAGAGTTTCCTGCTTTTTCAATTGATGATATACACAAAACTTTTCTGCACCTCTGAACAGAAAATTAAAAGGAATACATTTTCAATACGATCAGCACATTTTTACCTTAAAGCGTTTTATGAAGATTACTGCTGTGGTAGTGAAGCCTTGTTCTGTAACACTGCACGTCACTCCATCATGTAAATGCATCGCAGACAGAGTAGAGTGCTTTTATTTTTTTTGCTGCTTCGTGTCTCAGTCTTACTATCGTTCTTTCCTGCTGACAAAATGAGAACACTTTTTTTTTTGTCTTGATTTCATTGTTCGCTTTTTCTCCTCTATTGAAAAGAAATGGTTTTCATTTCTATTTTTTGCATGAAAAAAGACAATTGTCTCCTTCTGAAATCCTCATCATTTTACAGGAAAATCAAACCCACGCCTTTCTTTGACTAAATGGCTGACAACAAATATCAACTAGAATTAATAGTAATAGATATTTTTTACTTGTGTTTCTCAGCAAAAAAAAAGAGAGCCTGCATATACAGTATTTGCAAAGAGGAATCTTCAGTTTTGCTGAATAACAAATGACTGAAAACAGAAAGAAAAAGTTAAGTGAATCTAAACTTTAGTCATGAGGCTAACTTTAAATTAAAATACCCGATTATTATTAGAAACTGGATTAGTTAAGCCTTCACATTTATATTCCTGTGTGCACACATTATAACAATAAGTACGGGATTCATTTATTAATATTTATTTTCCTTTTCTTTCTTTTTAACATATTATCTTTTATATTCGGCTCATTAATAACTAAAGGGCTTTAGAGTTTTAATCGTTTATTTTTAATAAGTTCCCGTTAAAATGCAGCTCACAATAACGTAAGTTGTTAAAACACCGGAAGAAAGCAATAAGAAGTTAAGAAAAATTAATTTTAATTAAACTGATCTCAGGGAGTATTGTTGAGTTGTTGTTTTTTTTTATCTTAGTTCCTCATCCAATTAAATGCCCACTCCAGCTTAAGGCCAGGAATCACAGGCATCCTCAAGGAGATTAAACCAGGATACATTAGTATTCTAGCTTTATAGTGTTTAAGGTAGATACATCGGTATTATGGCTTATCAGAGACTTCATCAAGCTTTGGCCTTTGATCCTTTTATAGTCTTGATCCAATTAGTTAAGCAGCTCTGTATAAAAAGCTCTTGATCTCAATACACTCACTAATTCAGCTTTCACTTTTTTTTGTACCACACTGTGCTCCTCTGGCTATGTCTTTATTTCTTTAATTTAGAAAAAGCTCTCTTTTTTCTTCATCTGTAAACACTGATTGTCTGTCTTGCCTTTTGTTTGCTTTCCATTTCTTTTATCTCCTTTCTACTCGCAAAAGTCTCCCTCCGCGGACAGGAAGTTGCTGAGTGATGCTGGAATAAGATGCAGACATTTCTGTTCCACAACACAAAGCAAGACAAACACACACAATGCACATCTTTTACAAGCCGAGTATGTTGACTCGGCTTTCCTCACACTGAGGAAGGCATTTTTTTTAAAAATGTGACTGCCAGCAGGCTGAAGCGTTGCCTAAGTCGAAGGCTGGAAAATGGAAAATAAAAAGCTGTAGTAGCCGTGAGAGGAGACAGGACACGACAGCCACCAATGTAGAAACTATTCCTACATGTATCACATTTATTTGACGTTGACTTTCTTTATTAGCTCAAAGCTAGCTCATAGTCAGTGTCTTGACATTGTTGTATTAGCGTCGTGTTTGTCCAACTAATCTGAAGCTAACATCACTAAATCATTTAAACAATTTGCATCAGGATAGTTGTTTGTAATGGTGATGTACTGCTCATGGACACTTTACTATTTGCACCACTTGGAACCAAGGTGTTCTCTTAAAGAATTGTTTACTTGAATGTGTTGACTGCAGAGACGCAGCAACGATCCCCCAGGCTTCTTCCCGAGTCTTTATGTTGGAAATGTGTTCATCTCTTCACAGGCTTGCAGGCTGAATGCGGTCTGGCCTGGTGCCCTTGACAATAATTAGTTCATTTCCCCCTGAGTCTTTGCTATCGAAACGTTTGTTCATCAAATGTGGACAGAGAATAGTGTGACAGGGTAAAAAAAAAAGACATTCCCGGACACAGATAGGTCAGTTTATAAGATGTATAGGTCTCTTAATATCTAATAAATGACAGTGGCCTAGTTTCCCAGATTATTTAATGCTACCTTCTTAAAGGCGACTAAATGATGGAAAAATGTTGGACTAGAGTATGTCTATTAATTTTACTTAATCACATATAACTTCATTATGACTCTAATTCTCTGCTGGTATTGTTTGTCCGCTTCATGTGTGACAATGGAATTTGGGGAGCACAGATGTCTCTAGGAACTGCTAGGAACTGGACTCTAAGGGGTAAACGCCACCTCTGACCTTAAGCGAAATAATTTATTTTAAAATAAATAAATTCGATGCTCATGTTTTAGCGGAAAGTAAGATAATTTACGGCTTGTGAAACCGGAATGGAGATACAACAGCAACCTCACCTCATTGTGCCTCAGACAGAATTCAGACATGCAACCATTGAGACAGCGAGACATGTATGATCTGTTCTCTTTCTCACTCACTGAAATTTCGTTTAAAAAAACACAGCATAGAGTGATTGTATAAATATAAATATAAATAAGTTATAAATAGTGCACTATAATATAAACAGAATAAATAAATGTTTTAAATATTGCATATGATAAATGTATATAAAAGTATAAATGTAAGTAAAAAATAGTGCAATATATATATAATTAGAACAAATAAATAATGTTTTAAATGGTGCATTGCTTGAAGTTATATTGCATTCAGCAGCTGATGGCCAGAGGGAAGAAGCTGTTGCTAAATTTTTCTGTTCTGCAGCGGATACTACAGAACCTTCTGCCAGACGCAAGGAGAGAGAACCGTCCATAGAGGGGGTGGGTTGGGTCGGGTCGGACAGAACTCTGTGGGCTCTGTTCAGGCAGCGTGATTTTGCAACGTCCTGGATGGGGGACGTTAGGATGGGGGACGTTCTCCAAGTCAGTTTAACGCGAGACTAACATACAGATTTAAAATGCAGTAAGTCCGTCATCATGATGATGTTTTAAAGTTAATGCTTTATAAAGTCCTCCCCCGTCTGAAATCTCAGCAAACGAGAGGTTACGAGAGCTGAGTCCAATATGATTTAATAACGGCTTCACTCCTCCTCCAGCGAGCTGTAATCACACCTTGCTTTGTTTATACAACGACTCCCTTGGGGGCGGAGACTTTCTGGAACCGGGGATGCTTGGTGGCAAACTTGACCAATCACGGCAGAGGTGGGTGTGGTTACAGCAAACAAGATTTCATCTCCAGAAAAACAAAGTGTTTTCGTTGGGCGGGGCTTAAGCACATTTTCTAATGTTAATTTTTCAATGAAACGACTACACAATGAAATGTAAAATGAGACAAAATTCTCAGTGATCAAACCACGTCAAGGATTTTTATATCCTCCACTTGTACAAGTACTTTTTTTTTAACAGCTACCACTAAGGGCTTCTTTGGCTTGATCTTAAGGTTCTTCTAATAAGTAGTGTACTAATTGTTAGTATGTGTTCCCCATTCTTATGTGTTACTGAAGGCAGTAAAGAACCTTAGTTATGCTCTTTACCCTTGTGTTATCTCAGGGTCAAGGTAAACGACCTCACTTGCTTCCATACATACATATGCAGTGGTGAAGGTCACTTACCTTAAACAAAAGGCAACACAAGGGATACCACAAACACATTTGTTTTTTGGAGTTCTGGGTCACCTTGACCCTGAGATAACATGAGGGTTAGGAAGAATCAAATCTAACTTTTTTCAGTAGTGGGATGTGGCACATTATATTTGTTGGGTAAATAAAATTCTGTTTGTCATATACAGCAACTTTCACTGTGTGACTGTGCAGTTTATCAAATTTATGTCATCCTGTGTCACAGTCCTGTACGCTTGGGAGCAGATTTACTAAAGATATCCACGTACTTTAACACCAGCCATACCGTTTTAGATCTGTTCTTTGTCCTCTATTATGCCAGATGGCGTCATATGCTTGAGTCTATCTAAAGTCACCCTGGTGAAAAGTAGGAAACAAATCTGATTTAAATAGACGTGTTTGCCACAGTTGAACACACAGTAATGACATATTGGTGTCCCACCATTGTCACAAACGCAGGGAGTGGTTTGGGAGGAGGAGGATTATTCACTCGCATTTGAATCACAATATTAAATGGCATTGCTTGTTATGATAGGAGCAATGGGTTATCCATTCATAAAGGCATAAGTCAAGTATTCAAAGATGAAAATAAAATGTTGAAAGGCAAGAGTGACAAAAGAACTTTCAGCTCTCTCAAAAGTAAGATTGTAAGATACTGATACACCACCTGAAAAGAAACTTTTGCTGCATTTCTATGCTTCTCTATTTAGTCCAACGATGATATTAAAATACAAAAAGAAATAAAAAAGATTTTAAAAAATGATTGATTGGAACCAGTATCAGAAAAAGCCAAAGAGAATACCCATGCCTCTTCAATAGAGTCTGGGTAAGAGGTGGAAATTGATTTCCGACACATTTGGCTCCATATAGTCAATGAAAAGAGCAGATACAGCATCTCATGGTAGTGGGTATGAGTCTTGCAGCAAAACGTGATTTCCACGCTCAAGTTAAGTGTGTATATAGAGGATTATTGTCATATCCTTCAATGGGGCCTTGAATTCCTGGCAGCGCCCCTGGCCATGCTCTGAAGATTTTGCACAAATGAGGATCTAAGTTAATCTTCTCCGACATGCCTTTATATTGAAATGTTGTCGTTAGAATCTTTGTTGCTTAAAAACAAATGTTTATGATTTTAAAGTAAAAAAAAAACCTACTAAATCTTCACATAATGTGGTATAAAGAGTCGCATTTTAAAGATGGTCATTTATCTTTCAAAACATGACCGTAAAATGTAATGCAGACAACGTCATAAATATAAAAGATTGTTTATTCAGGTAAATCACAGGTTGGCTTCCGAAAACACAAAATTATGTTTACAGATAAACTCATCCATCTTGCTCGTCCGACAAATCCCAAATGGCACAGGGTTGGATTTTGAAATAAAGTTACCAGCTGGCAGGCAAGTCGTTCTACTGCAAGGAATGATTTATTGTCCGTGTTTGTTGGGGATATTTTGTTGGCATCATGAAGTTACTGCAGCAGGAGGGAGGTTTATCTGCATTGTTTCAGATTTCTGAGGTCTATCAATTTAGACTGCAAATGTCCGCAGAGGGTTGGTTGGTACTATAGACTCCAAGATGGTCACTATCCGAGTGCAGTGTGACCTCAGCATGAAAATAAGAATAGATATTAAATATATAAGCTGTACCGAACTGTCACAGTTCAGAAACGATATGGTATCCAAAAGTCACTGTCTCTTAATTCAAAACTGAATCCAATTTGGACAAAAAACAAAACGGAGTAAAAAATGCAGGGGCACGGCTGGAGTGGAACTCAGACGACAAACTAAAAAAGAGAAAAAACTCAGTAACAACTACATCAGGAACAGTGTCAGGAATATCCAAAATTCAATTTCCCGAAGCAAACAGGGTAGAGCCAAACCTGGCCGGGAGATGCAATCAACTCTCGATCTCTTCCTGCTTTGGAACACCCAGATCAGAATCAGCTGTGCCCTAACCTGCGCCTTATCCCCGTCTATCACAACCCCTTCAGTTCTAATTAACCACGCCCCTTGGAACTCTACTTAATCCTACCCTTTGTCTGTGTTCATTGTGAGGTCTACGTCTTTCCCTTTGTCTCCCACAAAACCCTTTTCTGACCTGGATTAAAGACTTTGCCATTCAGAACTTTTGCGCATACCTGCTTTTTGAATTAACCACGGAGGTGTTTTTAGTTACATCGTGCTGGACACGTTTGTTATATTTTCCCTTGACAAGTATATTCTTATTACTCTATGCAAGGCTTACGTATTTTGTTTTCTGCAACATTCATTGCGTAAAACATACAGTTTTGCAAACCTCATCAAGTTGTCCGTCTTGAAGTCTGTGACAGCTATTACAACAAGGCAGAAAACTAACCGAATAAGAAGCAAACAAAGATGAACAATTTACAAGGATCATGACACTTTCAGTGCTTTTTTGGTCACTGAAACTGACTCAACAGTCCGCCAGTGTGGACTACTTTATCTCAAATGTATTGACATACAGTCCTCACTGTTTCACTCATCAAATTCTAATGAGGCAGGTTTGGAGCTGACAATCACAGAAAGAAATATAGTTGAAAATTCAAATTATATGACGAGACAAATATTAGAATTTAGATTAGTCAGTTTTTCTGATAATGTCTGCTGTCAAGAAGCAAATGTATCGTGTATCCTGGTAGCATTATTTTTATTTGTCTAAGCTTACATTAATAATATTATAATATTATATTTTATTATAATAGGATTTAGAACCTTGCTCTATCCTCTGCTTGTACCAGAGAATTACCAGATAATTGTCTTATACTTGTGCCAAGCAGCCTTTTAGAAAAAATGTTTATCTTAACCGTTTGTTCAATGCGAGGGGTCAAATTTTGGTTTAAACAAAAATAATAATGTTCAGAAGTTAAAGAGCTTGTTGGACAGATTGCATGCCAAAACTGTTGTCAGGGCGGGATTTTATTAAGCTAAGCCAGCATGGCAAGCAGGGATGAGTTTTTTCTTTGAACACAAGCCAGTTTACAATTCTATGAGTTGAACAAACACGCTAATCTGTGTTTTGATGAGCAGGCTGCAAGCTGAATCAGACAACATTTCTTCACACGTTAAGGCTTCTGACACTGATGTCCGACACTGAAAAAAGGCTAATGCAGAAATGTGATGAGGATATAAACTGTAAATACACTTTTTATTTTCAAGTTGACATTTTCCACTGTAGCAGTTTTTCAATTGAACATAAAATAAAGCATTTTCTATTAGTTGGCTTTGTAGTGCGTTGATGACTAACTATGGTGTCAGAAAGTTCCCTTCAAGGTAGGGAGGGAGACAACTTTTGACCTTTCTGTGTGTGGTTTGTATGTTCTCCCCGTGTTGCGTGGGTTTACTCCGGGCACTCCGGTTTCCTCCCAAAGACCAAAAACATACAGAGATTGATTGGGAACTTGGGGAAATTGTCTGTAGGTATGAGTGTGTGTGTGTGTGAATGGTTGTGTGTCTTTCTGTGCTGTACAACAGACTGGCATCCTGTCCAGGGTGTCCCCCGCCTCCCGCCCAATGAAACTGGCATAGACCCCAGCCCCCCATGACTCCCATAAGGGAATAAGCCGCACAAAAAAGGAATGAATCAGGGCTTAATAGTTCCAATCATGAATCACATGTTTGGTTTTTTTAAATGGAAAGATGTTCCAAGGTCATACCAACCTTTAGATAAAAGCATCAAAATTACATCAGAATGAATGGCACAAAAGGAAAATCCAGTCTTTAATTCAAGCTAAAACCTCTTTCAGAAAGCAATAATCAATACAATAGAAATTAAATAAACTGTGTAGATTAAATGTCCAGGTCATGCTTATGAAGAATGCTTCAAAACAATGAAGATGTTCTCATCCGAGAGGCTTCTTTTGATCGAAATAACTGTTCTGAGAAGCCGGTGTATATCTTAATAGTGGTGAGTAAGAGAACAATTGTGAGGAGTTTGGATCAATGCTAGTTATAGAAACCCATCAACTCAGCACCGACAAAGGAAGTCCGCAGCTTGGAGAAGATCTCTTCTTCTTTAACTCTTTTACTATCTTTCCTCTCTAGCCCGCCTTATTCCTATGAAGCAGTTAAAATAAATAATTGTTTTCTTTATTTCGCTATTTTCTCTACGGTTTAGTTAATTCCCAAATGCAAGTTCACCGAGGATGGTAGTGTTTGCTTCATGAAGATATTTGGAATAAAGATTCCATACACTGCTTGGTTTTATCTGTCTTGTTCATGGTGTTCAAAACACAACCACAGGTTCTGAGACACACAAACCACTTAACTTAGAGGTGGGAATTGTAATAGATCTAGAATAGAATGCATCTGTTTAAGGAGGCTGTAAAATCCCGAATGACAGACCCTAGAAATCACTACAAAGGTGTTGCTTCTCCAGGAAAGCAGTACAGAATAAAAGTGTGTGTAAAAAAAGATGTGAGGACTGTTACCCAGAGAGTCAAGAGATTGTGTGTATCAGAGAAATCGCTCGATCGAGTGTACTTTTGTTGTTGAAAAGAACAATTGTGTTGGATTTATTTTCTTTGAACACATGCGTATTACTTATGCCACACACGTTTACCTTCAGATGATAGTCAATGACACACAAACTCAGAGCGATAGCCAAAGTCACAGAGCAGAAACTATAAAAAAAAGCGTTTTTTCAGGCATTGACTGGAAATCAATGCAATATTCCCCTTGTGTCTGAGCAGCAGCCACCTTCGTTTCAGCTTCAAGTATCTACATGTCAGACTCTGCAAAAACAAGACACTTGTTTAAATCCAGACAAAGGACACTTGTTTAAATCCAGACAAAAGTTGTGCTGTGAAGAATTGTGTCATCTTTGGTTTTGAAAGTCAATGTCGGCAGAAGCATCTAGATTGAGCCATGAAAGGATTTGAACTGAGCCTGACACGCTATTGTTTTTTTTTTAATTGGATTGAGTCAAAAGTGATTGAATATTCCCTCATCCATGAAAACTGTAATGATCATGTTGCTATTAAAATAAAATGAAGGCCGATCCCACCTGATTAGCGAATAAATACTGAAAGGAAATGTCCAGACCCATCTAAGAATAGAAGCAGGGAGTTTTAGACAGACTGGTTCCAGACATGACGCTGTGTCTAAATGAATACAATGATCCAAACCAGTATGGCTTTAAAAAAAACAAAAACTATTTTAACATTTTTATCATTTGAAGAGTAAGTTCACCCAAAATTCCCTCATTTTATATTCACCCTTGTCGACTATGGGTTGGGTAATTTTCAGAGTAATTCTTTCCTTTTTAGAGTTATAGGCAAATCTTTTTGTTCATTTTAATGTAGCTACTTGAGCTCAGTAATCTTTGTCTTCATCTTCCTCCAAAAGGAAACACTTAAAATCATACGAATAGCTCAGTGTTGCTCGTCTGTAACGTCCATCTTGTTTTGACACCTGGACATAAGAAATTGTTCCAAAAAACTTAAATAAGTCTACATTTTGATGTTTTTTTGTAGCTGAAGTTATCAGTATCTCAGTTACTGTCTGACGTCTTTCCTTATCGAAAAGGAGGTTTTAACATCTTCAGTTTAACAAGCTTAAAATATAGACTAGTCTACATTTTTTAGGAACAATTCCCCTCGTTGAGGCTTCAATACAAGATGGATGTTACAGATGAGCACCCCAGAGGTTTTCTAAGTGTGTCTTTTTGGAGGAAGATGAAGCTGATCTAACAGCTAGCCTAGACGTCTGCTACTTTAAAACTGACATACATTTTGCTTCGACTCTGAAAAGGAAAAGATTACTCTGAAAATAATCCCAACCCCCTGACATGAGGGTGAGTAGAAGTTTGAATTCTTGGGTGAACTAACCCTTCAAATGAAAACATATACAATACAATATTAGAAAAATATTTGAGATTGTCTCATTTTCCAACCTATTTATATGGTTCCATATGTATTTTGGACTGGATGGTTAATTTCCACAATCCCAGAATATAATGTTGCCCTTTCTAGGCCGGGAATCCATCTCCAATATTTCTGTTCTCACTTCCTGTCAGCACATAAAAGTCCCTACCACTTTTACTCCCATTCATCTTCCTCCCTAAACCTTTTCTGTCAGGCTCCCTACGTTCAAGATTCCACACTCACATCAACTTCTCCGCCCTTTCCTTTCACCCTCTGCCACCCAATTCTTCTTCCACCTCTTTTGTTCTGTCCTGCTCACCCGACTGTGTCCTGCGGCAAACAACAGCAAAGACAGACCTTGTTGACTCTGTGATGGCTCATCCAGTATTGTTTACTTAATTCTGAATTCAATGCTTGTTTTCTGGCAGACTATCATAGATATCCATTTCTTGAGAAAATGGATGTTTTCGTACGGAGTGGATGAGCTTTAGTTTCTCAAACGGATATTAAACTGAAAAACTGATTCCGCCTGATCCGCACGATGTGATCAGTGAGTGGGATGGTAATGCAGAATCATTCTATCTCGATTAACTGTGAAATAAAAATCTTTAATCAGCTGGCAGGGACACATCTATTCAAATATATTGATATTTCAGATTCTAAATTTAACGGTTTGCTGTTTCAATACGTGCACATTGGTTTCTTAAATTTATATAAAAAGGGAATAACATTTAAATAAAAAGTTAATTACATTCCACGTAGAGGGACTGTTAATGTATGTGTGTTTAATATCTTTCTAATGAAAGAGCAGATGGGAAACCTTTTAATGCTAATAATTAGTTTGGCTAATGCAACATTGGTACCGTGGGAGTCGTTTTCTCCTGTCAAATTATAAAGTTGCATATTCAGATGTATTTAAATTGCAAATTTAAATTGCCAAAGATATCTCACTTGATGAAATGGTAATGTCAAGAAACTCATAAACTATTGTGTCGTAATCCCTGGGACCTCTTGGGACACACACAGAGCTGCTCTGACTTTGCCAGGCTGCGAATGGACTTTCACTGACCTTGACCACGAAAATACTGGCAAGCTCAGAGCAGGGGATTTTAATCAGTGTCAAACGGTGTCCACGTGATGACAGGTTCTGTCGCCGGACACAAATGAAACTACTCACGAGGTTTACGGTGGTTAAAAAAAAATAATTAGGAAGACTTGGAAGTTTTGTTGAGTTTTCTGTCAATAATTCACATAATAATTGTTGAAATATAACAAATAATTGTTTTAATATAACAAAACCAATGGTTTGTGACTTCTTATTTTTAAACCTTTAATTGATTATTGAGCTAATATCAAAATTAGACTATCATTAGTCTACTGACTCCTTCAAGAAACATCTTAAGACATTTTTATTTGTTCAGGCATTTCCTTGATTTTCTGGAACTCCTGTGTTGTTCTCGGTGTTATCTTGACCTTTAAAGTATATATTTTATGCTATTGTTTTGATTGTTTAAGCGCTTTGTGACCCTGGTCTGGAAAAGCGCTATTATAAATACAAATTACTTACTTACTTACTTACTATTAGCATCAGTAATAGTCTAGTAGTTGGTCTGAATGTAGTTCTAGTCAACTCTAGAACAGAAGTCAACTTTTGTCTTTTCTCTCTTGACCTTGTGCTACTTTTCAAACGATCCTCTGGTTTCCTCCCTCAGATCAAAAAACAAACGGGCGCTATTTGATCAATGTGAATGGCCTTTACGTATGTAGGTAAGTGTGTTTAGGAGGTTGTCTGTTAAAATGTGCTTGGTGATGGTAACAAGGTGAACCATGTTCAGTTTTTGCACCATAATTGACTATAAATATAACATACCTGTATCTGTTCTAAACCTGTTCAGATTTTAAACCTTTTTTTGCACGTTTATTTATTTTTTAGGTAAGACACCTTGTAAAAAAAAGTTATTGTTAACCAGACAGCAGAGAACTGGGGAAAGCCAAAAACATAGAGCTGCTTTATCAAGTGATTTGTGTTGATGATCTACCACTTAACTGGTGTACGGGTGTCTTAAGCCAATCCCAGTTAGATAGGGCAACAGGCAGTGGACACCCTTGGCATATCACCAGCCAATGCAGGGCAGAGACAAGCACTTGTTCATGCACACACCTATGGACAATTTAGAGTATTCAATTAACCTGTCCATGTGTACTACTTTGGTCTACAGATACACATTATTTTATAGTGCACTTTGTAGCCTTTTTCTGGTTTTATGTGGGATTTATGTATGTGTGTAGCCACTATTGTGAATAATGAAAGTGTATTAAAAGACAAGAAGATTTTACTAGACTACACATGTATTCTCTGTTTTTTAATTAAATAAATGGTTTTGTTTAAATAAATCTATATCATTTAGCGATGTTAGATATTTGGAACAAGAAAAAATAAATCTTCTTTTTAAATGACAAGAAGTAATAAGGAGCAAGAATAATAACAATTCTTCTCTCTGCTGCTTTTCAATCTAAACATTTTAAGACGTAAATTGTTTATTTACAGTTGAAAATTGTTTGATAACTGTTTATAATTTGATTTACTACATTTTAAAGTATTCAAGAAAAGTTAAATATTCTATGGTTGTACATGGTTTATTCAAAACAAGTATGATTCAAAGTGTACAAACGTATAAATATATGTAAACTGATGTAAAGGACAGGATAAGATGTAAATAAATATATATTATACATAAGAATATTGCCGTTGGATCTGGATAGAATCACATTGTTGGACTCTTGTTAGTCACAAAAGAACACATTCAGAGGAATCTTTTTGTTTTTACCATGTGAGCAGACCGCTGCATGTGAGCAGAGAGAAAGGTATTTGTTCTCTTTCTTTGGAAATTGAATTGAATTCAGAGGCCACTGAGACAAACGGGCACTTGATAGAAAAGCAGAGCAGTTTCATTCAACCGTATCCTAACCCCATACTTAGACAAGATTCACGCAATCAGAGTTCTTAATCAGTACCTTTACATCCTGACGTCTACACCTATTCACAGCAGGCTCCAAAACACTCACCTTTTTCCACTTCTCTTATTATTCTATTATTCTATTATCTTCCTGGAACTGTTCTTATCACAGATAAATGCATCATTTTACATTTTAACACCGCAGAAAAAGTAAAGAGCAAGCATTCTGTTTAGAGAATGAGAATTTGTTATAAGAGGTTCTTTCATTTGCTGTAACAGCATGTATTTCTGCGACACGACTCCCACTTTCGCTGTATCGTCTTGTGTGCAAATGCAGGATTTAATCATCAGTGTGTTTGCCTGTGGTAGTGGATTTTTCTTCTCCAGTTGTACCACAAACCTGACAATATTTCTTGATTCCCAAATTTCCCTCTGATTTATTGAGCGGAGCATATGGTCAAAGCCAAGAGAAAAGTAAATTGGACTAAATCAGAGGAGGTAGAAAACCAAATGATGCAATCGCTTGAGAGATTCCTCAGTGAATAATGTAACTTTCAGAATTTTATCGACTAGAATTAGGAAAACTAAACATATCTATATAGGAGGAGTAAATTAACGTAGAAGCAAGTTAAAAATTGGATGCAAGACATGTGTTACTCTGCAAAACTAGTAAACAGAGTGTAAAACAGCTATGTGTGTCTGCATTATTTACCGACCCTCCTTCCTCTCCAGGGATCAAGGTTCTACTTTCTTTCACCAAGCGCAGGAGAATTATGCAGAGATAATGGTAGGGGGGTAGTAGAGGAGAGACGGGTCTTCCTCTGCGCATCCTTTGCCCTGTAAGACATGTACAGGTATGTGTCTTGTGGTAAAGCAGCACTTTTACCTTGTAATATATGTAGTTTTCTTGGAATTCTCCCTTGTTGTAGAGAAACCTGCCTTATTCTAGGGCTGTGGTGATCGACCAATCTTACGATATGATTTAATACTATATATTCAGCTAATACAATTCGATGCACATACATACATAATACATCATTTATGTAACGATTTTAGCAGTGTTGAATTTTACCGACATCTTTTGATTGTTCCACCCTCTTTTGGATGAGTTTATAGAACTGAAGCCAAAATATACCTTAACATCAGCTTTAAATGCAGTTGGAAAGCATTCTCTTGTCCTCAGTCATCGCTCAGATCTTGCTGGATTTCATTGTTATTCAGCTGCAAAGGACCTAATACCTGCTGCCCTCTAGTGTCCGGAAGTTTAATTGCAACACAGAAATGAACAAATGCATGTTAATTGCAAAAAAAATTAAATTATTTTATTTTACAGACACTTAATTGAATATGAAATAGCCATGCTTAAATGAAACATGATTTGTAAAGTTAATACCTACAAAGCATGGTAAAAAGAATATATAAATATATACAATTGATTTCCTAAATCTCCTACTTCCTACTGGGTTAGGATAGGATTGTTGATATATTAATGTTGGTCGACACTGTTTCACCTGCAACACTTCTATGTATGTTAAAATCAAATAGTCTTGTATTCATACGCAGTTTCTAGAAAACATGTTTCATGCAATAAGACTAGTTAAGGCTATCTGGTTGATTCTGTCAGGGACGCATCACCCTTGCACGACTGGTAGACTCATTAGTCTGCTATATAGGATATGACGATAATAATAATAATAATAATGTCTATTTGTATAACGCCTTTTTAGACCAGGGTCACAAAGTGCTTTAACGGTCACGCGTTCCCCCATTCACACATTGATGGGAGTATGATGTCACCCACAAAAGGAGACTTCAAATTTTTAAAGGCCACTCAGATTTCCTCCCATAGTGTTGCTTGTTTGTCTATATGTGGCCGTTACAGCCTGGCGAACTGTTCAGGGTAGCTGGGATTGGCTGCTAGGGGTCCTGATAAACAGTAGAGAATGAATGAAAATACAAACATCAGCTGCCAAAATGAGAAAATCCTCTTTTTCCTCTATGGTTTCCATCTATTTACGTAATTTCATATTCATACATGACAAGTACTCTTAAGGCCTGTAATAATAATGATTTATAACATAAACATGTGGCTTAGAGATATATCCAGCGTTATTAAAGGGTTAGTTCACCCAAAAATTCTACTTACCCTCATTGTCCACTAGGGGTTGGAAATACATTTTGGGTGAACTATCACTTTAACAATGAGTGAAAAGAGTTGTCCTTTTCTCAATATTTATATATGTTTGTCGTATATATTTCGTTATTTATTTAAATATGCGGATAACTATTGATATTGCAGTTTTCTCACTCCGTGGATTCCATCTAAATGTTGCGCAACAACAACCAAAACAAGGCGTCGGATGAACAGGGTTCGAGCAGAGGACTCAAAGGGGCGGATCCTGGCCCCTCCAGCGTGGAGACACGGTCTTGTGGTCCCGACGAGTGACCATGGAGCTGCGGGAGAGAACTTCTCCCAACATCGACTCCAGGAGAGCGAGGATGGCGGAGGGGAACAGTGTCCCGGAGACCACCGGGGTCTACCTTCACTCCTACTTGTCTCATCCGCGCGCGTCCGTCTACAGCACCGGGGCGCGTCCCCGCCAGAAGTGCGCATACATCCAGGGACAAGTCTACAACTTCTTGGAGAGGCCGTCAGGATGGAAGTGCTTCGTCTATCATTTCCTAGTGTAAGTGATCTTCATTCTATCATGGTTTCTGTCTGTGTCTTTATTCAGAATCAGAATCAGTAAACCTTTATTAGTCCCGCGAGGGGAAATTCGGTTTAACAGCTCTTATAAACATGGAGAGAATGGCTCTGAGTGTAATAACTATTTACCCTTAATACTTATTTTAACTGAAAGTTATACCAGAGTTTAGAAGACAAATCGAACGATGACCCTCACAGATACTAATAACTTTAAAACTTAACGTTCAGCTGTTCCTTGTGCATCTGTTTTCAATTACTTGGCTTGTTGTGTTCGTTTGTTCTTCCATGATCTCTTTAACACATGCCTTCACTTTATGGGAAGTTACCAGTAGGGTGGTCATAGTACCAACATTTCAGTAGTCGATACCAGTATCACTCATTTTAATCATACCTTACAATACAATGATTACTAAAAGGACACAACTATATTAAAGATTAAAACCAACAATCAATAATTTCACTTAAAAAAATATGTTTTCTTATAAAATCCAAACAAACAGCTATTGAAAGTGTGTGATAAGCAGCCTTCAAGTATAATAACAAACTCATTTGTTTTCTGAATATGCAAAAAATATATATACAGACCTAGAACCATCAAATGTTCTAACAGAGATAATGTAATGAGCGGCCTTCAAGTATAAAAAAAGGCTTTTTTATTTTATTTTTCCTTTCAAAGATTCCATTTCTGACTCTCTGCTGCAGTCTGTGACTCTCTCGCTTCTGGTCAGTGTCATCAGACTGATTGTGTAAATGAAAAATGACCTCAGATATAACATAACATCAGCTTCCCTCAGAAAGCATCTCAATGTCACTTTCCATGATGGTCACATTTGCATGGTTAACTATCAATGAAATATAAAGTATTAAAGACGTGCACCTCTGAACTGGCTTGGGCTTCTCACTAAATATGCCATCCTACATGCATACAGCTGCAGGGATGAGTTCACTGAGAGGAGACAAGAGAGCTGAAGGTGAAAGGTGTTAAAATCTAGTTAATAAAAAGAGCTGTCTCGCCTGCAGTTAATACAGAACTCTGCAGCGAGAATTCTGACCTGCTCTAGTAGGAGAACTCACATTTCCCTGATTCCTTAAAACTCTTCACTGGCTGCCAGTTTCCTTCAGGATCCACTTTAAAATTCTGGTTCTTACTTTCAGAGCTATTCATTGTCAGGCTCCTCCTTACATCAGTGATGTGATCCAGCCTTACACCCCAGCTCGGGATCTGAGGTCTGTGGATCAGAACACGCTTCCGGACCAGAGGAGAAATCCTTCCAGGCTGTTGCTCCTAAGCTTTGGAACGATCTTCCTCGCCATCTGCGTTTGATGGAACTACTGACTCCTTCAAAAATAAACTTAAAACATTTTATATATATATATATATATATATATATATATGTATATGTTATAGCGCTTTGTGACCCTGGTCTAGAAAGGTGACGTACAAAAAGAAAAACTTCACTTACTTACTTACTTACTTACTTATTAGACACTATTTATTGTAATAAACATGTATTTTATTTTAATCAGAAGAGTAGTTGGACATTGTTGTTTTCACATCATAGAAACGGCGAACACTTGAACACAACCCTTGGTCCTCATTCCTGAGCAGTATGTATTTGCTTGTATTCACACGGAAAGTTTACTTTAACCATCAGAGCTTCTTATCTTTCATTGGCACGTGTAACAAAATATTAATTAACAAACAACACCAACCTTAAAACCACTTACTCTAATATCTTGGAAAACCTAAATAATACAAGGCCAGGTGCTGGAGGTCTTTTTTCCATTTGAACTGTTGTTACACAATCGGAAGAGTGTTGCTGGAAAATAGCCTTGTACAGAACATTTCGGTTATCATTTTTACAGCCTTGAAGTCGATATAAACGGAAGTGAACTTCACATATGTGTGGTTGGAAAAAGCTTTTAACCTTAATGTAGTTTCCCAATTTTTTTATTTTCTTTGACAGACTGTCACTATAAGCCGATGCTTTAATCACATGGTTTCAACCCTGCAACTTATACAACAACGTTGTTATTCTGTGGAACTTTACGGGTTAACAGCCTGTACCAGGGAGCAAAAGAGTGAAACAGTTAATGTGCTGAGGAAGACGAATCAATTTTGGAACTATGAAGATGATGAAGTTAAAGGAGAGCTATACAGAGAAATATGATGCAGAGTCTGCATGTAAACAAAACAAATGATATTGTTTCTTTTTACCTAGTTGTCTCTATAGTTAATAAATGAATCTTGTGCTTTATATTGTCAGGGATGGATTATATTTGTATATTTCCTATTATGCTTGTATAGGGTTTGTTTTGTTAATGATGCACATCTGCTTACATTAGCTATTACGATCACAGCTGTGGCAATGTGCTTCTCTAAAGAACCACACTCAAGATAAATGATCAGCCCTTACTTGTGGTTCATACAGCTGAAAAGAAAAGGTGGAAGAGGAATTTACCAGCATGAGTAACAGAAGGAAGACCACCAATGAGGTTCATGAATAAAGGACCAAATTAAGGGAATAGGTTTGGTGAGGGATGAAACACTAGATGAAAGAAGCATATTTGTTGTGACAAACCCTGATGTGAAACTTGAAAAAAAAAGAAGAATACAGTACTTCCCTTGGTGGCTCTTGTTTTATTATTCTTGTTATCGTCTGAGACCTGTCTTTGTCATCCAGAACCTTGACTGCTCTGGGTTAACGTGTGAGAATAGCAAGTCAAACCCGATGAATATTTATGATCCTGCTCTTTGATGGTCTGGGATGAAGGCTTGGATCACGGCTGTGTTGCATGATGGGGTGTCACGACGAATGAGCGCTGGAAAAGTAAATGAAGAGTCCTCACTGGATTTCAACATTACCTCTGTGGGGAGAGTGTGGCGATATCACCACTTTTCCTTTAATTAAAAAAAAAAGATGGTTTTGTTTATTTTGTGTGACTCAGTCACAGCTAAAAATATTGGATGTCAAACACTACACTCCAGTCATGCATTTTGCCTGTTATCAGCCACATTTGAAACGTTTGACAGTTGAGTGGCTCTCGCCTGAAGCATGCAGGCAGTGCTCGGGGAATGTGGGTTATGATCTGCCAGCTCACCTCGATGTGTGCTGTCTCTCCCTCTTGCTGGTGGAGATAGCAGACAGCTAAACTTGGATGTGTTCCTTTGTGTGTGTGTGTGTGTGTGTGTGTGTTCGGGGGTGGGGGTTGCACTGCCACCCAGTGACCCTGCTGTGGAGGAGAGCGGCGCAGGGGAATGCAGCCTTGTCGAAGCGGGTTTCATTCTTGGTGAGTCAAAGGAAGAGTCAGAACATCATGTTGAAAGAAAATACTCTGCCTATGTGATGTGACTGGACACCAAATGTGTGTGCGCGCTTCAATGTGAACGGTTAACAGTATGAATGAATGGATAGATTAACCCTTGTGTTTTCCCGGGGTCGAGATGAACGACCTTCCCCACTGCATGTGTATTTATGGTCGTTCATTTGGATACACAGATGGCACATGGGATACCACAAAGAACCTTTTTCTTAGGGCCACCGGGTCACCTGACCCACAAGCAGCACAAGGGTTAACAATATACACAGACGTGGAAACACAGAGAAAATGTTTTATGTAATTACACAGTAAAAGCCCAATGTTTACATGCAAGGCAACACAATAATTCGTATTCGCACCTTTAGAATAATACAACTTGAGATAAACCTTAGAGTTTAATTATCTTTCTCACTAAAAAAGAAGAAGAGAAAAACAGCCGTCCAACCATCTTGATACCTAACAGCAATTAATTATAATTACTAATTAAGGGCAATATGATAAAATAAAAAATTGGATTCACATTTCTTTTCAGAAAAAAATAAATGCAAATGAGAGATGACTCAAAATGATCTTACTTTTTTCATCATAACCTAAAGCTCTAGCTTCAAACAATGCCACAAACATAACTCAATTAATATTGTGATGCATTCATTCTATTATTATTATTTACTTTATTAAAGAGTTATTTCGATATATATCACCTGTCTATTATAACGATATATTATATAAATAATATTTTATTTTTTATCATGGTTCTTTTATGGTTTACACTACAATAAAGTGTGTGTAAAATAAAATGATTTGATTTTTTTATTTACAATTAAATATTAAAATATATTAGTATAAAAGAAATAATACAAATATTGACGACATTTGTTTATTTTTGTGTTGCATTTAAAGGAACTCAAATCTCTTTCCTGTCTAATGAGTTCTGCGCATTCGTTTGATCCAAGGAAGAGTGACATTTTAGAATTAAGACAGTCAATTTATTAATAACAAAGTATGATTACCAAAGTAGGCCTTACAAGACCTTAAATACAACAGTTAAACAAAGAAATGCAAATTATTCAAATTGTTCAAAAATACCACAGTTCCAGCGCTTGGTCCAGTCTCTGTCAGTCATCCTGGCTCACCCAGGTCCTCCCAGAGAGTGGCACTTAATCTTTAGATCGTCTCGTCTTTTAAAGCCCTCAAGACACTCATGACACTCCCAGAACCAAATCTGACTCCATAATGAACATCAGATGTTGTTTGATCTGATCACTAATCTAAACAAAGAATCTCCTGACCTCCTTCACACCTGTTATCTCCAACCAGGTTCGTGGACCATAAATTCTGTGTCTTGATACTTCAAAAGTCGGGAACATCCTTGTCTAAACAATCACGACATTTGTTACCGTGGCTTTATCCTTCCTCACCCAATACATACAGTATGTTATCTTCACAGTCAGCACTTCTAACAAAATGGCACCAAGGTCCATAAAAGTTAAGACACGGATGGCCAGAGCCCCTGAGCCCTGGACCCCTGCTGTGGGAAGGGAGCTGTCGTAAAACACAACACAGGATGTTTAAGATCTGAACAAGAGATGACATTATCAATGTTTAACAATTGATTACACAAAGGACATACATTCAACTCATCAATGGATACACCTATAGGAAAGTAATTTAGAATATGTCTTCACAGTAAAACACACAGAGGCTAGATGGCAGCAGTCATTATGTCTTAGGCATCTAAAGAAACAATGAAATATTTGAGATCACAGAAAGACTGATGACAAGAGGATACAGTCGACTCCGGCAGCTTTTAAAGCTAAGTATTGGACATAATTTGGTGTATAAACAAGTAAAAGCAGTTACGACTTCATCAAGAGTCATGTGGTCAGTAAATAGTCAAGAACTTGAGCAATACTACAAATGTATCCTTGTTCCTAAATAATCAAAATATATTGTTTAGATTATTGACAATACACACCAGTGGACAGACAACAAATGACACACATTGTTAAGCCAGCCTGCACCTTAAGAACAGTATTCATAAACCATATCATATTTAGCAGTGTGAGCTAACAAAGGTACATGGAACAAATCAAAAAGCTGTGTGTTATTTGTATTTAAATTCAATATAAATAATATTTCTCTCTTCTGTCTTTGTGCGTGGATGAGAGATAGATGAGCGACAACAGTAGTGCTTATCATAGATACAATTAACGGTAAGAGACAGAATGTATAAAACAACAACATCTAAATGTCTTTTATACAGAAAACAAGAACAAACAGGTGCCATTAACACATCTAGCTTCGTAATGAAGTCGTAACAACTCAGTGAAGGTCAGAAGTCTTGCTGATTCATAAGTCTCTACTAATTATTCTTTACTATCTGCACCATTATACATTATCTGAAATTCATACATGTGATTTCCTGGATTCCTGTTAAAGACATAAGTCTTGATAAACCAAACAAAAACCCAATAAAGATATAGAAACATTTATTTACTAAGACTTTTAATCTTACAAGGGAATAAAAAGTATCTGATTATACCATTAAACCTTTGCTTAAACCCAGAAATGGCTGCCATGGCTATTATGCGGATGCAAAATAGTTTAATATGCTTCCATACAGCAGTCATTCTTCGGATGAATTACTGCCTTTGATTTATTGTCAAGACAAAGAGCAGTTTGCCATCTGCCTTGCATCTTTCTATGGTGTTGGTCTTGCTTGTGCACGAAGAATCTGATACAAGCTTTTGTCATTTTCTTGAGAGAGTTTGCCGTCTATAACAATACACATGCTTTAATGAAGAGCATGTAGGTAAGTAGACATTTCACAATTTGAGACGATTCACATATTCAAAACAATCAACTTTGTTTTGATGTCTGCTGTCTCAACACGCTTAAATTACATCTCATGTTCAATCCGTGGTTTTTTAAGTGTAAAATGATTCAAGCAGGTACAATTATAAAATTGTGCTTAAATCTTTCAACATTAGAAAACACAGATTCAATTACAGATGTAATGGAAGCTTTTTGAGACCCCAGTACAAAATACAAAACTGTGTATTAAAATATAATAGAATATAATATATATTTTTAATTAATTCAATTATTTAATGAATTCGACCGTTGAAATAAAATGTAATGAATTCAATCATGTGAATATACTTATTTGAAAAATACATAATTGAAAATGTTAAACTCAACTATACTATATTCTGAAGCCACTAATATACTTGTTCAGTCATCTGCTGCTGTCAAGACACAAGATAAAAAAAATACACTTATTCTATTATAATCAATTTATGATGAAATTCAAAAGAAAAACGTAAGAGTTTTATATGTTTTAATAAAAGCAAGTGCTATCATGTCTTATTTAGTGATTTTCAAGGCTTGTCTGTAATTATATAAAATTCACTTAAATCTAATTAGAGGATTATCTAGAACAATTGCCACTATGCACAAACAAAAATAAACATTGTGGCCGTTTCTTTAATGATTCTTAAGGAGTGAATGTGTTTAAAGTCATATTCCCGTTAAAAAAGTGTTGTGTGCACAATGACATTTTGACTTTGTTACCCACATATACCCGAATGTCAAGAGGAATGATTAAAATAACACTTTAAGTCGTGTACTCTGACAGAAACACGTCCTAGTCCGTCTGTGTATTTAATATCAATTTAGATTTTACAAAAGTAGTGCCAACCCATGTACAATGTAGTGCAAGAGTAAAAGTACAAATGTTGTGTGAATACTTTAAGTTTTCAAATTGTACTGTGCAGTGAATTTACATTAGGCAAACTGTGGTTATGGCTCTTCTGCTCAGGAGTATGATGGCAGCTGTGAAAAAATAGTTAAATCTGGAGGTGCATTTCACACTTCTGTACCTCCAGCGTGTGTGCGTGTGTGCGTGTGTGCGTGTGTGCGTGTGTGCGTGTGTGTGTGTGTGTGTGTGTGTGTGTCTCCACTCTGCACTGTGGATGCGGGGGGTCTCGAAGCTGGTGTAGAAGGTGTCGAGTTTGTCCGGTTTGCGATCTGCGGTGCTGATATTGCTGGTCCCGTAATTTGTTGCAGGCCTTTACACATTCACCCGGTGCTTGTGGTGGAAATCAAGAAACTCAGCATCTCTCTGTACGGCCCTTTTGGCCGCTGTGACGTCCCTCCTCCGTCTGAACACCTTGGTCCTTCGCCTCACTGCCTAATCTGCATGCGAGGCAGCGGGCACGCAGCGCGAGGTGTTCCTGACTGTTTATCCAGGGCTTCTGGTTGGGTAGCATTGCAACCCCATAATGTGGGCACGATGTTCTCAACACAGGTGTGATGTACCCAGTTACACACTGTGCTCTGATAGAAACACACCCCAGTCCGTCTGAGCAAAGAAATCCTACAGGATTCTCTTAGTACCGGGGGGTCCAGGGTTTCATTTGTCTGGTGACAGGATTTGTTTGTAAGTAAGTAAGTAATATTTATTTATATAGCGCTTTTCGAGACCAGGGTCACAAAGCGCTTAAACAATCAAAACAATACTCAAAAAAGTACATACTTTAATGATCAAGATAATACTGAGAACAACACAGGAGTTCCAGAAAATCAAGGAAAAGCCTGAACAAATAGAAACGACTTAAGGTGTTTCTTAAAGGAGTCAGTAGACTCCATCAAGCGCAACGGGAGAGAAAGATCGTTCCAAAGCTTAGGAGCAACAGCCTGAAAAGATTTCTCTCCTCTGGTCCTGAGCCGTGTGCGTGGAACAATAAGTAGATTCTGATCCACAGACCTCAGAGCCCGAGCTGGGGTGTAAGGCTGGATCAGATCAGTGATGTAAGGAGGAGCTTGACCATGTTTCAGTCTATGTCCAAAGTGCGGTGGGGTGCATCCCTGTGTGCACTTCATATGTTGTCCAGTGTGTCTGTAAAAAAGGGTGTTATGGTTCACAGTATTTCGGGTAAACATTCTTAAGGCTTCTTTGGTTGGAGCCGGCAGTGATATAAAAGGTCAGGGTTTGTATTGCGCTTATGATGTCATCGAGTTTGCCGGGGGCTGCCGTGGAGTTAGCTCGGAGGGGTATGTAACATCGGACGAAAACACAGCAGTGATCGGTGGGTAGGAGAGGCGGCATTTTCAGCAGTGAAAACTCCACGTCTGGTGAACAGTGTTTGTGTTTGTTCTAAATGACATTCAGAGTCTCGCCGCGCTGTCTGCGAATCACTCTCCCGGGGTCATCATGCTCACTCCAGCTCTGTGCTCCGGGACCTTCCTGGGGCTGATGGTGGTGCTGTGTGCAGGAGCGAAAAAAATAAGTTGAAGCTCCAGTGGCATGAAAACAATGAATTGTGCATGTTCTTGTGAGTTGGCAATGTCCAGCTATGTCGGTCCGTGGAAGTGTGTGTGGCACTCAAGCATCACAGCAGAAAAAATCTGGGAGCAGGTCGGACAAACATGTCTGCCTGAGGGGGTGCTATGATGTATACCATCTGGCATCACTAGTTGGTTACGTACAACAGTGCTTCCCATGAGGACAAACGATGCATTAAAAAGGTACTGGTTATCCCAGACGTAACATTTTGGAGCCGGAAAAGTTTGTCAACATCAGAGAAGGTATTGGAGCCAAAAGCTTGAGAGAGAACTTCATTATCAAGTATATGAGAGTGTGTTTAGTAAGCAGACGAAATTTAACCGTTTTTTGTGTCCAATTTTATTTTAGTAGGTTCAATCTCTTCATAGCTACTAACAAATAATAGACATGCTCCTGATCAATTAAATAGCTTATTGAAATTCAAGAATGCACATTCGCCATTGCAAATTTTATTTTTAATTCATACTGCGCTTTGATATGTCAGCAATGTGAAGACTACTTTGAAAAACATGATATTAAAATAATATAAGTAAAAAATATAGTAGATCCAATTACATTTGTTGCAACAAGCTAGTTTAAAATCCAGTTATGGTCAAAAATGTGAATTTATAGTACCATATAGTAGATTGACTCAATAGATTCCACGTTATTTTTTAACAAGAAAATAAATAATAAAGAATTAGAATATACTTCAATAATGAGCTTAAATAACGACAATATGTAAACGTTTAATGTAATGTGTGTTTTTTTGCTGTGCATCTTATGCATTTCTTTGCCTCCAGTTTCATGTCAACAGTTTACATATCACCTGTATATGTTCGATGTTGTACGAAGGCAGGACCAACAACATCTGTCACCTTCCTCCAAATCTGTGCTTTGCCTGTTCCTGTCACAACACCACTACTAACAGAAGACATTTTTTTATAACTCCAGTTCACTCCTGAAAAGATTATTCTATTTTCTCTTTCTTCATTAGCGTCATGGTCAACATGAGGCATCTAACCCTCCTCATAAAGTGATCACTGTCTAGTCATGGCCACGCTTTAGGGATGCAAAGATTTAATCGATTATCAGGTAATTGTCAATAAGAATATACTCAATTAAAATAAATGAATTGCAATTCATTTTTTGAACCAGTAATTCCTGGCACAAGCGACAGAGAATAAAGAGGGCAAGACGAAATGCCTTTAATTTATTTTAATTTGGTTAATGTTGTCAAAGACGCCACTGACCGACGAACTAACAACAGAGCTAACAGCAGCGGCTCTGCTGCAGTGTTGCTGTGTGCAGATGTTTGGAGGATAAATCCCTCAACAGGATTCATCTCCACTAACTTAATAAGTATCTAAAGAAGAATCAAGACAAAGAATATGAGAAAGACGAAACAAAACAAAGCAGTTAACTTCGCTGTTCTGTAGAGACGAGAGACATTTTCAGTCGACAAAAACAAACGTTCTTGTTAGTGTCAATGTTGACTTTATCTTTGGAATCTGGCTCATTCAACAAATAGTGAGTTTGTGTTTAATACAGTTTGGATAAAAGCTGACGGCGCAGAGTTCCGTGCTGGTGAATGTTTCCAATGTCTCAGATGAGAGATGAGTGTTGCGGATATTTTCTATTCAGAATAGGTTTGATATGCTACCAAAATGTTATTCCCTGCCCTCAAGACAGTCCAGAATAAATATTTGATTATGGAATATGATTTGCATTTTTCATTTATAACATACCGCTTACATAGCGCTTTCATTTTACATATACAGTAGACAGAACCTATTCAGAAGGAAATTCAGGTTCTCAGAAAAAAATGCCGCTCGATACAAGATGAAACAACTATCGATGATGGCATTCATTGATGCACATGCTTTAATGGTTTTCCTGGTGGTTCATTAATCTACAATAGTTTTTTTGTTAGAGTTCATCGCTGCACATACATTTACTCCTCCTCAGCCCACCACTACAATTCACTGTTAACCACTGTATAAAACCCTAATTCCGGATGTCCACCAAACCTGAAAAAAAAACAAAGCTGCATGGAAGATAGAAAACAATCCTTAAACTCACTGGAACACTCACACAAATAGCAGGGGGACAATTTTCTGCAAGATTCAATCCTATTTTTTTTCATCATGTCATCTTGTTGGCACCACTGTTGAAAAAATCGTTTGGGCAGAAAACATGTTAAAAAAGTGATCAAAAAACTATTGGCAGATGTTGAATTACACTTAACTAATGAACTTTGTTGCACTTGAAAAAACAGTATCAGCCAGTATCTCTCATATTTGAATTGTGAATCAACCTTTTTGTGGGTATAGCTCTCTCTAAATGCAGTGTCCAGGGTAGGCATCACCAGAGGGGCACATGTGTTCTGCTGGATATGTCTTTTCTCTTAAATCAGTGAAATGTCTGAATTCGTTGCCCGAAAACCTGGTTAAAGGGCGGGTTATAGTCCACAGACACGTTTGAAGAGGATCAAGACTAAGAGGATAGAGAAATCCAGGATTAGTGCCAAATGCAGGGTGTGATTTTGCTTAGCCGGTGAAAAGTTTCTGAACCACTCAACGGTTAAATGTCTTGAAGTTTTAAGTGATAAAAGGAATTAAGTTGCAGCTGAAGATGTCAAGAATGACATTATAGCAATGATAAAAAACTCTTTTTTACCAAAAAGGTAGAAGGTTTGGGTGAGGTAACCTTTCCTATCTGCAGCCTTTTTATTCAACCTCTCGATTTTATTTAATACAGGTTCAGTTAAAACTGACTCTGTGTTCTTTTGGCAATAACACTTGGCTCCACAAACAAATATTGGATTTGGTTATATTCTGTGACAACAGCATTTTCAGCACCTTAATAAAAATGCTTTGTTCAATACAGTATTACGACCAACCTCTGTCAAGTATGTGTGTGGATCGATTTCAACTCCAAACATCTCATCTGTTCAAAAATAAAAAGATAAATATACGTGAGTGTAATCAATTATTTGAAATACATAAATCTCCACTATCGAGTGAATGTTCATATTAGTTAACAGGATGTTTTTAAGTAATCAGTCGAAAGAATTTCTGTTTGGGATATTATAGCAATACAAGTTGGTTTGTCCACCCTGCAGTCTCGATGAGCTTTCTTGGGTTTCCACAGATTGCTATTGTTTTTGTTCATATTTTCTCGATTTATATACTGAACTTTTTAAAACAAACATATTAAACAATCTTCTACACATTTCTTAGTCCAGCTTTATCTTAGAGATGTTTATTTTCACATGTAATCCTTAACCCAAAAATCCAGCATGAAGTAAAAACAACAACATGTAAATTAACATTGATTGACTGAAGTGAAATTGGAGGGAGCTGCGATGGGTTTTCCACTATGTTCAAGGCTTGTGCCTTCCTGCGGAGCGGGGGAACATCTGACAGCAGGGGAGCTAAACTCTGTTTAGCACTGGTGCACCAGCGCCTCATCAGAGGTGAAGAGTAAAGAGGTCCATTTGCCAGATGACACAGAAGAGTTTTTCGAGTTCTGACTGACTATGTGCCCTACTGTGAATGTGCACCAGTGTAGAAATGGATGGATGGACGGACGGATGGATGGAGAGATAGATAGATAGATAGATAGATAGATAGATGGATAGATATACTATATAGGTTTTGTATGGCATGATAAAGTTAAACCCAGCCTGATAATTTCCTTATTTTATTTCCTATATCCATAATGTTGAACTAGTGAATGCAGTTCATCTTAATGAGTCAAAGCAGTTACCTAGACCCTCTATGATACAACAAAACCTGCAAAAAGAAAATGATCGATTAGGAATCAATCCAGGAAAGACTCCCAGACCTGTCCGATCAATGTGAGCCGTTCGCAAGTCAACTCTCACCCAAGCACAAATATTGAAACGCCAAGCACTTCGGTCCGCCTCTATATTACCGACTCCATGTCCGTCCTCTACCATGACTTTACTTTCACCGCATAGCCCGACTGCAAGGGAATCTGTCCATCAATAATGGATGGCAGAGAAGCTTTGAGCTTTTGTTTAGAGTTCAACAACGCCTTTGTAGCTAAGCCAGTGTATTATTGTGGCTGTTGGTACTCGGAGCCCATGGGTGCCGGGTGTATTATCTATCAGCCGCAGGGCAGGGTAGGGGAGGTGAAATATGGTGGTTCACTTCGCATTGCGGTCGGATATATCCTCAGAAGGATTAGAGATCAAGAAAGATAATGTGTTTAGCATACTAAATATATAAATATATATTACCCATCCTGTTCTTTACCATGACAACATTCCTGAGGAAGTCAAGGATGTTTGTGTTGATGTGTGGCCTCATTGTAGAAACCAGTCCATCCCTAACTAGGCCTCATTGATAAACACCAGCTGGTTGACTTGAGACTAATGTACCTCCTACTGTCTGAACATGTGGTTTACTCGTGTGAGACTCAATGACCCATGTATGTGTGTTATAATGGTGTGTTTAGTTCGAGTTTGTGTTGCAATTTTGGGCCAAAACAATATTGAGAAACTTGTTATTCTGCTGCGCTCATTTACTTAATTCCAACCAAAGTAGATTTATTATTTTTTCATCCATCTCGAATCCCGTCGAGTTAATGTTTAATAATGTTTGCTTGTCATAAAACTGAATGGAAAATAATGAAGCACTGCTGGTACCTTGTAGCTCGATACAGAAGGCAGAGATAACCAATAGATTCACCGAGTTAACAATCAATTATCTTTGTCTGAAGTAATACCACTGATACAGCAGACAACCCGTGGTGCAACTTTAATAGATACTTCTTTTTTTTTAAGAATAATGAGAGAAAATATTGTATGTAACACTAATGACTACATATGCCAAGACAGCTTCTTCTAACGGGGAATATTGTACAATACGGTAAATTAATAAAAACCTTGCTAGTCAATGAAACATCTGCTTATACTACCAATTCAAACGTACATAGTGTTGATATTAAAGCATTAAGATGTTTAAAATTTAATGTAAAATTCTAAAACAAATTATTTATCAGATCCTTTTTTTATTTAACATTACTGAATAACATGAGAAAAAAAAACATTCTCTTTGCGTTTATAAGTTTACCCTGAATAAAGAGTGAAAACAGCAGCATTCATCTCGGAGCTCAAGTGAGTTCAATTATTTAACGTGAAAGAAGAAGCTGCTAGAAGGAAAAACAAATAAATAAGGGGACATTAAATCTTAAAGTCTTTGTTAAAAAAAAAGAGCTTTAATGTGTCTTGTCTAGAAGCTGAATTTTTTTATTAAATGAGAAAAACAAGAATAAAGAAGGTGGCTTATTTAATTTCATTACCTCAAGGTAATATTAGGCAAGTATTAAATCTTAACTGTAAGAAAAACTAATTGGACTAACGAAAAATGACGAAAAACACTCTAGACTCTCACTTTTTATGGTTTAAATTCTTGATTTTTAAGTATCCAGACCGGCTGTATATTAAAGATACTAAATAAAGTTTTTATTATGTTTTTCTGGCAGAATAAGAGACCAGGGGGGGAGACTTGCGCTCCCCGGCTGGAGACTCTGTTCCGATGTAAAACTAATATTTTTCTTCCAATTTCACTGCAGCATATTGTACATTAATAGGAAGGACGCAGGGGATGCTGGAGGGAGTGTCTTTGTCCATTTGTAGGATATCAATCCATTTGTAATCGATGATGAATGTGTACACGTCCTATCTCTTATTAATATGATATTGAAAAAAAAGTGAGGAATTCACATCCTTATACTCTATTTAAGTTTGATTACTATGTCACTAAGTTGTTTTTGTTGTACATAATGTAAATAATAATAATGGTATATACTGTATTTGTAAAATTAAATATGGATCAGCTCCTGATCAATTCATATTTAATGATTAATATGAACTTAGGTGCACAATTTGAAAGGAACAATAGTTTTGAAAATATGTATTTATAGGATGTCAGCAAAATGAATGATATAAGGCCAAAAAAAAAGGAACATCTGTTTTTAAAATGCATGTTTTTCTCTTTTTTTTTGCAGGAGATAAGAAATGTTTTTGACCTTGGTGGGAATAAATTGTGTGCTGGGCAACATTTCTATGGGTCTCTGTGGGTTTGTGTGTGCCCTCAAACGTCGACTGTTGTTTGCTGTTAAATGCATTTATCAACACACTGTTGCCTTTAAAAGGTTAAGTTCAAAAGGTTTTACCACATCTCATCTCTCGTTGGCTGCTCGCTGAAGCTGAGTCAGACGAAGTACATGACACAAATATTAAGTTGTTTTATGCTCCCTCGAAAACTTTATTTTGGAAGTTGGAGTTCAAAACCTGCGCCAGACGGCAAAGCCGACTGAAGTCTTGCTGTTTAAATCAAAGACTGGAATATTGACATAAATATGAAATAGTGTGAACAGGGAATGTGTTGGCGTGCCTTGACTGTCAAATGAGGAAGGAACCAACAGAGTGGATTGCATATTTATCACATCGATTCATGCTTTAATGATGTACATGGTTAAATAAATAAACGCAGTGACCTTTGTTTCAACTCTACCATCATCAATGCAAGAGTGTCTCGGCAGAAACGTTTTCTTTTTCTTCATTTTTTTCTTCTAGGTTCCTCATGGTTCTTGCTTGTCTGGTCCTGAGTGTTCTCTCCACCACGCCTGATTTTGAGGAGTTGGCCTACACACACCTCTTCTGGGTGGTAAGTCCAAAAATTAGGGTTCACTTCCTGCTTCCTTTCTTGTTCTGTTTCACATGATATCAGATAAAAAAAATGTTTTGCAAAAATAATGAATGCATTGTGAATCTGAAGCCACATGTTCTTCTTCTTGTATTATCATTTTTTTATTTGCAACTGTGTCAGTAAGCTCACAACAATACAAGCACAGAGAACCAACTTCCTAGTCCTAGTGCTCATCGCCAAGTAATACAGAGCTTCTACTCAGGCTGTGAAAACATTCTTAAGATTCTTCATATAGTTCATATTTGTCTGACCTTGCTTCACCAAAACATTTCCACGAAATAGTCCTTGAATTGTCCAACTAATGACCAGTTGAAAAGGAACTAAGTACTTGTTCCATTTCGAAACATCCTGCTCGCACAATCCACTTCATTCATTGGAAGTATTTTTCAGCGACCTTCAGTGTGTCACGTCCTCTCATGCATCACGGTGCTGAGATGACATGTGACATGACGGAATGGTTGCAGTTAATAAGTCCATGCTCTGAATACTTTAACATTTGAAGTTGAATTGAGATATATTTTCAAATCCGTCGTTTTCAACCGAGTTAAATGCTGAACCAGCTATAACGATGTGTTTCATGTTCTGTTTTGATGTTGTATGGGCTTGTCGTCAAGGTAACGGGGAGCTTGGTGAAAGCATAATATCGTAACCACAAACACAGTCCCACGCAGAGACACAGAGGAAGACCATCACACACCATTATTAAAACCTGCTACATGAGTTATTACTCCGTATAGTGTCCATCTTATCCAGGGAGGGCAATTTCATTTCTCTAGGGGCCATATTACATACCTTCACTGTCGTGATGGGCCGTCAAGCCGAATAGAATCCTTACAATTATCTGAAAAGAAATGCAGATACAAATTGGGGGAGAAATGACGTCCCAAAGACAGGTCTGCTCTAAGCATTCATTGTAATTCTTTATTAAAAAAATATAAATAGTTTTTAAAATTGGAGTCAGCTTATCTCTTAAGGAAAGTTTTGTTCTAGTTCCACTCTGGGGATTGTAGTGTGGGTTAAAAATAACCTCATTTTCTGACGCACTTTAGCAACGGGCTCCTAAATTATGAACCACCCTTTTTGTTACCTTGCAGATGAGCAAGCATTATGATCAAATTTCGAAATGTATTTTTTTCTATTAGAATTCCAAGTTGTCCTAGTTTCGCTTCTGAGAATTTTACATCATCCATGGTTTTCATTCTGTGTTGTTTCATGTCGAGAAAATAGCGGAAAAATATACAGAATGATATATAAAGTGTGTCGGTGGCCTTGCTATAACTGTAGCTCTGGAGGATTGTGTGTCAGAAAGTGCTGCTCTGTGTGTGTGTGTGTGTGTGCCCTTGCATCATGTCAAGTGCGTCCCTTATCTTTTGATGATTGAAGTTAGGATGAGAACAGCCCGCCTGTGACCCAGAAAACAATTTAATCTATAAACATGCAAATCAAAATTCCAAATATAAATGGAGAGATGTCACGCTGAAATAAAAGTACATAATTTTACAATCTTGAACACTTTTTTCTATGTCAAACTGCCCCTCTTCCAAAATCTTGATATTCAATGATCTTAACCCTTGTGCTGTCTCTGGGTCAAGGTGACCCCAAGCCCTGAAAACCAAAACCCCAAAACAAAGACAGAAGAAAAAAAATCACATTCATGAGCAAAATTAGGTGGTGTCTTTAAACTTTTGAAACTTAGCTAAAAGTATTAACTTTTTCTCCTAAGTTCTCTGGCTTAAAATGATTCTTTATTGTTTGTTTCTAAGTAAACCTCTCATGTGTATGTGTACGTTGAAATTGGGTCAAATCTGTGCTGTGGCAATAATGGGTTGAATCAGTAAAGCACTCAGTGTCACCGTCACTCACTCACACCGCTGCATTAATGTGGTGTTGGAACATCTGAGTTGGCAAATCTCCAGCAAACTAGCAAACCTGAAAAAATGTCAAAAGAACACACATTGTCAACACAACCATATAAAGGTTGTTGATGTGATTGTGGTGATTTTTCTTTTTTTTTATACTCCTGATCACAGCACAAGAACCCTACACAAACAGTGACGAATCCTTCAAAACACTCATCGAATCTAAACCACCACCATATCCTCTTATGAAAATAATAAATGAAATCCATTATCTTCTTTTTAGCGTTACACTGCAAACTTTCCAAGTGGAGTTTGTATGTTCTGCCATTGCCTGAGTGGTTTTAATCCGGGCCTATGGAAGTACTATCAGTGTATCAGTGCTTCCGAATATTGAATTGCTAGTTTTAACATTTAAATAGTGGAAACTTTTTTTTAATTTTTTAATGTTGATGTTTTATAATCATTGAATTTTTATTTTGAACATTTAAATTAAAAAGATTCTATATTAAAAAGTGGATTATCTTCCGTTTTATTTTGATAACCCAATTAAAAAAAGCAGAGCATGTTCTAAATTATATATAAATATGTACATATATGTATATGTAGCTATATTTGATATTCTAATTTTAACATGGCAAAAAATACATTTTCTGAAAATGTTTTTTTAATTTTAAACTTTTAAATTCAATATAAAAATGTTTGTTTATTGCCAAAAGACAATACCAAAAGAATTCCGAGCTACTATTTCAAATTGTCAGCCAATCTAAGGCTAATAATAAAAAATATAAATATAACCTTTGAATAAAGAAGAAGCTGACTTTCAATATATATATTTAAAAAACGAAAAAAACAAAATAAAAAAAACAAACATTTGAGACGTGAAAGTCATATTTCTGATGGCACCAATGTACTGTATAAAGGCTCCAGTTTTCTCCCACGTTTGAAAAACATACAAAGGTTGATGGATAAATAGATTCACAAAAAGAAATATTGACGGATGGATAAAGGCAGAGGTATACTAAAAAAGTGAATATATAGTCCATTTTGTCAGGTTCAAATTATCTGTCAGACTCCTTTATTTAATAGTGAATGAAATCATTTGTTTTCTTTGCGAACGTAGCAGTTAGCATTTCCTCCTCTGATATACGCTGATGAGACATTTGAACCAGAGCTGCAGGTTTGCTTGTCTCACACTGATTTATTAGGCCATTAATAAAAAAGCCAGATACTCGTGGAAAATAGAGAAACAAACATAAAGCAAACGACCACTGTCACTGTTTCCTACCGGGTAATTTAGCGGCGACTATAATCAAAGTCAAACTCTTTATTCCTTTAATTAGTTTCGGGCGGGTTTGTGTGGCTTTTTAATTCCAAAAGTGGTTGAAATCAGCAAAAGTTGAAAACCTTTTAAATAAGGGAATTCATCGTGGAGCTGTCCAATGACAATAAAGAAGACTTTCTGGGTTGCCTACTGGCCCCTAAGAGGGCAAAGGCCCCACGCAGGAATCAATAATAAACGGGATTGACTTAACCCTCAGCCCCGAGCTGCTGAGCACAGCAACTGTTTGGCTGTCGGCTGCATCAGTCAAACTCTGAAAAAGCGAGATGAATGGGACTATAGGATTTTCTCTGCTAAGGACTGGAGTGTGCAGCGTGTGACAAGTTCACCTTGGCCCGAAGATAATGGGATAAAACGGCCACGGTCTTTGTGAAACACTGAAATCTTACCTCCTGTGTGTTCCTCGTGGGATTTAAACAGATTGTGCTGCAGCCAGATGCTCCCACCAATGACTTAAACCCTTTTTAAGGAACAAAAAACAACCATCAACCACAAAATATAAAATAGAGAATCCGCGATTTGAGCTCTGCCTCCAGATACAGTTAATCTTCTTTTTCTTGCTAGATTATAAAATCAATAGTTGCGTGCGGCTGAATGCCTCTTTTACATTATTTAATTATAATCGTCGTAACTTCAAATCTCAAGTACGCCTTGTGTCGTTCGACTCTCGCCACTCTTGCCTTCAGACACTGTGCTCTCAGGTCACTGAACCCACGTAAGCCCCTCTCATACGATTGTGTTTGACTTTAGAGGAAAGTTTTTTTGAGGATGTTTTTTATTTCTTTAAATACAAATGGGGAACAGGAAACTTTAAAACTTTACAGCCTAAAGATGTGGTTTACACGTTCAGATCTACCAATTACCGTATTTTCCGCACTATAAAGCGCACTTTAAAGCGCACTTTAAAGCCTATAATTTTCTCAAAAAACGAACCTGGTGGGTGACTGGTTTACAAACACTTTCATGACTCTGCGCCGACTGAGCCGACACGCCGTGGGCGGGATTACGTCATTGCATCGTCACAGGGTGTGATTAATGATGCACCTCACATCATGGCGGACGTCTATGGAGTGATATTACTGCTACCGGTTTGAGCGAGTGTGTCTTGGTTGTTTTACACTCAAAATCACTCTGCTCTGCGCTCAACCAGTCATACACGCGCGCTCTAGCTGTCATACACGCACTTAACTTCACTGCTGCTCGCTCAACATTTGTCTGCGATCAACACCAGTCTCACGCGCTGATGCTTGAAATTTGAACATCGTTACCGTGGAAGCGAACGGAGTTGTCAGAACACTTATTAAAGTTTGACTTTATCTGACATTCCCTTTAGCACAGTTATATCTAGTGGATGCATAACGCAACCACAGTCAAACGTTTGACTGTATCTTTTATTCCATGCGCCTTATAATCCGGTGCACCCTATTTATGAAAACAGTTAAAAAATAGGCCATTCATTAAAGGTACACCTTATAATCCAGTGCGCCTAATAGTGCAGAAAATATGGTATGTTCTACTCAAGTATGACTCATGTCTAATATTACTGTAACAGAAAAAAAAAAACGAAATCGCTTCCCAGCTGTTGCTGTTCTTTATAGCAGGAAATGGATGCTTGAGAGAGGTTTGTCTGAGGCTGGTGAAACAAGTCTTTCGAGTATTATTTATCCAACATACATATCATATAATTCCTCACTGGAATACCTTTATGAAAAACAGCTTCCACTTCCGTCCACGTTCCGCCAATATAATCAAACATAACGGATGTTTAGCCTCCAGTTATTGGCAAAATCTCATTTATATGCTCCCCCCCCCCCGGTGGGAGTTTTAATGCCTCACAACGTCACGTGACGACACGGTACCTCCCGCTATGTGACTTTCAAGGCTGAGCTGCTGTGTGAGGCTTTTCCTGAACGATGCGAACCAGGTGGATGGTCCCACGCTCGCTCCTGCTTAATGTGATAAAAATTCAAATCATTGTTCCTTCCTGCGAGGATATGAAATTGATTGGTGGGACTCTGTAGGACATACTAATTAAGTTATTCCTCCTCCTAATTTTAAGGTGGGGTAGATGCTCTTCAAAACGGTGTGAAAAAGCTACATTTTGCACAGTTGTACCCTCAACATGTGACTACAAAGTTTTATTTTTGTGTCAAAATGTTGTTAAATGTAAGGATATTAAACAATAAACTTTATATTCAAGTAATTAATTATAGAGCAGAGAGTGCCATCTAGTGGGCTCTGAAAAAAGGACACTGCATCATGAAGGTTCATCAGACTATAAAGCCATGAAAAAAGATTGTACTGATCAAAAGTTTATTTTAGGATTAAGCTTTTAATTAAAAATAAAAGCTAATACGAGCTAGAGTTTAGTTCATTAGCCACAACCGAGGTCAAAAAGTGAACTGACTTGTATTTTAATGAGATAGACAACTGAGCAAGTCTTCAGAATATCATGTGATGCAAGCCTGACAATCAAAGTGAAAAATCTGACAAACCTTCATCATACTGCATTGCTCAAGTTCCACAGCTATTCACAGAAAGGTTGTTTTTGTTTTATTTCCTAACCATGTTAGACGCTACTGTTTTTACACCAATACTTATCTTAAAAAAAGAGAAAAGAAAATGTATGTATTGACTCTAACTCCCTCCAGATTTGATGCTCCTTGCAGAGCGTTCAGGTTTCAATTTCAAATCCATAAAAGATTATTGATTCACTCGAAGTCAGCCTCAATGTAGTGCTTTGGAAAGAGGCGTGTGAAGGTTATTGCGTCCCCTTTCACACTGGCCCATTCATTTCCTCAGAGCTGCAAGTTTTGAGATGCGACTGATACATTTTTTAAATCCTCTTATCCCCCGAACAGATGAAAGGGACTTTTGAAATGAGGCTTTTATATTTACATCGGACATGTGATGCTGCTGCTGGAAAGACATCAGTTGATCTAATTGTAAAACAGCAATATTTTTTGCAAGACAATTATTCCTTTGAAAAACACTTTGTCTATCACAGGCAGTTTCTTTTATTAATGATCCTTCCTAACAAATAATGTTTTTCAAAGGAAATGTTATGATAAATACCAGTGACTGGTGAAAAATGTTCTAAGTGGGGCTTTTCCGCCCTATACTATATATTACATGTAAGAATCAACACTTTAAGTTAATGATGGATAGTAATGTTTATGATGCCCTTGTTTAGATACAAATGAAAACATGTTTTAATTACGCTCTGACGTACATAATACAGAATAAACTTAATTATTCAAATCTAAAGGAAAGCTTTTAACAACTTGTTACCTTTGCATCCGAACACAATATTAAATAAAAACTTCAACATCAGGGTCACTTTTACCAGCGCCCCAGAGTCATAGTCCGAGACAGCGGTTCTCTGTTGCTTTTGTGGCGTGTATTAGCTACAGAAACCTGACGTCACTGATGCTCAAAAAGCGACCCCTAGAGGACACAAACCAAGATTATAATCACAGCGTGAATCAATTCAAATATAGTTTATCAACGTGAAGACTTCTACAAGGAGGGAAAAAGCAAAAATCACACTGACCACTGCAGAATCCCATCGACAACAGTGCATTTGCTGTACAAATTGGACACGATCCCTGCGACCAGAGGCCAACTTTAAAGAGACTTTTTTTCTATTTTTACATTGTCACCTTACTGTGCAAAGCCATTCCGACAGAAAGTCTTCGAGGAACGTTTTTTTTTTTTTGCCCCGGACATCTTTGTTAGCTTAGTGAAGCTTTAAGTCCGGAAGCACAGTTTAGTTCTGTCAAAAGTAATCTAAATCAGTCTGAGCCTTTGTGAGCCAGGAATGAATAATTTGTTTTATTTTTTTTTCCAATCTTTTATCATTCGCTATTTCTTTCAGTTGTCCTTCATCACCGTAGATCATTTGACCTCTTTCAGTTACCAGACTGTTTCACTTTATTTTTCCTTTTTTTTAATGATGACTTATCCTTTCACTGTAGTCTGTGGAGCCACATAACATCAAAATAACTCTATTAATACAAGTAAATGACTTATATTATATTCGACTATACCTGAGATTTTTATTCCTCCTCAGTCATACAGAAGTTTTTAATGCACAGCGTGACATTTATATTAACATTTATGTAGTTCTTAATCATAGATCACATATGTTAAATAAACTTTAATTTGTGTTAAACGAATGCTAAAGCTTCCCTGTCCACTCTGTCTGAAACACACACTGATGACTCTCATGTATAAAGTAGTAATAGTCTGATGAAGCTTCATGAAGCAGTGTGATGTTGTTTAGAGGTCAGTAGGTGGCGCCATCAGTTTAAAAATGATGTGATGTTTCATTAGAACACTTGTTCAAAACAAAGAAAAACAGTGCAGAGACTGCCATCCAATGGACTCTGAAAATAATGACACTGCTTCATGAAGCTAAATCAGACCTACTACTATTTATCTCTTCTCAGCTTGGTTTCCAAGAATATATTCAAACACCGTTCTTCAGCGAACCAGAAGCTGTTATAACTTGTGTTCAAATTATATTTTGCACATCTCTGCTCGACACGTTCGGATCGAAATGTGAAAATTGCAACTTTTATCTCACTGAGAGCCTTCCGCTCCATCTTAAAATACACACAACTGAAATCCACTGCCTATGTTTTAAATTGTTACTGTGACCACAAATCCTGCACTTTATGTTTGTCTAGTTGCACTCTTGTATTTCACTGTTTGTTTTGTAGTTGTTGTAGACTTTGTTCAACTACGCTGTGTGCTACTGCTTTTCTTGGCCGTCAGGACGCCCTTGTGAAAGAGATCCTGATCTAAATGTGTTTTATCTGGTTAAAGAAAGGTTAATTAAATTAAATTAAAGTAGGCACTTGTTTAAATACTAAGTACTAAGTAAATCCTTTGTTAATACTTGGTTGTGGTGATAAACTATGAGGCAACATTTTTTTCTTGCCCAGATAAAATTGCCTAAGCTCCTGAATACAGTTTTCAAAATATATATGGTTTTATGATTATGTAATCACCACCAAATATTACTGAATTATTTTCAGTACTATGATGACTGTGACACTATGCTGATCATTTCAGGGCTTTTTAAAAATATTAGTGTACACAAATATACTCTATATTTTTCATTTTTTTTCATTTTCATCTTGTCCTTTACATCTGTTTTAGTAGAGCTGGTATATTTAAAGAAAAATCATTGATTTAGACAAAATCACATTTAAACATATATTCATAGGATACAACGACAACTACAGTTACATATTGAATCAGTTTTCACCAATTGAACATTAATAACTATACTAATCCAGAATTTTTGTTATATAATCATCAAACAGGTTAAATCATTGAGTTTTCAGCTACACATTGGAACCTGTAATCAACCAAATCATAAACCGAAGTCAACCAATTTTCTACCTGTATTAAAAATTCAGCTGATTAAACATGATATTTTTTTTAAATGTAAGGTAAATTTAAAACAGTATTTTATTATTCTGCCTCCCTAGTCAACCATTCTCTATCTTCATTATGCTAGATAGGGGGGTTAACCATAAATATTATATACGTATAAATATACATATTTATCAATACAAAGTTAGAAATACAAGAAAAAGCCACATCAAAATAATATTAAAAATAAAATGATGAAGTTTTTCATGTACATGAATTGGTACTAGAATCAAAATGATGAAATGTATTGATTCAACATAACTAGTAACACAATTCTCCCGGCAGGAGATCTTCCTTATCGTCTTCTTTGGACTGGAATACTCGGTCCGCCTCTGGTCAGCAGGTTGCCGCAGCAAGTACATCGGCGTGTTGGGCCGAATACGCTTCGCCAGAAAGCCGATCGTCATAATTGGTAAGTGCTCAACATGCGCACACGCAGGAGGGCCATCAGGTTTTTGACAAGAGCCACCTGGGAAACTGAGGCCACTGTCGGAGATGTAAACTAATTCACCGCCGGGCCACAGCTCCTTGAAATATTCTAAATAAGTAACAATTAACTTAACTCTGTAATCTTTTACACACAAATCAACTTTCTTTTTCGAGCTAAAGTCAAGATAATCTTTTCCTACCAAATGTTCCTATGTATGACAGATTGACATTCATTTTTCTCTCCTTTAATCAAACCAAATATGGAACTAAAAGTGTAAGTGTTTTCCATTCTAAATCCAAACATTTTTATCTGAAAATTCTAATTTTTCCTTTTACTCTCTCACAGACCTGATTGTTGTCGTCGCCTCTTTGGTTGTGCTCTATGTCGGATCCAAGGGACAAGTTCTAGCCACATCTGCTGTGAGGTAAGAGTTTGTCTGGTTTTACTGACATGTGTGAGGTATTTTAACTGCCAAACCATTGTTAACAGCCCAGACTTCATGGTGGTTCTATATCACAACGTTTGAGACCTTAAATATCAGTCAAGTATTGGTAGCTTTTATAGGGCTCCTTATCTTGTCATACCATCTTTTTCTGAGTTTCCAAGTGATCATCTAGAAGTTTAGAAGTAAAGTTGTGACCATAGGGACAGATTCATCAGGCTAAGAACCATTTAAATAAGAATAAATAAAACACTGATTTAGGAAGAAAGAAAATAGCAGTAGTGTTGTCATCTCACCATCAACTTTTTAATGTCAGATAAATTTCATGTTTTAAGTTGATAAAATGAACTAATCTGTGTTCATCTCCCTGAAAAAACATTGACTGTTTAACTGGATGTGTTGGGGCTGACTTTTATTCTCCACACAAGGGGTCAGTTTGTAATTACAGGTAACATATTCTTGAAATTAAATCCTCAAATGGCTCCAAAAGATGTTTCTATATGAACATAGTTTAATAAAAAAAATGGGTACAGACTTTGTGTTAGAGTAATAAATGGTGGTGAAATGAGTGAATCTGTGTGAACCGTCACTCAATCGACTGAAATGCAATTCTGACCACTTATGAAATGATTGCTTCATTGGATCATTTGGACCGTATTATGTAACATGAGTTCGCTATTACAACCCACTGCAATGATCATTTCTGGTCAGGAAAAGTTGCATTTACATTTCACTATATTACTCCTGAAAGATGACTTATTCAACTCCAGTTATTACTCGTATGTCTGAGATGGTGTCAGCAGCAGCTTGAAGTCTAGACTGACTGTCTCCATTAGTCTCACTTTAGCGTTTGTAGTTAAAAATGTCTGCTCTCTCTCCGACTTTATTCACCTCACAAGTGAACTTATCGGCTGATTTCTTCCTGCAGGGGGATACGTTTCCTTCAGATCCTGCGGATGCTTCACGTCGACCGTCAGGGAGGGACGTGGCGTCTCCTGGGATCTGTAGTTTACAGCCATCGGCAGGTGCAGACATTTTGTTTTGTTCTTTTGAAATGAATAACAATTGCATAACTTGCCGAAACATTTTTTTTTCATTAAGCTACTTTTTAAATGGTGACTAACATCTGTTTACATGAGATGCTTTGTGTTTTTATTTAAAATACAAATAAATGTAGTCGTTATTAAGATGTTGATAAATAAAAATAAGCTTTAATTGAACTTTTTTTTATTTTATATTTGGTATCTGGGTCAGATTATTCAAATGCTTTTGGCATTAAAGCCTCTAACAAGGAAACATGGACACTCTGAAGGCTTTAGAAAATTTAATTAACTCAAAAGAAAACAATCAGAGGAAACATTTGTCAAATTCTGAATTCAAAATGTAGCTTGTTCACACTGTTTTGAAGATGATCTACCCTGCCTTGCATCAGAATTTTTCATTCATCCTGAAATTACAACCTAAATACCAATATAAATCCCTATTGCATTACATGGGATCTTATACTTTGTCTTGCGTAATAGACTGAATAATTTAATATGTAGTTAAATAAAATAACCACAGAATAACTGGAAAATCATGTCACTTTATTAAATGTTAAATAGTATAACTCTTGAGTAGACTGAACTAAATAAATGTAATGCGATAAAGTCTGCTTTTTCATTCTAGGAGGCTACATTCAGTTTATTCTGTTCCCCATAACCAATGTCGAATCAAAAACTCACACAATAACAAACATGTACTTTCCATCTCTAGAGAATGACGGGTTTCTCTTCTTCTTGCTTTACCCTTGTCTTTCAGAGGTTTCCAGGCTTATTTTTTTAGTAAACTTAAAAAGGCTCATGATTTTGGCAGATTCACAGGGTTAATGTTAGATTATTGATGTTACGGTTAAAAGGGTAATTTTTTTTAAAACAACAAATTGTAATAATAAATACAACAAAAAAAGATACACATTTTTCTTTCGGTGTTGCCCAGTAACAAATGCATTAAGGACCGTTTTTTTGTTTTATTTAGTCTATTGTGTAATTTTTCTACGTACAATAGATGGAAAATTAGCATTGTTGCTATAATTTGGCATATTTAGATCCTCCATTGTTGAAGAACGTATGCATTGTCCCCATCAAATAAATAAATACATAAATTGTAATATTCCTAATACAGAGAAAACTTTCTTAATTAAAAGGCAAAAAAATAATAATAAACTGAGACACATTTATGGACACTAAATGTACCACCATTCATTTAAAGGAAACATTTTCATATACTGTCTGAATAGGGGAAAAGTTAAATAAGAAAAATAACTCGTAACTGAATGATGAATGAATGTTTTGCAAATTCTGCAAATCCTTGAGCCTTTTGCTGTTGTATATTAAATTATATATGTCTGTGTTGAATAGGAAGTTACATCTAAGAATATCCAAGTATATTCATCAGCGTGTCACAGGTCCTATTTCCTATATTGTCGTGTGTTATTGAACCCCAGCTTCAAATTATAAACCCCACGGCAGCGTTTTTAATCTCCAAAGAGGGACGCCCTCCTCAGTGGCCCACATTCAAACGAGTCCATCATTTGAATTGAACAGAACTCCAAGGTGGAAACCCACGTTCAGAGGATGATAAATATGCAGGTGTGAATGTTTGTTGTGAGTCCGGGATTATAAACTCCTCTGTCAAACACGGCTGCTGGTTCCTCCAGGGACTCATTCATCTGAGAGACAGCAGCGTCGGCGATTATCTCCTATGGCCACAACAGTTGTCTCGAATGTTGTCGTACAGAGTGTGATGAACGCCGCACCAATGCATTTGTGCACATGGTGTTGTCCTCCCGGTTGTTTATATCGCCCCTCGCTGATGACCGCGCAGCCCCACGGCCGAGGCCGGTCATCAACCACAGTTGACCTCAGATGTAAGAAAGTGTTGTCCGCTTGGCTGCTGAGCTATTGGCCTCTTTCCCCAAAATGACCGCTGCCGGACATTTCCCCTGGACCATCCATCCGTCAGGTCACTGTCATCGAGTGTTTACCCAGGGCGGGATTTTTTTTGCTACACAATGCTGGTCCTGAAATGATATTAAGTCAATAGTTGTTTTTTTTAATTGACCTAACAAAGGTAACAATTCAAGGCCTCGTTTTAAGGGAGAAACTAGAAGAACAGACGGAGGAGGGAGAGAGTGGGAGGAGAAGGAAACGAATGAAGGAGATAAGGAAGGAAGTGAGATTGAAAGACAGAAGAGATAAAGAGCTGTGACGTGTTCAATTAAGATGTTGACTGGGATGGAGTAAATCTAGACTCTTGGGAAAAGAAGAACTTAAAGCGAGGGAAGAGAGAAAAGGACAGTGACACCAGCTTGTTTTCCTTCAAGGGGTAGAAAATGTATCTAAACAACATATCGTGTGGAAGTTTTCTCTCTGTGTTCATGCAGCCCTCATGAGTAAAACTGTGGAACTGATCATGTTGAATCAATTCTCACAGCAACAATTGTTTAAAATGTCATAGTATGACTTTATTTACTTGTGTTTAGCAAGTTCCCATTTTTGTTCATTTTATGCAAGAAAAATGGCCGACCCTGTCCAAGAGAATCATTTGTATTGCCATGAAGCGTGAATTATACTAGTGTGATAATTGGGAGCCATGATTCCTAAAATGCTAACACATGCATGTCACAATAATAACTCATTAACTGGATGAACCATCTGTTTCGTCCTTGGCTCATTTCAATTTGCTTCTTTTTTTTGGGGCTTTTTCATTCCTCAGCTCTTTCAATTTGTTTGACCTTCATTTTTTAATTGGTCTCTGCTACACTACAAAAATTGATACAGAGTATATTTTTTTTCCAATTTCTAGTCAAAGTATCTCATCACACTATAAGTTAAGACCATCACATAAATATTATCATTTAAGTCAGATAGAGAAAGTTGTTTTCATACTGTGCATCTTGAAAAGTGATTATTCCTTGTTACATTTGCAGTTTTTATTATTTTTTTATTATTACAAGCAACGCAAATCCAATACACTGAGATCATGTTTCATGTCTGCATGTTGAACTTTAAATTATTCTGCAAAGATTTGTTATGTAACTTTTTTTTCAAAAGCTCATGTAGACTGTATTTGAATCCTTAGATAGACTTTATAAATCCCTCTGGAGATCTCTTTCGGGAAATGAGGTTTCCTGTTCACAGCAGATGAGCGAAGGTACAGAGGATTCATAAAAGCAAGAACAATGTTCAAATAAAAAGAACAAAGGGCAAAGATATGACAAAGTGCAAAAGTGAAGAGCACATATCAAAGGATGAAAACTTAAAAATAAAATCAAATGTCAAAAAAAGGATCCAAATGTTAACATAAATTACATCATCTTTTAACTCTGCTCCTGCCCCCAAACTCCAAGTTATAAACTACTAAATCTTGAGGAATGAATGAGTCCCTGAGTCTATTAGTGTTGCATCTGGGGAGAAGCATTCCTGCATTCCATCTGCTTCTCTGCTCACTGATGACAGTGTTCAGAGGATGACTCAGCAACTGTCACTAGTGAGTCCAGCTTCATGCCAACCACAGAGCCAGCCCTTCTAAACCTGTCCAACCTGTTAACACTCCTCTTGGACACATTCCCACCCCAGCACACCACAGCATGGAACAGGACACTGGCCACCACAGACTGGTAGAACATGTAGATGTTAAATGATCAGAGCCTCCTCAGAAAGGACAGTCTGCTCTGAACTTTCTCATATACATGGTCTGTGTTGCAGGACCAGTTTACTGTCCAGCCACACATCGAGGTACTTATAGTTGTCAACCATCTCCACCTGGTTACCTCTGATGGACACTGGACGTGGCTTTGTCCTGGACCTGCCAAAGTCCAAGACCAGCTCCTTAGGTTTTGAGGTGTTCAGCTGCAAGTGGTTCTTCTCACTCCAGTCCACAAAATAACATATCAGACTCCTGTACTCGTCCTCACTGTTGTGATTCATCATTAAAGGCAGTGAGATAAGTGTTACTTTTCTTAAAATAAATGATTTAAAAACTATTTATTCAAATTGTAAGTGTATGTAGTGGAATATCTGCTTTTAACAGTAATAGTCAGATGTTTATCTTTGTAATTTTTACTTTATAAAACCCCCCAGTTTATCCAAGAATCAACTTCCAAATGCAATTCAATAGTTAGATTACAGGCAAACTAAGAACAAAGTGGATGTGCAGACGATTCATCTCTGGTGGCAAGTTAAAGTTTTCCCCCTCATTAGGTTGTTTGAAAATGTTCCCTTCCACTTTCAGGATGTCAGAAGTTTAAAGTCACTTTGCATTTTTTAGACGAATGTAATACTGAATCTATACTGCACATCTCATTTAATACCACACACTAACACTCCCACGCTAGCTGACTATTCCTCAATGCAAAGCACATCACTTGACATTTTAATTTCAATCATGATCTGTTTGTCATCATGAAACAAATGAGCCATCCAGAATATTGAGATGTGTGTGATGTACAGGAGAAAATGAAGAGTAGAATAAAATGCTTTCTTTCAAGATAGTTTTTATTTCAAGGCATGTTTTTTTTCTGCTGTGTATGCACTCCTTGTAGCTATGTGTAAACCGTTGAGACAGGCTTTATGCTTGAATGCGATGGGGTTAAGCACACGCTGCTGCACAATAAGTCTTTACTGGTCTCATGCTGAAGCCGGGCATCCACTAGGGGGTTTTGTGTTGACAACCTCGCAGTTCAAATTTTACTACTCGCATCATCCTTTGATGTAGATCACTTCTGTTGGAATCCGTACCAAAATAATGTCACAATATTAACCTGCAGAAAGTATTTTTCTTTTAACTTTTATTATTTGGAAACAGATATGGCGAGTTCTATATTTTGAAAGCTCTTTTAAGTGATGAAGCTTCATGAAGTCGTTTTTTTTCAACCAGCAGCTTGCGCCCTGAGTTATAAGATTATGTTAAGTTTTAATAAATAGCTGTTTAAAGTAATAGACTTTAGAGAAGATAGTGCCATCTAGTGGGCTCTGAAGATAAATACACTGCTTCATGAAGCTTCATCAGCACATCACTACTTTAGATTAAAATTTAGACGTTAACTTAATCTTTTATTATGGACGCATTTATAAGACATACATAAAGAAATGGTTTATAATTCTAAAAACGGTATTACTCCAGCCTCTATGATGCTTTATCATTTTATGCTAAAATAATTTATTCAAACACAGAAAATGAAGCGTTTGGAGACAACACACCACAATTATAATTTAGTTTACTTATAATATAACTTCTCAGACGAAGGCTTAATGTTCAGTTGCAGAAAATAAATCATGCTTTTATAGCCTAAGTGAAGTGAAAACACTGTCTTAGCCACAGTAAAATAATTTGTGCTCGAAGTGCATCGAACTCATGTTTCAAAGTTTTGCAGAAATTATACTTAATCTTTATATGACATGGAAGCTTCCTGGCCATAAATTTAATCTTTTAAAAAATAGTCACTAAATAAATTGCTGCCTCTAAATCACCTGTTCGTCGTTAAATAAATATAAGTGGACTCTGTAGGCCCTGTGTGTCCTCAAATGAAGCTGGGATTAGATCCAACCTCAGTTGTCACTGCATAACAAGCAGGCGTCTATGAGGGAATAATTGTGGACGCAATGTCCCTGGATATGCATTCAAACTATACTAACTGGTAAACCTCTCCTCTTTATTTCAAGTGGTTTAATCGCAGAACAGCGGCCATCAAATATTTGTGTAGAAGTCCTCCCCGGACCGCAGAGGGAACGGTCAAGCGTGAGACATATGAGATCATGAATAAAAACATGTACACACGAGTGTATAAATATCAAAGTAAGACTGGTTCACCCCGAGTGTTCTCTGACATTTTACTTCTCTCAACTATGTTACTTCTGCTCTTTATTTTATGACTGTCTGCGCTTTCCACTCCGGCTCTGTAGGAATGTTTTTCTCTTTGTCTGTGTTACACCTTTGACTAGAAATGTACTGAACCTTCAATTTTAAGGAGCATGTAGGTGTACACAAGGCTCAGAATCTTGCCAAAAAGTTGTTGCTTTTGTAATTTATAACTCAGAAGTATGCTTGAGGTTGAGGTGATTCTTTTTATTTTTTAATCTTTGGGATGATGGCTTTACTATACTTTAAATAGTAAGTAAGTAAGTAAAGATTATTTGTAAAGCGCCATTCTAAACCAGGGTCACAAAGTGCTTAAACAATATACACAATACACAGTTAAAATATATACTTTAAAAGATCAAGATGCATAAGAAAAACACAGGAATGTTTAAAATGGATCCCGAAAGAAACTGGCAGCCAAGAGTTTTAAGAATTGGAGAAATGTGAGTTCTCCTACTAGAGGGAGTCAGAATTCTCGCTGCAGAGTTTTCAACTGCAGCTCCTTCTTGTTTAAACATGAAAATAAACTGTAACAATAGTGTAAACGAGAATACACATATATTACAAGCTCCAGATCCATGAGAACCAGAACAGTGTTTTTATCCAAATTAGACAATACAATATATATACTTTATTACATATATTTATTATGTACATCTATCAAGAGAGAGTTTTACATTGTATTTAACAGCAGAACAAGACATATTGTGTATTTAACTGTAGAAACAAATATTTGGATTATTTGTTTGCCATTTATTCTATGTGTAATCTAATAGTCCTGCCCAACTATCCCAACCTTTACCAATGCATACATATATTGACACTCAGCACTTTTTTTTAGTAAAATCAGTCTATTTCAAATTACTTTACATCCAAACTGACTTGCAATAGTTTAGGTTGTTATTTACTAACTTGGTGATTAGTTGTGATTTAGTTATTTTATTAACTTTTCTCAGCTCTTGACTACTTGCAACATAGTAGGCGTAGTATGGACGGGTTTAGTGTTTACTGAATCCAAGTGTTTGAAAACAATCCAAAAAGTATTGCCTTTATTTGATTCGTGGCTATGGAAGGAAACTGTAATATAGAAAACTATATGTAAGTACATTAAGTATGGCGTTGTAAGAGGAAATGTAACCCCATCTATATTTTTGGATTTCTGTTAAATCAGGAGCGCTTCATGAAAGGATCTAGATAAGCACGACCGATCAGTGATTTGGAAGCCTGTCGGTCTTTATTTTCTACTCTTGAAAACACTATCTTCTAAGTGACGTCAACGTTCAAATATAAACTCGGCAGCACTCCACGACTTATAAACGTGGAGACTTAGTGCAGCTCCTGGCAGATCCGTTAGCATGTGGGTGGCTTTGACTTTTAAAGGCTGCCAGGTCACAGAAGAAGATTAAGGAGAACACCAATTAAAGAAAAAATGTATATTTATTTCCATGCGTTTACATTATGGTGATACACATGGTTGGTTCTGAACCCTTTATCAATGTTTATATAAACAACAACTGTTGCATTAAATAAGATGTCATTACAACACAATTCAAGAACCATTATATACAATTTCAAACAAGGATTTTGAACTCACTCACACACAAAAATATACATATACGTATATGATCCTTAGCAGTCATTTGTTTTAAGATATGTAGATGTGAATGGACCTTCTTTTTTTTTACATTTAAGTAAATAAAACATCATAAAATACTAAGTTCACTAATTTTGTACTCACTAAGGGTTGAGATTATTTTCAGAGAAATACGTTATTTTCAAGAGTTAAAGACAAAAAAGTCCCTTTTAATGAAGTTACTGAAGCTTAGTTGTCTTCGTCTTTGTCCAAAAAGACAAACTTAAAAACATTCAAATACCTCCATGAGGCTCGTCTGTAACGTCCATCTTGTATTAAAGCATCGACAAGAGTAATACATTTTTGCCTATAACTCTAAAAAGGAACAGATTGCTCTGAAAATAATCCCAACATTTAGTCGACATAAGGGTGAGTAGAAAATGAGTGAAGTTTAAATTTTGAGTAAAATAACTTTAATTATTGAGATGTTTACCTAGTATCATGGGTGAGCCCTAAACCGATACACAATACTTAACTCATGTTACGCAATGAGTGACTCTGAAAAACGAAAATAAACTCTCCATCAATGCTTAGTTTCACTAACTAGCTTATTTGAAGTTACCAAATAATATTGAGAAATGTTTCGACAGTCATGAAACTGATCAGTATGGTAGCGTATAAAAGTTGTTACGTTATATTATCGATAAATATAAGCTAAAAAAAATCTACTTCACCCTTGTGTTGTCTCTGGGTCTAGGTGAACAGAAGGGATACCACAAACATATTTGTTTTCAGGCAACAGGGTTAAGAAAGTATTCAGAGGGCACATGGTCTTGCATAAAAGTTGGGAGTTAGGATATCACTACGCTGCCACGGAGGACAACCTACAGTGCATAGAATTAAATATTCCAATAGTTAATCAAGTTTCTTGACATTTATCGACTTTTCATTCTGGTCCGACTTTCAATCTATCACAGCCCCCATCTGCGCTCAACAATAAATATCTTTCTTCTTAATTATCTGAAGTTCATTCCTGCCGTTGCCTTAAGAGATTAATGGGTTTAATATTTTTGGATCCAATAACGTCTCCGACGTTTAATCCTCACGATCTGAGCTCAATTGCACAGTGACTTACCCGGGGATTTAAAGTACTCGATGGCGCAGCAGGTGAATACATGACCAACAGCGGCCAAGATAGCTTGTTGACAAATCAGCAGCACAAATAAGCGCAGCAGGTTTCCAAAAGCAATTAGACCCTGAGAGTCACCAATAACACATTAATAATTGTATCCAAGCGGCAGAGTGCCTTCGTATTAAATAAGCATCTCATCCCGATTTATCATGATATAAAGAACATGCTGGAGATAAACGGAATGAATCTTATCTATGTAAAAATCCCTGATCAATTATCTCTTTATTTTTAAAAATGCCCTGAATACAATAATGAATTATTGTCTGATTAAATCAAAATGGAATGTTCTGATAATAAAACAATGTGGTGCTTTTCATCTCATCTGCATTTACACTTTATCTGACCGTGCACCTTAGCTTCCCTTATTAGCCTCAATTATAGCCTTGACCTTTTCATGCTGTCAGAGCCACGGATTCATCGCCATAGGTGAGAATGGGACTTGCATAGGTAGGAAAGAATGCTGGTTCTCATCTGTGAGAACACCACTGTAAAATACACTCATTTGAGATTGCCCTGTGACTTACACAAGTTATATTGGGTTCAATTTACAAACGTTATATTGGATTAAATGGCTGCCACATTAACTACACAAATATACAATACTCCAGGCAAACCCACAATACTTCTTTTTCAACTAATCAGAAATATTAAATACCAAAACATTTATATTAAGCTTAAATGTAACCATTGATTACATTTCTTGCTCTGCTTTACGCTCATTAACATATTAGAATACGCTATGATGCTAGCATTGTAGTCTAACCTTTTTCAAGGTATTTTTTAAACAGCACTGAGACAAGACTCAAGTCACGCTTCTCAAATGTATTAAAGATTGATAGGAAGAGCTTGACACTCGATAAACAACATGAAAGTGTAAATGAAAGTACATCAACTGAAGATGATTCTTTTTAAAATTAATTTAAAAAAAGTTCTTAAAAGGTTGCTTGCTAAGATACAGCAGATCTATTTGCAGCCGTAGCCCATTTTCTTTTCTCGTGAAATATCCCACCAGCTTTCCCACGAGTGTTCGGTTGTTCAGATTCTAGTTGCCACCTCATTTTTAACAGCATCAGTGCTTCGACAGCGTCAGCTCAACACACTGAGCTCTGCTTTTTTGGATTTAGAAAGCCATGACTAATAAAGTCTGAATTGAACTTCGTACACATTAGACAGATTCATTCATTCATTTTCTTTACCGCTAAATCACTTATGGCATAGCGGGGGACTGGAGCCTATCCCAGTCTCCACTGGCGTTTTGCGGGGGACACCCTGGTCAGGACGCCAGTCTGTCACGGGGCACCCAAAGACATTCATTCACTCACACACTCATACCGAAGGACGTATGGTGGTGGATTTTGACCAAATTTTAAGTAGTAACTTATCCATGGTTTCTCTCCCTGTCTGGTTTGAGCTCATTATTCAACTGAGTTTGTCGTTACTGCCACCAAATGTCAGGGAGGTGTATTTTAACTGAGTTTCTCTCAAGATATGAATGTATTTTATTCACAGGCAACCATGTTCTTTTTGTGTTAAGCTGTGTTAATATATATATATATATATATATATATATATATATATATTCCCTGCAATATTTATGTCATAAAAAGTTTCTTCTTACTGAAACTATTGGTAACTCTTAAAACAATAATAAACCCTCTAATAAACTCTCCATCTTATCTCAAAATGAATAAACAATGATTTTGGGACCTAGAAGAACTGCTAGACTACAACCTGTAAAGTGTCTCAGGCTACCTTTTAAAGAAATATTCAAAACTGTTGGCCAATAAAGAAGCAACAGCTGGGAACAGAAAGCGGTTCTTCTTGTTATACTCATAAATAAGAAAACATATTTTGCCTCCACATAAGTGCAGACAAACTTTGAAGAGATTAAGATTTGGGTCATTTAAAATCCCATGTTCAATGAATTAGTTAAAACACAGTGTATCACCTTTTAGACATGTACATACATATAGTGTTAAAAATCTATATTACTGCTTCTTTCTAAAACAAGGTTATGTAGGTCATACGTGTCGTCTTCACCTCCGATGTGCATCAACATGTCCTTGTTCTTCCTTTTTCTGTGTTGCTGACACACGTTCATTTGGGACAAGATCTTGCCAGGGGGTGTTTGAGGAGTTCACCACAGAGAGATCCTTTGCAACTTTCTCTGTCAAAAGTCACACTGTAGCCCGAGAGTAATCAGCGTGATAATGTTCACAGTGTTTTTGTTATCGTGTGTGTGAAAACATAAACTTACTTACAGGGGGTTCAATTCAACTTTAAGATCACATTATCACAGACATTGTTAAGAGTCAAGTTGATACTATGTTTCCCTCTATGATTTAAACTGTTAATTCCTTTTATTGTAATAATGTATTCATCTCTGTTTTGCAGGAGCTCATCACGACCCTATACATTGGTTTTCTAAGTCTGATCTTCTTCTCATACTTGGTCTATTTGGCTGAGAAAAGAGGTGGAAGCGAAGCGTTTACAAGTTACGCTGATTCCCTCTGGTGGGGAGTGGTAAGTATTCGTGATTGTTGTTCATCAGAGTGTAATTGTGTTCTCAAAAATATGAGTTGATTGATGACAGTTTTAACTGAAATGTATTCGAACATTTTGAGCTATAGACGGAGTGAGTTCCTCATTTGAGTTGGCGTCATTTTCCCTGATGAAATGTGTTACTAAAATATAAACACTGACTCTGTATTTCGAAATGTTATTATAGAAGTAATAGATTTTATTAAGGGCTCCTTTCTTGGCATTAGTTCACTATTCAAATGCATATAAAATACCAGATCATGTTAAAATATAATTTAAAAAATAAGACACATTTAGTCATTGGAGGCAGCAGAAAAGCCAGAAAAAAATGTTGTCATGATGGTAATTCAAGCCTTTACACATACACAGATAAATAAGCTCCAGAATGATAAATAACATCATTTAGACTAAAAGAAAACGTTTAGAAATATCACTTTTTATTTCACCTAAATGATATCAATCCCTTTTTATTTGGAAAAGTTTTGATAAAATGTTAAAGAGGCCAAAGAGAGATGCATATTGAGCCACCAGGAAATGGAGAATAGGAAGTCCCAGGGGGCTGACTTCCTGTGGCGACTGCAGAAAGAAAAAAAATTTAAATTCAATCTAAACTTATTCTATTTATTTTTTCTTTTGCCTATCTATTTTTTCAAACCCAACTGGGTGCCACACTTTCTTGTGATGACAGCAAGTGTTAAATGTGTTATATGTTTTCCTATTACTCTCGAACTTTTCCCTCCGGAATTGCATGTTTGTGTCCTGCTCATGTCTGCACGCTGACCCAAACAACACACTTGTTGGTGACATTAATACAACAATAATTAAGGTGTGCTTCGGGATTTAAGGCTCATTACATCACATTGAAAATGCTGGTAGTCTCCTCCAGATATTGACTTCTTGTGGGCAGTGTTTAGCAGATAGAAAAGGTCAAATATAGATGTTTTTAACAATCCATCTTGTTCCGGTGGGTGTTCAGTGACAACTCCTGGGTATTTCCTGTGGGCTGCGACCACAAGTGGCGGAATCAGCAGTGTGGGGAAGACAGGATGAAATTATGTTTCAAGATAATAAATCACCACCCACTCTGCCTCTCACCAAGTTTCGTGACACAAGCAAAAGCGCACAAAAAAAAACAAAAAAGAGAAATAAACAATCTGTCTTACTCCCTCTGAGAAATGTCTTCTTTTATGGCATCTATCTTTTTAACGGTGGCAGGGAAATGAAATATATTGTTTAATAAGCAGGTATGTTTTAGCCATTGATTTGTGGAGATGGATTTTAGTCGTGAGGCAGATGAAAAAGACATTTGTCCAAGAGCCCAGTGGAATTGTGGTAACAGTTGTAGCCTCAGAGTTGCAGCCCACAAATTTCATTAAGATTGAGGTTCATGAAGTTCATTTATTTGTAGGGTTTTCCCCTTGTATGTTTTTGGATTTCTGCCAGAATCTCCCAAACTAGATCATGCCAACACAATGATAAAATGATATTTTTATGAAGTCTCAAGAATCTGAGTAAAAGTATGACAAATGGCCCAATAATTCTTGTTACAAAAGATGTTGGCCATGTGAACAAAAAAGAAAAGTGTTTTTAATGAAGTCTAAAAAACCATTTAACTGTCGATCTCTGGGTGTATGTGTCTTTGTCCTGGTTAATCTCTGTGATCCTTGAAAAAGCAACATAACAAAATAATGTTCAAGTATTTGCTCAAAGTCATGGAATACATCAACTGAGATATTTTGTGTTTTTGCAGATAACAGTGACCACCATCGGCTATGGGGACATCATTCCTTATACATGGATGGGAAAAGCCATCGCGTCGTGCTTCTCTGTGTTTGCCATTTCATTTTTTGCACTTCCTGCTGTGAGTATAAAAGCCGACTCTCGTCCCAATAGTGTTCCCTTGATATTCCGCCTGACTAAGAGAAATAGTGTATAAATGATTCACCTCAGAAGAACAACCAAATCAATCTTATTTGTGTATCAAGGACAAAGTGAAATGGAAAGTTGAGCCTGTTGTTATTTGAACTTAAAATCCTCCTAAATGGACCAAGAACGGATCTAAAAGACACATTTACAACTGAACAAAAACTATTTTAATAGATTGAAACAGAGGATTGACAACTATAACAAAATCACATTTATATTATTAAAGCTTTTTTAACTTTTGTAAATGTATTTCTCTGCGACGATTAACACAAAAGTTTCAAACTATATTTCTAAAGCCACTGATGAAGCCGCCGTTGGCTCCAAAAGTCAAATTAAGTGCAAAAAAGTGACCTGCAACCATCATGCTGTCTCCAAGATGAGCACTTCAATCAATACAACTCTAGCCAAAGCAATTATTGTTTCCTTCCGTGCCAGGCTATTAATCATACATGGCTCTGAGCTTCACACAACCACTACTTTTTATTTGTATATCCTCTAAGTGAAGATTGGATTTGAAATGAAACGATGTAATTCAAACCTCAAAATACGTCTTGCAATATTATCAGGATTCAAGACGGTCGTGAACCGATTCTGCTGTAGGTGAGATTCAAAGACGTGCGGTGAGGTTCACGGTTAGTGAGGCACTGACTCCTTTAGTTTCAGTTTTAATTGTTGTGATATGTTGGGATATTATTCTACATCCTCTAGATCTATGGCAGTCATTGGTTGTGGATAAATATTGATTTATAGCTTCATAAACTTGTCATCTTTAACATTGACATGAGAGTCAAAGCTGAAATATTATGTTTTAATTATCAATGTATTTAAAGTTATGTATTCAAAATCTTTAATCTGCTATATTTAATGATCTGAGACCTTTTAATTGGCTGAAAATCTAAATTTGTTTTAAACAATCAATGGAAAAAGAAAAAGATGAGCAAATGTGGATTTAAACAGTATAGACTATAGAGTATGAACGTGATAGTAAAGGATTACAAGGAAGACGCAACTGATTCAATGCTCTTAATTTGAAAGCCGAGCAATTATTTCCACCTATTAAATGGCGTTTTGGGAATTTGATTGGTTAATATTGTGTCAGGCCTAAGCATGAGAAAAACAAATCATATTCTATTAAAGGCCAAAATGTAGTTTTTAAAATACTCTTCTAAATCTCTTTTTTATACACTTGAAATTCAACTGTTCCTGGTCTTAATTTTATCTGTAGATAAAGTCCATGCGTCTTTCCTTCGCCACACAAACTGCCGTTACTTTGTTGTAAAAGTCCACCTTATTTCCTTTAGCTTTAAAAGTCTCTGCCTCAATGGAGATGTTTGTGGAGGCTCATTAGTGTGTGCCTCCAAATGTATCTTTTCACTGCGGTTGTATTTCCGATCAGCGAAACTAAATAAGACCCTTACAAACATTAAACTTTAATGGTTAAAGACATCAGCCAGACCGCAGAAAACCAAGGCAAATAAATCTGTCAACATTATATTGGCGAATAACTGAATCAGTTTCATTCTGAATCTCTGCATCTGAGACACAGCAACCGGCGCGCGTAAATTGCATGTATCAACACAGTTTGTGATGCATTGAGAGGTGAGGCACTGCCTCACCTGCCTCCCCTGACCGCACATCCCTGGTGAGATTCAATAATAGCCAAACGAACTTGTTAAAACAATATATTTTTAAATTCTAACTCATTTAGAAAGAATTCCATCATCTCGCACAATTATTGCTTGATTTGTTTGCATTTCCTCTTTTTGAATCATCCAGCTGTAGGGTTGGAATTAACAAGCGTTCTGTTTATTCACAGGGAATTTTGGGATCCGGCTTCGCTTTAAAGGTGCAACAGAAGCAAAGACAGAAACATTTCAACAGGCAGATACCTGCTGCTGCAAGTCTCATCCAGGTATTTCTAAATAAAATAAAGAAGCATCACAACGTATCATCCTCTGGGCCTGAATCCTGTTAACACAATCATGCCTCTGTACACATGATCCTGCCGGTGTAGACCGCCTGGAGATGCTACGCTGTGGAGAAAAAGGATTCTGCCACGCTCAACTTGTTTTTAAAAAGGAAATTCAACTTATCTGATTCTTCTGCCAAGAAAATGGTGAGTTACTATCTCAACAGAATATATTTAGCTAGCGTTGGGCAAATTGATTGTAGAGGTTGCTGATGCAAAGGATTCAAAAGTTAATGATAGTAGCTGCCAGGAGGGTTGTTGAGTGTGTTAAAAATAATATAACAAATACAAGAGATTGAAGGGTGTTCAAGTTCAGCTGTTCATTGAAGTAAAAAAAGAAGTGTAAAGACAGTGCAGTAGAAAGAGTTTCTATTTAGAAAACACAATATTTTTCAACTGTTTTGGAAAGATTTTCAGAGATACTCAGAGATGGTTTGCTTTAAATGTGCTTGAATGTCTGTCTAAATCTATAATTTAATTCCCAATATTAGCAATTGTTAACCTGGTAAATAAATACAAGTTATAAAAATAATCTGAAACAAATTCGGTGCCAAAAATTGTGCTTAAAGAATGGATGCAAAATATGAACAGAAACTTTAATGAAGAGATGTTGAATGTTTGCGACAAAGAACATGTATATTGAGATACTGTAGGAACAAGGATGTATTTGTAGTATTGCATAGTATTGTATTGTAGTATATACTTGACTCTGGTGTTGTAGAATTTACATACCACATGAGTCTTGACGAAGTTGTAACTGCTTTCATTTTTTTTTAAACCAAAATATATCCAAACAAAAGCATTAAAAGCTGCTGGAGTCTGTCTGAACTGTATCCTCTTGTCCTCAACCACCTCCAGGATCTCTTGGAATTTAATTATTTATTTTGCTGCAGAGAATGCAATGACTGCTGCCACCTAGCAGTCTAAAGTTTAATTGCAACACAAACATGAGAGAACTATGGTAAAACATGTTCATATACAATTTATTTAAAAAGAAGATATAATTTTTAAACTGATGGCGCCACCTACTGACGTCTAAACAACATGACACTGCTTCATGAAGCTTCATCAGAACATTGCTACTAGTTACTACCATTAATGTCTGAACTGGTGTTAGGTTAGGTTAGGTTAGGTTAGGTTAGGTAGAACTTTATTGATCTATCTTGAAATTGTTTCATTATAGTATTGAATATCAATGCCCATGCCAAGTCCTCAAAATCTTTAAAATGTGAAAATCGATATTGAATGTGTTCATGTGCCAATGTTGAATAATATTTAAAAAAAAACAATTGTTTTTAATGAACCTTTAATATATTAAAATACAAATAGCTTTTTATAACATAGGAAGGTTCACAGCTCAGCAGGGGGATCATTAAAGCTTTATTTTAATCCATAATTTAGTTAAAATTCCCATTTCCTTTGTTATCTAATATCTGAATATGTGCTTCGCTCATTTCAAATGAAACTGAATCAGTATTTTCAATGTATTAGAATCACAGCTGGATGCTTTTGATTGAGATGAGTTTGATTTATTCATTATATTTTACAAGTGCACGGTGGGTAATTTCCAGAGATGATTAGGTTTGAGCAATATGTGCCGTAGTTTGACAATATTCCAGAGGATCCTTTTGGCTTATCTATTCCTCTCCATATGCTCACCATGCAGCCTGAAAACCTTTTTCTATTCCTGTTTCACACGCAATCATGTTTAGTTTTTAAAACTAGTCGAGGCCAAAATGAATTAAATAATTCTATTTCTTGCATTGATTGTATGAATGCTTCATGTCACACTCCATGTTGACCTTGGTCTCTGCCAATCCATTTCGAAATATGTGTGTCTAAAGCTCGAGGTCAAAAGGAATGTTGTGTGTGGACTGCATAGGTACTACACAAATCAAGTCAATCTCATGCAATATTGATCGCTACCAACTAAAAGTGCCTTCGCAGTTCTTTGTTGCGTCACCTTGAGAACAAAGACGCGCCAAAATTAGAAGTGTTAAATGTTTCAAGTGCTAGAGGAGAACATCACGAAACTGCTCCTGGGGCACCGAAGTGTAAAACTCAAGTCATGCTTTCTAGGTCACTTTTGTCTTTGCTGATGCATTTGCCTCTTCTCGTTTGCAGGGGAAGTCCAAGAACAAGACCAAAGTGGTTGAAAGGGACAATGGTGCAAACATGTATCCCACAGTTACATTTGACGTTGGATGGGAACCTCAAGTGGTCACCAATAGCTCTATTGGAACAGGTATTTTAAAAAAAAAATATATATATATATATTGTGTTCTTGCATGTTTAATATGGAATGTTAGCAATTGCAATACATTAAACTATTATCAGTTTGGCATGTATTGACATTATTAAGGATTGAGTGATGAAGCAGTACCCTAACTTTTATGGCGCCCTCTAGTGCTGGTCTGATGAAGCTTCATGAATCAGTGTCATTACTTTCAGAGCCCACTAGATGGACAACTGTTCTAATGAAACATCACATCATTTTTAAACATCTACTGACCACTAAACAACATGACACTGCTTCATGAAGCTTCATCAGCCCATCATTCGCGCCCTCAGTTTTAAAACAATGTGAGGTTTCAATAGAATATATTTTAAAATCAATAGATCATAGAGCAGAGAGTGCCATCTAGTGGACTCTGATAATAATGACACTGTTTCATGAAGCTTCATCAAAATGAAGACTATTCTGTCACTGGTCAGTATTTACTTAACGACAGACATAATAAGGATATTTTAATTCATATTATTGTGCATCAATAATAAAATAGCAGATATCAGAACTCAAGGGGGGTGAAGAGGAGAGTGCAGCCAAGGTGGAGCGAGAAGAGACGACTGACAAAAAAAGATAATTTGTTGGAAGTTAAATTGTTGGATAAATACTTTTAGAAATAGAGATTCTAGGTTAAAGGAGAGGAGGGAAAAAAAAACCTCTCAGTTGCTGTGGCAACCAAGGATTCAAGGTGAGGGATGGAGTGAAATTTGTTTCAGAGGTGCAGTGAGGACGAAGCAGCATAACAAACGGTACAAAAAGAAAGCATTAGTTATAATGGCACTAAGAAATGAGATCTGCCTGAAAGCTGCGTTCAATTTTCTTAATGATTCACATATCTATAGGTTTTGGTTTCACCAGTGTGGCATATCTAAAAAACAGACCCACATGCACTTTTTTAGACACACACTCCGAGAAGAGGCACCGCTAGGACATTGCAGTCCGGCTTATATATTTCCACTATTGCTCAACCCTGTCATTAAAAGACACAATACCGCATAGAGATATTTAAAGGCCCCATTCGAGACATTTTAGGGTTGTCATAGCGCAGATGGTAGAGTGGTTGCCTGCAGTCCAAAAGGTTGCAGGTTCAATCCCAGCTCCTGACAAGCTTGTGTCATTGTGTCCCTGAGCAAGACACTTTACCCTGATTGCTCTTGATGGGAGATTCGGCGCCATGTGGTGCAGCCTACTCCCATCAGTATGTGTGAATGGCTGTCAAAGCGCTTTGTGACCCTGGTCTAGAAAGGCGCTATATAAATAGAGATTATTATTATTATTTTCAAGGAATTTCTTTGCCATTCCATTCACCAGAAATGAAGCTTCATCCAATAAAGTTTACAAGGATTTAAATGGAGTGAACATTTAAAAAGTGCGTGAAGAATGAATTAGACATTTTGTATTGCTTTTCAGTCTAGTTACTATCATTTATCAATGTTCAAGTTCATTGAATAAAAGTTCTGAACCCATTCCATGAGGTTGTAGAAATCGTATATTTCTGTGCAGAATTTTACCGGCCACTTTCAAAAAGAAAATCTTTAAATCTATCAGGACTGCAAACACATTACTGCTACTGTGGACTGAATAGACAGAAATACTGCCCCGTTGAAATCTCTAAAAAAGATCATTTTATTGTATTTCAACATTCTTATTTTATTTATTTAGTTTCTTTGAATCAATCATTTTTGCAATACAACTTTTTCCATTTTAATATGACAATGAATCTATTGCATATTTTCAATGTTAAAAGAGATAAACTAACTAATGCCTGGTTATACATGTACTATTGCATTTTGAAAAATAATAGCGTGAAGTAGCTTGTTGTAATAGCAACTTTTGGAATTATAATCTTAACGGAACTTTGAACTAGTTCACATAGAAAAGGGAACTTTCCCAACACGGGGCGCTATCATGGTACAAAGTATTGAGACCCATAAAAGACAGATAAAACTCCACAGGGTAACACTCTTACTGGGCTAGACTGCCTCCTCCAAATAAAGTAAATTCAAGGACCATTCCACTCCAGCATGCGTCCTCTCACGTGTCTACTCAACCACACTGTCTGATAGTCAGTCATGTGTAGCGTTCAGCCCCATGTTGGGCTCCACTGTGGCGAATGGCTACTTTGGTAAAAGTGCTTAAAATGAACATAAATTGTCTCAGAGATCAGTTTCAACACACAAACTTGGGGGAAAACACTGTTGGGATTCCTCCCTCTGGTTCGCCACACATCACTGCTCTACTGCCAACAATGTTCGGTTAAATCTTTGCTGAAGTAAAGTTGGCAGCAAACAGCAGACATTTGTATTTCACTGCTAACGGAGCATTATCTGCTGGAGATAAATATTCCTGGGCATCATTTGCAGATACGGGAAGAACGCAGAACAATATCTGAACCGCAAAGATCGATGAGCAGCAATAAATTTAAGCCTGATGCAAAACGAACTGCACTGAGATGAACTCCACACATCAAAGCAAAACCTGATCGATACCCAGGAGATGACAGTGGTGGTAGGAATCGTACTCCATCATGTGCTGGATACAGTAAGTCAGCACAGAGTGGATGACAGGCCATTTTCTGATAAGCTTCCTTTAAAACACTTGTGTTTATCTGAATCTAGACTGTTACCGCTGCTTGATTTTGACTCATGAGAGCTGTTTACAATCTTCCATATCGGAGAGAAAGTTTTAAATCTGAGTTTATGGAAAATCAATACGGTCTTGATTACACAGCTTCACAGCTGCATTAGATGCTGTGGTTCAATATCACTCTCTGGTGGTTCACTCACTTAGATTTGGATAATAATTGTTGAGTTGGACGGTGTATTAAGCAGCTTTTGTTTCGGTTTATCAATTGTATTTACTGTTTTTCAGTCGTTATGTATAAATCTGCAATAAAACAGCCATACCTGCATCTGTTATGAATTCAGGGAAACTGTCCACAATCTAGTTGTTATTGATTTTCATTTGTTATTTCTGTGTTTTCACAACACCATTGAAAAAGTGATCACTGAAGACATGCTAAATATATTTTAATACCATGTCCAATACAGCAGTTTTGCTATTTTGATAAACAACATTTATTATAATATGTTATTTTTATATAATTTACTGAGAAGTGTGATCATGACTTTGGCCTGACTTTGCCTAATATTGTGGCGACAGCTGGTACTAATGGTCAGTCTGATTTTTAATAAGAAGTTCCCCCTTTTCTTTCATAAGCGCAGCTGTTAGTAGATATTGTGCATCCAGTACCACCCTTTTCCCAGTCCTACTACAAATGTAGATAATAGATATGTTTATAACTGTAATTTAAAATCACCCAACAAATGGAGCCATTACAAGTCTATTTACAGTCCCCTGTAAATGCGGTTTTAGAGGTTCTCCAGGCTGTGTTTGCACATGAAAATGAAATTAATATAGTGAAAGTATACACTAAAAGCATTTCCGAATTGAAAGTAGCTCTTTTGATTTTTTCTTTAAACACGCCTGGAGGAAAGCTTAGCAACTAGATGAAAATGAGTTGAAGCTGAATATCATCCACTCGCAAATGTATTAGGCAAGAGTGCCAATGAATCCCCGAAGAATGAAATGTGCTACGGCGCCTCTGTTGCAACTTCCTGAAAGATGGCCAATGAATGTTGATTAAATCCATAATGCATAAGATTCTCTCCTATGTTTTCAGAAAGGAAGCTTTAGTTTTGAGAGTTCAGAAATGTAAGGAAAGAAATGCCTTTCATGTCCGGTAAATGCGTCCCTCCATCTGAGGTTTTCATCAAAAAGGGAAGAGATTTTGATTAAAAAAAGTAGAGTTTGAGTTCAGTCCCTTTGCTTTGAGTGACAGGTGGGATATTTTCTCACACTAAAATTGGACTGTAATTCTCTGAAAACTCATTTTCTACTATAGTTAGATACAGGTGGTCAGGCTTTATTTTTGATTTTAATGGGAAACCTTGACTGTTTAGAGTAAATCTCTATTCCAAAACCTTTTTTTCACCACTGACTAATTATTTTCAGCAAAAATAAATGACATGACCGCCAACAAAACAAAAGTTAAGTGCTTAAGTAAACATGTCAGAATAACGCTGAGTCAGCAGTAGCTCTGCGCAGGTTTCTGTGCAACAAAATGGTTTATACTGTGTGTTACTCAATTTCTCTAGTTTAAAGGATTATTTAACTTAAACACACGTCCTGGAATCTCAAAGCTTGTTTGGCTTTGGAGAATTCTTGTATTGTGAACCCCAGAATTGACAGGAATCCGCAAAGCGAGATGAACGATTTTAAAATATATTTTCATAAATATTTACAATTACAGACTTTCACTGATACACGTTTAAGATTAGTATGCATTGTAATGAATTATTTCTCAGTTTAACATTTTTATAAACATGTTTTTTTAATGAAACTCATACATTATTAAATTCAATAACCAGGCTTGAAACAGTTTATAGAGTCAAACTAAAACTAGCTTCACATCTAGTTCGCTCTTGATGAGTTCACCAACTGTTCATGCAAAGTGCTGTGCTTTCAGAACCCATTACATTCTTTTAATTGTGCCATTCGGTCCAGACTCGTTGTGTATTCTCTGTGTGAAGAAGAAGATGGTGTGTGTTTGGGCATCAGTACTGCAGAAGTGCTGAGAACTTATGTGTCTACAGATCACACTTATAAACATAAACACACACATTATAAACTGGGCTGATGGTCAGAAAGTCATGCATGGATAGATAACAAGAATGTAAGTTTGTTTCGTGGCGTGAGGTCAAAGGAAAGGGAACATGTGGAAGGAAGAACAGAGGAAGCTTCAGGAATTAATAGCTTGAAGCCAAAGTGCCCTTGAATGCTCCTTTTGGGTTTTCTCACTTGTTATGTGTCAAACAAAACAGATCGCCTCGCCACAAATAAACTACAACTGGGGCTCAGTCATGTTTTTTTTATTTTTTTCAGATTTCTATGAAGATGTTAAAAAAAGACATTAAACAAACTGATATACTCTGTAAAGCTGGTATTACAACAATATTCTTTGATATCGCTTGACTTGACAGGGCGTCATCTGCTTTACTTTGAATGTGATAACACTGTTTATGCATGAATCTGCCAGTGCTTTCATGGCCTCTGAGTGAAGCTGCTGGGATTTTAACATCACAAATGTCTCAGACACTCAAAGACTGCACAAACTTGTTTACAGACTGACAGGAAAGGGATTATATAAGTCACTTTTAATGACTCATTGCTTGTTTGTTTTTGTGTTTTTCTCTCTCCCACATATAAAGACCTAAAATATTGTATATATATATATAAGTGTGTGATAAAAATCTTTACATTAAAAAGCAATGACTGTCAATCACTCATGGGAAATAGGAAACAATATAGATAATCACCAATTATTTATATACCTTTCATTATGCAGTTAAAATGGAAAAATAAACAACATAACATTTGATTAAAAAATCCAAGAATATATATTAATCAAGAAAATATAAATCACATTTAGGTCGAACACCCACAACCTGCTTTCCAGTCTTTACATGATGTGAAAGTGTAGCCTTATGCCCTCATTTTTAAGTTATTGCTGTTTCAATTTATATCGTTCAGGAGCTTTAATTCACTTTTTGGTTTCTGACTTGACAACTATGTGGAGCACATGTGTGGCAACAAGCTGCTGGTGACGCACAAATTGTTCTGCAGCGAGGAGGGAAAAAATAAAGAGATGGAAAATCATATAAATACAGGAAACTTGTAATAATAATAATTGCATAACCATTTAGTAACTGCTGACTCTGATACAGTCTTGTTGTTGGGTTAAAAGTGCTAATGTTTTGATTCAAGTGTGTCTTAAATATATGTTGGACCTCTATTGTACTCATCAGTATGTGTCTGTTTGTACAAAACTCTCTTTTTAATTAAATATATTTACATTAGAAAATGTGCTTAAGCCCCGCCCACTGAAAACATTTTTTTTTTGGGAGATGAAATCTTGTTTACCATAACCACACCCACTATATTGTGATTGGTCAGGCAACACTGTGTGTGTGTCCAAAGTCTCCACCTCCAAGGGACTCGTTGTAAAAACAAAGTGGGCGTGATTAAAGCTGACTGGAGGAGGAGTGAAGTCATTATTATGTCATTATTTGGCGCTGCTCTCGTAACCTCCTGTTCGCCGAGATTTCAGATGAGAGAGAAGTTTGTTAACTTTAAGACATGATCATGATGAAGGACTTACTGTATCTTGCAGAGGAAGACATTTGAAACACGTTAGTCCGTAGAGTGAAGTTTTCACATTAGTTGCCCTTTAATGTTAATTCTTTTCATGTATTTTTCATCATCTATATAATACATGGATGTGAAATCAATGTTATGTTTCAATCTATAATGTGCTTTCTTCACAAAGTAAACACCTCTCTCTGTTCTCTACACCTGGAGCACTCATTCAAACACACAATAAGGCTTCTTGAACCTTAACTATTTCCATTAAAGTACGGATCTTCAAGGGTTAATTTATAGCTTCTAGTGAAGAGATGAAGAAGACAGATTCGTATGTAAGCAATCATGGGAGTTAAATGTAATTTTATTACATACTGTTCCACTCCACTGGGTCAACATCAATTAAAAAAAACAATAATTAACTAAATTAAGCTTTTAAGTTGTGAGAAGAAACCAAAATAACATTTTCGAGGAGCTTACCAATGTTTACATTTGCACTATGCGGGAGTGCCTGGAGGACAACCCACACAAGAAAGAGTGTATGTTCTTCCCAGAGTTGCCTCAGACCAGGGATTTCTGGCTTTGAGCTACATTAGTAATCACTATGTCACCGTGCTGCCTACAGCCAAATAGTCCATCTTCAATTACCGATTCAAAGTTCACAAAAACAGCCCATGGTAGGGCATGTGATGTTTTAATAAACAAACAGAGGCACTAAGAGAAGCTTAAAAAAACGTTTTTATTAAAACAATTTTCTTAAACCTTGTGCTATCTCAGAATCAAAAAAACACATTTGTTTTAAGGCCTCATGGTCCCCTTGACCCGGAGATAAAACAAGGGCTAAGAAAAAATGTTATCCAAGCTCCAAAAAAACTGAACCAGGTGAGGAATTTTATTTTATTATAAATTAATAATTTCAGTATACTTTAAACGAAAACAAATGTTTGGAAATACTCTTTATATTTTAATCAATGCAAAATTATGTTATTTATATATGTTGTTTTAAGTGAGTTTGTATATATATTCTGGAATAAATTATTCAAGTAAAATTAAATTTGTATGTTACATTTAAATTCAATAACTTGCTGTAAAATGACGACTTCAAAATGACATTTTTAAATATTTTTTAATGGGATAAAACATAATAACTTAATTTAAGTAGATGGAAATAGTTAATACAGTTCAATTGAACTCTTTGTTATCATTTTTGAATGTAAGTAAATAATGTTTATTATGTATTATTATTATTAATAATACGCTAGCACGAGATGTTAAATCCGGCTGGATTTACAATGAATATGGACACAAATATTTGGACCATCAATATCAGGCTGCTCACATTTTTCGTATGCTTTTTGAGGAAGATTTCTGTGTCATTTCAAAGGTGCATTATTTACTCAGCGACGGTGCCTCTGAAAGTGAAACCGCAGGGCCGTATTAAAAGTTGAACTGGCTCTCCTCTCCTGCTGGATCCCAGTACAACATCCAGATTTGCATATCGTTTTATTCAAGTTCAATGAAAATCAGTGTCTTTGATTCGATGCTAAATTGAGTCTGTAGGCTCAGCAGCTTATCTCCAACACACCGCTTTAAGCAATGAATCATTTAACTTAATTTCCTCACTGCCATCTGGTGTGTGGTCGGATGAACTTGATGCACACGGCGCCTGTGGGAGAACAGAGAGCCTGTTTTTAAATGTAACGTTAAGAAAAAACAGTCAGCTCCAAGTAGTTTTCTGTTGTCATTTGTGACACTTAAACACAGTTTCACTACCAAGCGAGTGAACATTTAAAAATCATGAAACATTTAGCCACCTGGCTCACGTCGTCCGTTACCTGCCAGCTCTCCTTCTCGTCAAGATCGCTTCGTCAGAGCTCATCCGTGCTCTGTTCCTGGTATCGGATGTTTAATTTTCATTATATATGTTGCAGATCGACAGCAGTCCGGGGTGCCATCGTCTCAGCGGCTTCCACCAACAGCATCTGGTAACATACCGCTGGATTGCCTCTATCGTCGACACTTATCACATCATTTGAGGCACTAATCTGAGTCTGCCGAGACGTCATGTGTTACTTCTGTTATATCAGCCGTCATTAAAAAGAATGGCTTCATGTTAATTCCAGCGATCTGTTCAATGAGTTTGCATCTTTACGTTCTCAAGGACAAATGGAACAGGACTCCCCAAGCCTCTCTGATCAGGAACCGGAGCTTGACAGCCAACTTGTTCCTGCAACACGACCATCAGAGTGAGTTGGATTCAACTGTAATTAACTATTATAGCCTCTCATACCCCGGAGCGCTCTCAGGGATGCTGCGATAGGACCGCTCATTTGGGGAAAACAACACTGTTGTGGCATTTTCCGCAGCATGATAGGATTGTTAAATACAACTCGCTGCTGCACAGCGAGCGAGACTCATCACACATCAGACCTGTTTTGTGTAAATGTTGTGGTGAGTAATACAGATGGAAAAACACATCATTTAACATGTGTTGCTACAGTGGTTATTTGCATCAATACGTAATGTTTCTGTATCAAAATTGAGATGAATTTAACAGGTTTTAGCTTTTAAGTAATGCTTTCACTAAAAGCAGGCAAAAGACATTGACAAAAAGCGACAAAACATTGGCCAACTGAACTGAACAAATGATATACTTGAGCAAAACACCATAGAAGTTTGACGTCACGACAGAGTCTGACAGACAAAGGAGGGTTTTAAACACACAACAATCAAGGGGAACAGGGGTCAGGTGAGACGAAGACACAGGTGACACGAATCAGGAGCACAAGAAGAAGTTAACAAGACAAGAATCAGGACTCCACAATAAAACTAGGAAGTGGGACGAAAGGGAACTTAAATAACAGGATGACTATAATAAACTGGAAATGCACTGAGACAGCGCATACCTCCACCAAGGAGATATATTTTTTATGAGATTATATTAATAAAACACAAGATATATTAAAATCGATTAAAAAAAACAATTTCCATTTCAATTTGTTTTTAAACGATTTCCCCTAATCAGGACCTGATCGAATCCATGCCACTATACTATAACACTATAGCCTGTGAAACTGACATAACAGAATTCATTGAGTTGTATCATGTAACAACCCTAAAACAATGTAGAATTTGCAATAGCAACCACATCACTTTAGGGATTCAATGTATGCTGCTGCTTCATCAATTTTTTTTACTTTTTTTTAATGAATATGTGAACAAAAGTAGTGCAAAACCTTGAGAATTCAATGAAAACCTTCCTAAAGTCAAACATCATCACACGATTTCTCACGATTCACACAAAGTTTTCTTTGTAATATGTTCAGAACTTCTTAATGATACAGACACAGAAAAAAAGAGATAAAATCCGACAGATACACGCCAACAATCACAATAACATCAGTGCTAAAAAATGAATAAATAACTTCGGAGAACAGCTTACAGTGATCCACACATTTGTTCTTGCTGGAACAAAAGCGATGCAATGGCATCAGTCTTAAACACACAATTCAATTTCAGTTCATGAATTGCTATTTGACGGTCGGTTGATATGCTAGGCTATAATATCACACACTTTATCTCCCTAATAAAGGGATGATGGTGAGAGAGGCTGCAGCCGATCAAAACAACAAATCAAAATTACAGCACAGACTTCATTCACCCCGCTCCTTTATATGTTTTAGACGTGCTTAAATAGATTAAAAGTGATGCAGCTGAAATCTAATTCGGTGTGTCAGGTCTAAATGGAGAATGTGGCGAGCAGATCGAGCTTCTGTGATTTAAGGGTTGAGCAGCTGTGTGCTGATGGAACGTTCTTTTAATGTATTTGGGTCTGTTCCATTTCCATCAATTCATTATGTCACGAGGTACCTTTTGAGATTCAATCCTTGTCTGAAAAGCCCTCACTGATGAGATTTTTAGATGTGAGTTATATTCTGTGATATGTATATACAGTATATATATATCACAGAATATCACTCTCATCTATTTGTATTGTGTATTGTATTTTATTTATTTAGATGCAATTCTGACAAGCTAGAATGTGTTGAATAGTAAATTCAGCAAAAGGAGTTGTGAGAATGTGCAAAATGTGGCACACTCTGCTGCAAGTAGAGAGATACTGGAGATTTATTCATTTTTCACTGCAGCTTTATTAATCTGAATTCTTCTGTATGTGTACCGTGAGCTTCACAGCTGAGCCTTCCCCTCAGCCATTACCCATAAAAACAAACATCAATAAAACTCTCTGCAACAAGAAATCTACTCAGCCAGTTGCCCATGAATAGTGCAGATAATTTCCTGCCTTAAAATGCCTCCCATTTTATTTTGACACTAACTCTGGAATTGGTCTTCTGTATTCTATAACCTTGACCTGAAAAAGGAAACACCACCAAGTTAGCCACAACGTAACTCATTTTTGTCTATATTTAAAACTCCCCCTCTAACCACTCTACTGAGGCAACGATTGATCGTAAGACTGGACTCTAATTGCTATTATTTGAAATGCATTATCTTTATTTCATATCATGCATGTCCCTCACCTTGTTAGAGATTAAAAGCTCCAATTAGAACAAATTGTCAGTTTAGATGCACATTAGTGAGGCTCAGATAAATACACATCCATCCTGTGTAATTAAAGTGAAATATGGCGGACGGAAATAAAGTTCTCATTTGATGCGAATGTCTGCATTGAGTTATCTCTATGGAAACAGCAGAACAGTCGTTACTGGTCTTCTGCTGCATACATCATCATGCATAAAACCTAACTTGTTTTCAGCTTCAGGAATGTTAGACAAGTCTTTGAACAATATATTGACCTGAGGTTTCGCTTTAAAATATCAGTCGTGCAGAGTTAAGCAAATGTTCTGTCTGGAAAAGCAGCATATTAGATGTAGTGAAGATTTGTAAAACACATACAAATCCAAGCGATGAAAGAAAAAGAACAGGAGTATGGATGTTCTGACCCATAATGCTGGAACGGAGAAGCAGGTGGCAGATGAACAGAAGAAAATGAACAAAATAAAAGCAAACACAAACGTGTTTCTTATTTAGCTATATTTGTGGTACAGGATAATGACACCATGAATGTAGCTAAAATAGCTTGTAACGTCATTGCCATTGATTAATGCATTGTAAACAATCTATTGATGAACCATTACTGCCATAAGATCTTGGTCGAATAAATCCTCTTCTCAGTATTGACTTCCATTATGTCTCTGATTATATGTTTACATGTTAAGTGTGTTAAAGACTCTCAGTTGTGTTGCCAATAAACCTTGACAAAACATAATTTGATTTACAATCAATAACATCCATCTATCAGCTTTGATCACACAAGTGTTCTTAATTAATAATATGTACTACCTTATTAGATTCCTGCCTGTTTTTTTCTGTCTGTTACCAAATAACTCAAATATTCTTGCACCTTTTTAAAGGAAATGTTGTTATTGGGTTCATGAGTTTACCAGAATTTTGAGGAGATTTGACTGAGATTGACTCCATTCAGAGCCAGCAATAGACAAAGAAATAAAATAAAATAATAAATGAAAAGCATAATTTAATAAAAGAGAATACAATGAATCAGTAAAATAAATCCACATTCAATAAGTCAAAATGTGCTCGTTATAATATGATTCTGTAAATGACAAATAAAATTAGAATGATGTTTTAGAGTTTCACTCATTTGAGCAACGAGAAGGTCATGACTTGAATCTCCAGACAAGCGGTATTGATTTTGATCTTACTGTCAAAACCTAGATTTTATAAATGTGACACATTATCTATACAAATCCTGTGAGGCGGGGGATTTGTCATCATAAGCCAGACTTCTTAAATAACTGTCAACTGCAGGAATGGACTGAAGAAACGTAATAATGATGTGAATGAACACACATTTTTATAGCTGAGAGGTTTTTAACTGAGTCACAGTGGATCTAAGTCGTTTTCAGATTGTACTGGTGCTGTGATCCTCTTCATGTTTATGACATATGATCCACAGGTTGACCAATTCTCATCGGAGAGCGATCCGAGTGATTCAGAGGATTCGCTTTAACGTAGCGAAAAGAAAATTTCAGGTAAAGACCAAGTGTAAGACATGGTAAACTTTTAAACATCTTCCTTATTATTTAAACATAACGTTACGTAACGTTGATTTTTAGCAAACAATTGACTAAGCTGTTCAGCCTCTGGGGCTCAGTTGGATCAAAGAGCAGTAGAGCTGGATGTCATCAGCAAAAATGTGGTAAAAAAAACATCAGGAAATCTTCGATTTTACCCAGGGGAATCAAGTACAGCAAAAATAATAAAGGACCCAAAACAGAACCTTGAGGGACTCCAGAGTGATGCACTAAATGTATCCGTAAGATCAGGTTGTCGCAGGAATAGAGCAAAATAAACGTATTTGAAATTCATAGGATTATAGAGCTTCATGAAAAAACTGTCTTTATTTTCAGAGCCCACTAGACCCCTTCCATAATCTATTAATTTGAACCTGTAATCACTTATACTCTTATAGGACACTTCTTCATGGATCTACACATCACTAGATTTGAAGCGCCCATCAAATTATTAAGACAAACCCAAAGATGGCATTAGGAGACTGATAGAATATTCAAGGCATCCCACTAGTCAGAGTCAAAAATTGCCTTTTATTGAAAAATGCAAAGTCTAAAGTACAGGGTGTTCACAGCTTAATGCAAAAAGGACATTCCAAATAATAATGTGCAAAACCACAATAAATGCTGATTTTGTTACCCTGCAGCTCTCAAAAATGTGTTTTGGAATCCTTCAGAATTCTCTTTCATTATTATACGGAGAACAAAGTGCTTTTGAGGTAGACAGAGCAAGCTGAGGTGAGGAAAGAAATAAACCTCTTATATTTCAACGCGCAATAATTCAACATAGGAATACAGATGAATGTCAAAAGTCCAAGTCTAAGAAATAAACAGACTAGCGTGGTGTTCTTTCATAAATTATCCTTTTAAAAAAAAAGTTTCAATCTAACCTTGTCATTTGTCTTTTTCAGTAGGATTTCTTTTTTTTAAGGCTTTGTATACTTCATACAATCCTGCAATTCACAACAAAAATCTGACGTTTTCAGATTTAAATAGTTTTAAACAATATTAAACTTCAAGTCATTCACAATGATTGTTCTCTAAACATCATACACGTACAATCCTAGAGTTTTAAAACTACCACCTTAATTAAACCAACTTAAAAACTGAAATCAAACTGTTTACATCTGTGTTAAAACAATTTGTTCAGCGGAGAGAAGAACATTTTTTATTATTTCTGATCTGTATTTTACTTTTCTTTTACATTTTGTTTGTCATTATTGATGTTTAATGATGCTATTTTAAGCTATATCTTAAAATCATTTATATTATCTATATTTATTTCTCAAAGTCATGTGAGTATTTTATGTGTAATGTGATCATAATTTGTGCCGTGTGATGATTTATGGGTTTCATGTGAGCAGTTTATGTTCAAATTGAAGATCTTTCAAGTCATTTTTACTTCTCTGGAGTATTATTGAAGTATAAGTGCCAAATGCGTGAAGAATTTCACACAGGTTAGTTTTTTCATTTCAGTAGGTCGAGTGTTTTTACTCCTTTTTCTGAAGTGTTCATCTGCCTCATTGAAGTTCAAATATATGGTAGATTGGAAATTCCTTCTACATCTGTTACGCTCTTCATCGGGTGTAAGTTTAAACAGCATTTGAAGATGATCAGGTTAAACTTGCTCTGCACTCTCGAGACAACGTCTGTCTTACCACATCACTGATGAGCTCTTATTAAATTCACTCTTGTTTATCAGGGGACACAGATTTTAGTTGGCCCAAGTTGTAACAGGAGGTAAATCTCAAAGCGTCGGACGTGATTGATGACAGCGTGTCCTTAAATTGTTTTTCTACCAAAGTAAGTTGGAGAGGTTCCCAAAACAAGCCCCCTAGATTTCACTTTGTTGTTTGATCTGCATCAATTTGGCGACTGTGTCTTCTGTGCTCTGCTGAAAAACAAATGTTCGGCTGAAATGAAGAAAAAAGCCTTTACCTCATGTTTCTTTTAAGTCTATGTTACCCTTATTTCATGTGTCTAGACGTATAGAAATTCAAAAGCAAGATAACAATAGATAAATAAGTGAACGGAAGACGGCGGAGTCAAATAAGTTCACGTAACTTTTCTTTATCAAACAAGAATCTCACTTAAAAGCACGTCTGCTCCAGTTTTCGAGCAGACATTTGGAGTGCAAGTCATCAGCTGGATACTTTTATAAGAGTGTGTTTCTCAGTGCTTCTAAATTATTAAACTGACATGTATACTTTTTGATTGAACAGCGAGCACGGAAGCCATATGACGTCCGGGACGTGATCGAGCAGTACTCCCAAGGTCACCTCAACCTTATGGTGCGAATCAAAGAGGTGCAGAGGAGGTAAAATAATAAAAAACAGTGATTTTGTTTCTTTTTTACTTCTTGGAATTGGTGTCCTTGAAGTACATTGATAAAATATTTATTCCGTCTCTATCTAACAGACTGGACCAGTCTTTAGGGAAGATATCCCTGTTCCAGATAAACCCAGGTAAGAGAAATATAATTCAGACACTCTTTGAAAATATGTTTTCAAGGACAATAGATTCTGATCTTAACGTTCACTCTTTGTTGTTGAAGATCGAACCGGTGATCAAAGCAGCAACTCCATCGGATCCAGACTCAGTCGAATGGAGGACAAGGTTAGTTAATCAACACCTTTATCTTTATCTAAAGTCAAGAAACCCCTCAAATGTATTTTTCAAAAGAAAAAGTCATCATCAGAATATGTTGTTTTGTTTTACTTGTGAATAATAGACACTTGAACACAGAATCATTTTCGTTGGATTTGATATGTCAGAATCACCTCCTGCCGTCCCAACACATGACCAAATCAATGTCCCTGGACCAAGCTAAAAAGAAACATGACAAAAGCTTTGTGGGAGGCAATTTGTTGGGAGTTCTTTCTCAAACTTTTTATTGAACTATGTTCACAAACGATTTTCGTGTTGTGACAGTAAAATGATTTTAGCGTCTTGTAAGTGCTAGAATTAAGTCTATTTGTAACACAGTTGGGGTCGAGGTGCAAGAATGAGCAATGCTGCAGTCTTGGAAAATACTTGCTGGAAATCTCTTTTAGCTGTTCGGAGCAAACAGCCCGAGGATCTCAAAATCCATCTTCAAAACACATTTTGACATTCTCACAATAGATGTTTGGGAAGTAGTTGAATCTGCAATTTATGTTTGCATTTCTTCTATTTACCAACCCCCGTTTTGCCAAACAACAAAAAACTTTACATCTGCGTTATGTTTGTCATTTCAAAAAAAGACCTTGGATTCTCTATTTAAAGGCAACATTTTTCACTCTTGAGTTCAATCTGAACACAAAAATGTTTGACCCTGAAAGTAAGAGTCAGGATGTCTGCGACTAAAAGAGTAATCTAAGAGATGAAAAGGGCTTCAATAACATCTACTTTTTGTATTGAATTTGTCGTTGAGATTCAGATGGTTTCAAAGAGTTTGAATTGAGTGTCACACAAAAAGATATATCGTTGTGTAAATGGCAAAAGGTAAAGAGAGATAATTTATTTTCTTTCAATCCTTTAGAAATTATTTAAATACATTCTTATATATATATATGCATCTTGCTTTGTAGGAGGAGTTAGATAACATAAACGTAGGTAACTGTGGATGCAATATAGACTATTTGATGCTCTAGTTCTAACAAAGACACAATATTTTGTATTAAAAAGTGAAGCCGATGTGGAAGTCCAAAAAGCTGCAGTTCATTAAGTGTCCACTTGAGGCTGACTGCCGAAAGAAAAAAAGTCACAAACTCCCCCATTGAAAAAAAATGACTTTTACGACATTCAAAGGATTCGTAAAGCCTTTTTTCATCGGCCAATTAAAAATTCAAATTCCCAAACTCCGCCTCTTGGACTGGGTCTTGCTAAACCAGAAGACTGCATTTCCAAGATGGCCACGACTGCAGATATAAAGTATATATATTTACACATCTATACAAGGACAGCAGAGTATAGCGACTGATAACAATTAATCAATTGTTTCACACAAATTGTGGAAAGCAGATAAATTATTGTTCATGTTTGTGTTTTAGTAGCACAGCTGCTAAAGCTTACTAAGGCATTAATCTCATAGTATCATTAAAATTTATGTTGCGGTTAGAAATACCAAAAAATAATAAGAAGAATTAAAATGAGTACAGCCTGTGCCGGCAACTGGGTTGGTAATCCCTCCAAAGAATTGAGCAGGAGAAAAATACATTAAGAAAAGAGCAATTAAGCAGAAAAAAGTCGAATTTTCAATGCATGTTTTGGTGATTGTGGGCATTTTTCATGTCCAAACTAGATGACGCACATGGAGAACACGCTGAACAACATGTCGAGATCACTCGCTGCACTGTGCGGCCAAAGGGACATCGCGGGGATCAATGCAGAGGGAAGGACGGGACTCCAGACGCCCGACGCCCATATTCAGGAGAGCCTGCCAAGCTACAGCCAGCTGTCGTCCCTGCCCTATGGCACGGCGGGCAACGGCACCATCCAATAGAACAGAGGCTGATAACATCTGTGTACTGCTGATGTGGTGAAATTGATCAAGCGGCACTGAAATGTTATGGTACTTTTGATATCCTGGATATAACCACTATTGTAGTCCCCTATGATTACTCCAAATATTGAACACTTGTATTAGAAAACCCTTCTAGATTAGATTAGATTCTTATTAGAAAAGTCTTTTTTTTAAAGCTTTGTATAAAGTATAAGCCTTTATAAGAGTCGTGAAGGGGGCGTGGTGTCACTGACTTTTGTAAATGACAAAAAGCATGGCTATTACCCTGGTCTTTAAAGATCTGACCCAGGGGGCAGCAGATGGTGACCCCTTCCTTGGCCGGCCATCCATGGGGTGTCCATACATTCCGTCACACAAGTGGCCGCGTGGATAAAGGCACAAGTGACCATCTGCCTTCTGGTGTCCACGACAATGGACCCCACCCTTCTAAAGTGTGCTTCGTCCACTGGGCCTTTGTGCTGATTTGAGGAGGGGCAGCCATACGACTGGGTAATTGGTGCTATCTGTTGATTGGGAAACCACTGCAGCTGTCATCAAGTTGCACAAGAGTCGACCAAGATTCCTTTGCAACCTTATAAAAGTGTACCTCTAAATGCCTTTAGAGTTTAATCTACCAGCATTATATTAGCTGGTTATAAACTACCCTTAACATACATTCCTTCAAACAATGTCTAATCTTTGCAGTACTTCATCCCCAGAATCAGAAAGAACAGTATTTCCAGTGTTGTCAGAACAAAACAGGATTTTTTGTAAAAACAAATTAGGAATTTATCTTTGTGAATTGGAAAATGTGAGACAATCACCAAGGCTGCCATTTGAGCGCAAATATTAAACTGAAAACTGTTCTTTCTTTTTTCTCATTGAAGTTAAAACAAAAATCTGATTGAATTTAAAATGATTTGTTTTTAAGAAAGAAAAAAAGAATATTTCAAGCTATTGAACGACAATAATTACACTGGAATTTTTTGAAAGAAGTAAAAAGAAATGTTTCTATAAGGTGACAACAACATACTTCTTTAGTTCCTTTATTTAGACAGTATTCTCGTTTTTAAAAGAAAATGTTTGTTGCCCCATAAGTAGAATTAATTTACTATAATCAACTAATTCTTAGTTAGAATTCTATGGTATTTTTGAACAGCATTTATCTTGAAAATGTGACAGTAACACCTGAGTTTCATTATAATATTAATTTCAAGTGTGTGGTTTTTAACATGAATGTGTCTTGGCGTTTTAGTCTACAATTATAATAAAGTCATCAAAGCTGTGATATTTTTCCCCCCACATATATTTTTTTTAATTTACTTTCCTTTCTTTCCTGTCGATGCTGAGAAGTAGCAGCTGTATCATTCCGTGATATCCTAATTGAAATTCATCAGAGCATGATATTGTTTCATTCAGGTCACTAATGGAAGTAAATGCATAAAGACATGGCCAAGTACAAAAAATAATCATGGCTCATTTGAGTTTGCAATTAACATCTATTAATCAATCTGTGATGTAAACCGCCCCGGAGAAATATTGATTTCTGGCTAAATTAAGTCTTCATCTGTGGTCGATGAACTAAGCAGCTAGTCATTTTCTTGTTTTCAGAAAAACAATTGCACCAGGAGAGACCCAAGGGGGCTTTTTCAGACCCTCGGGAGCTTCATCCAAATGCATCGTATTCTTAAACAGTTCGAACAGTATTGATTCCGTGAATAAAGAAGCAGTTTTTGAATATTTCTTATATATTATATCTATTTCTTACTTTGCATAAACATGGTTAAGCTGATGTAAGGAAACAGTAGGTTTGGGTCGGGGCACATGCCATTAACAAAGGAGGCTTAAGAAGTGAATTAAACAAAAGAAACACTGAAAGAAAAGACCTGGTGGGGGGTTAGAAGCCCACGGGCTGATTTGCAGGTGAAATAAATGGCACACTCTGCTTTTGTAGCTATTGTGCTCCTGTCTGACCAGATGGCCTCCTGCGATCCTTCAGGGCACAATGACAAACTATATTCGGGGGGGCGGGGGGGGGGACTTATCGATCCAACATTCGTCATCGTTCAAATTTAGGTGCTTCTGATAAGAGCAATCTCATTTAAACTGCGTTTGCTTTGACTTTTGCATGTTTGCCAAATCAAATAAATGTGTTTATTTATTAACACTTGATCTAGCGTTGAATCTCAGGCGGCCATTTTAAGTCAAATTAGTAATGGTCTTTGTCACAAATGTATTGAGGCGAATCTTTCTTCTGAATAACGTGAAAAACATTAAATTCTTAAACAATGAAAAAAGCTAACAGTAACAAACTAACTGGTATGAACCTCTATATTTCAAACCTTCGACTCAAACTATTATCGTAGATGCGTCTCGCAACAACAACTGTTAAATAACTGGATCAAATATGAAGTCAATTTGTTACCTTATGTAACATTTCATAAATGCAAACCTGTAGAGAGTAATAAGTGCAGACTAAGAGTCTCAAAGCTGAAAATAAATAAGACTTTCAAAAGGTCTGCAACACCTCATTAGTCATTACATCCCATCATCAACACACATGAGAGCACCAACTTCATTTCACTTTTTTTTATTAAAATAGCAACATCTTTTGTTTTGAACGAGACAGAAGATCAGTCCCTCGTGAACATTTAAGAATTCAAAAATAGTGCTTTATATTTGCTCCGAACGAATATTTCACCAAAGGACAAGAAACAAAACAAAGAATTACATTAAACCATAAATAAAAAAATAGTTTAAATAAAATAAATAAAGCAGAAGGACAGACATTAAAGAGAAATAAACATCCAATAATTAACTTGAGGCATATTTTTCATTGCGACAACAAAGAATTAAAACAACTTAAAAAGTAACTCCAGTCAAGGAATCGAGTGTGTGTAGCACGTGGGCAAAATAAGATAGTGCAGTTATTATCACAAGCTCTGGTTTTGTAAAAGAGTCCAATCGGTTTTTCATCTGATTGTTTTGCACGGTGACGTTTCACTGGAGCTCGTGTGTTGGAATTTCATCCTCAGCTCTGAAGTCCTCCTGCGCTTTACGAAGAAGTCTGTCAAGAAAAATAAAACATATATTAGAGTGGTCGGCGATTAAAGATGTTTAGCTAACCGTTGTTGTTTTTTCCTCTTACCTGTAATTCTTGCATTGCTTCTTGACACGTCCAAGGATTTCACAAGCTTCCTCTTGACGCGGACTGGGGTGATTTCTGTGTTTTTCGTCGGTGTGTTTGAGATGCTGGAGCAGTTCTCCTGGTCAGTGCCTTCCTCGCAGCTGACCACACTCTTGCTGGACTCCCTATAGATGCTAGCCGCAGAGTCTTCCTGGATTTCCACCCACTGGAACCGGCCTGGAAGTGGCGAGTCTGTCTGGAAGTTAAAGTTCCAACGATGGTTTTCTTGCTCAGAGATCTCCTTCAGTCTTTGCTTCAGGTCTTGACGCAGACTGTCGTGGTCGACTGGTCCAAACAAACTCCTGCGGGCGGACTCCCCTTGTCTGATGCCGGCCATCTTCAGAAAAGTTTGGAAGGGAAGATGTTGTTCTCTGGGTTTATCCTTGTTGCTCTGGAATCTTTCCTCCTGCAGAGACATTTAAAGGCTGCAAGGCGCAAATGTCTGTTTGTACACAAAAAGAGGTGGATGCTGATTGGCCATCGATGGCTGAATAGGAAGGATAAGGTATGGAGGAGGGGTGGAAAGGTGGGGGTCATTGATTTTGAATGGGAGACAAGTGAGGCCTCAACAAAAGGTCATGTGTTTGTTCTTGTTTGTCTTCAAGCGAAACACCCAGGAAAGCATTTTTTCTCTCAATAAATTCTTACTTTTTTATTAAATATTTGAGTAATAAGCCTGATATATAGGATGGTGTTTTTTCATGTTGTAAAAATTGCTGAGTCGGGTTAAGAAAAAAGGTAGAAGATTTAAGCTACACACTGCTGACATATCATCCAGAGAACCTTGTCTATGTGTCCTTCAATCAATTCACTTGAATAAGAAATAAAACAACCCTTCAGTAAGACCTTGTGTCGACGATGTTTGTACACGTCATCCATCTATTGTAGCCAGTTACCACAAATGCCTCTTCTTGTTCAATGTTAGCACCACTTTCAGACCAATTTACTGTGAATGAATGCAACCTGTCATTTTTTGTTACATGTTCAGATCCCGTTGAGTCTCTCTCTTTATACATTGTTGTGAAATAATCAACATGTTAGCACCTTCGCTGCTGCTGCATAATAATAAAACAGTTCAGATTTAGACTTATTCTGTTTTCTTTAAAAAAAACAACAACGAATTATCCTGCTCTACATTTAAAATCCAAGACCAAGCATCAACCCGAACATTTTAACATAACATTTATGCATTTATCAATGTATACTAAATTAAAGAAATAGACATAGACTTAGAGATTTATGATTTAACCGCTGACATTGTTATCTTTCTTGAGTGCTGTGTGTGTTACAGGAAGTCAGTTAGAGCGAAAGAAAAGCTCATTGTGGTAGAAAGCTAATGTAAATGTTTGTAGGTCCACAAACAGTAGGTGAGTGGGAGGGAGGGAGTGAAGACTAGAACTGCCTTTGGAAGTGTTTATTAAGTATTTGTGCAGAAATTATAATTAAATAAAACATGCCACAAATATAAATATATAGTACTTTATATATTTTTATTTACATTATGATGGTTGACAAAGTAAAATGCTGAACATAATTCAATGAATCTTCATGGAAAGTTTAAATAAAAAATATATTTAGTGTTTTAAATTGATTTTTGTAAAACCTCACATAACGTTTTGAGCTCAATCATAATTAAGGACTTCCAACCTGCTCAAAAGTAACAATAAAATGTCTCTGAAATCACTTATTTTCACTCACAGGAGGGATTTTCTGTGTTATGCTAGAGCAAAATTAGAGGTTTATGCACAATTGGCCACATGGGGAGTAAAAAGAAAAGTTTGATTGAAACCTTTAGTGACGCATGTAAAACTCAGAAAGTAAAATTCACTTTTTTTTGAGTAGATACTAATAAGCAGGGTTGACAACACATCAAACGGCACAAAAACACAAGACGAGAGCAGACCTGTCCTCATTCATCATGAACTCCATCTCATTCCCTTCTATTTCCATCAATAGTTTTACATTTTGGGGAGAATTTTTGACAGTTACAATCTCATCTTGCTAAGGAATTCTATTCATTTCCCCTGTCGCTTATCTTCATGTTACAAACCTCAAAATCATGCAAAATGAAATAGAAATATTTCTTAGAATCATATTGTGCCGTGTAAGTATTTGGGTTCGTCATGCCAGCCCAGTTTAATGACAATCTCTGCAGGGTGACATGGATTTTCCGTCTCAGGCTGAATGAAGTGACATGTGACTGACATGCAAATTACCACGGAGAGTGATTTACCTGACCTCGGTTTTGTCTGAGTAAAAGAGTGTGAGGTTGAACTTTACTTCAACTATGGAGGGGAGACACGACATGGCTCTGGTGAGTGTGCTGTACATTATGGACGCTGTACTAACTATTGAAGTCAGTTATTGTACGTTTTTTTAATATGATAATGACACACTTCTGTACACTCAAGTTATTTACATTTAATGGATTGAACAATATCAGTGTTTTGTTAAATTAGCGTTAAAGTAATTTTCTTAAAATCTCCAAATCCCTAATGACCAATAAGAGGCATTAACGTTTTAAAAGGATTAAGAACGCTAAATGAGGTGGAATATAATGGTCCATCTTTGAAAGGTTACTAAAAATAGCAAAGCTGCTGTCAGATCGAACATGTTCATTTCTGTCAGTAGAATCAAAAGGTCGAACTAACGCTGATATTTTTCAACATGATGTTCTTTTCCTTCAATTGGAACCGTCTCACTCCAGAGGTGAAGGATGTTAAGGGGCTGTCGAAACGTGTCTAATATAGACGTCAAAATCTGGGATCAAATCCAGTGCTGAAAATTATATATCACTTTTTAAAATCCAGTATCATACACATAGCTTCATAATACACATAATATCCATTTATTATATTTACATTCCAACTGCCACATATTTTAATAGTCAAATGTCACTTTATGATTACCTTTAAATGACACATATTCAAAATGTATGAATTGTTTTCCACTATTAATGGTCCACCGTAGGATTTATGAGCCCCCTAATGAGGTCAGGACACACAGATTTTTGCATCCAAACCATCATGTTTGCATGTCAGACGTCCTTCCTTTCCAGAGCTCTAGCTGGTAGTCAAATACATACACTCGCCACAAGGAAGAGGCTTTAACACAAATTGGCTCTCCGTCTGTCAGACCGTCACCAAACACTAGAAAGGTCACTCTGGTTTAATGATCTCATCATGAAAGTTAGGAAGTCCATGTATACACACTCTAAAGCAGTGTTTAATCAAGACAATGACATTTATTTTTGAGATGAGAAATATGTCTACTAGCGTTCAATTATCATGTTAAGAGCTGGAAGTGTTTTTTAGAATTCACTGAAATGACAGATTTCCAGTTGGGTAGTATGTATGAAAGAAGGAGAATAACTCTTTAATCCTCAGCATTGAATTAGAATCATAAACAGCTTTATTGACAATTATATTAACAACACACATGGGATTTTTCTCTGGCTGTTTTTGTCTCCTTAGGAATTTCTATTATTGTATTTTTTTTGTGCAATCAAAACGGAAATAAAAACAAGATTAAATAAATGAATGAAAATATACAAGAAATGTGCACAAACTTTAAACTCTCCTTTTCCGCATTGCATGAACACTTTCATCTATTGTAACCAATTTGTTTTATTGACTTGTTTTATTGACTTGTTTTAACGCGTCTGCCTTCTCATTTTATTTTATTTCATTTTTTGTGTGTTTTATTGTATTGTGTTGTTTTAATGTACAGTTTTGTTTTATTGTTTTCTTTGTAAAGTTAACTTTAGTGCTCAGAAAGGAACTTTTAGATATCATTTATTATTATTAATATTATTAATTAACACTTTGTCTCTGGGTCAAGATGAACGACCTCCACCACTGTAAGTTGACCCTGAGGCAACACAAGAGATACCACAAACAGTTTGTTTTTCGGGCCTTCGGGTCGCCTTGACCCAGAGACAACACAAGGGTTAAAATAGTGCAAGACCAGCCAAGTGCAACATGGAATAACATCTGATCAAAAGTCCCAGAAAACTATCAGCAGAAAGTCCAGGGTTTTGCACCACAAAGACACAATTTCCAAGGACCGCTGTGCCGTTTGCGACGAGATAAGAAGATGCTTGTGTGATTTTAGGGAGCGATGCAGCCTCAGACGAGGTGTTTGAGATGTGGCGAGGTACTGCAGTGGTCCGAGGAGCACAGGTGAGTGCAAATGAAAAACAATCACGACACAGACGGTTGCATTCGTAGTAGACATGAGTCGTCAAAGGTGTTTACACTAGAGAGATGCTTCGGAAAGTAACGTCAGATTGATCTTACATTTAATGACACACACTTAAAGCTCCTTGATTACACCGTCATAAAGCAGGAGCTTCTTGTACTTGGACATGATGAGACACACTTTGAATGGTGCCTCGATTGATGTGCTGGCCTGCAGCATCTCTTGAAGTCAAACACTAGACGTTCACACGAGTGGAACAGAAGGCACCGTTGGATAGAAAACGTTCATCTTGTTCATGTATTAATGTTTTATTTATGCTTAGTATTTAATTTTGCATGTTGTTAAATATGAAATTACTGTATATTTATATTCATAAAAAATGTTATTGGTTGCATTTTATATGTTGACTTCATTGGATTCTATTTTAATTTGCTATTTATATTTAAACACTTCTGGTGTTTGCTCACATAAGAACAGCAACTGCAGTCTGAGTCAGACTAGCCGTGCAATATAAACTAATCAGAAGCAACAACAGGCGGGTCGATCTGTCATTACAGAACCACTTGGGGTTCTTCACTCTTGAGCCAAACTTAAATCGGGAGAGTTCTCGCTAAACTTTACGATAAATTCCCAAAACGCAAATTTAATATGAAGAAATAAACGCTCGGCTTTCAACTTAAGAGAATTGAATCAGTTAAGTCTTCCTTGTAATCCTTTTACTACCACGGTCATACTCTATAGTCTATACTGTTTAAATCCATACCTGCTCATCCTTTTTTAATTATTTATTCGTTCATCCATTTTTCTCTATATCCATTCATTGTTTAAAACAAATTTGGATTTTCAGCCAATTGAAAGGTCTCAGATCATTAAATATAGCAGGTTAAAGATTTTGAATTCATAAATTTAAATACATTGATCATTAAAACATAATATTTCAGAATTGACTCTCATGTCAATGTCAAAGAAAGTTTATGAAGCTATAAATCAATATTTATCCACAATCACTGCCATAGATGTAGAGGATGAAGACTAATATCCCACAACATATCACAAAAATTCAATATAGACTTGTTGAGAAATAATTAATTAAATTACATATTTTTTAAACTTCATATTTGTGTGAAGAATGCTGATGAGATATGAAATAATCAGTAGCCAATTGAATAAGCTTCACATTTGGGTTTATATACTTGTAAAACTGAAACTAAAGGAGTAAGTGCCTCACCAACCATTATAACTCACGTCACTGAGTCTGACTGCTGACTCAGTTCTCCTTATCTCAAATGTTAAGTCAACACTTTACAGATAAAGAATATGAGATTAAGCCGGATAAAGATGAAGAGTAAAACATCTGAAGTCCGTAAAAAACCATATCCTCCTCATGGTTCCTCTGGCTCAGCAGGGAGTCGCAGCAGCGTCGTGATCATAAATGAATGAATGCTGCGAGTTGTGTTTTACTCCACATAGAACCAGTGCCGTGATAAATTAGACGTGAAGTAAACAGAGCTTCTCTGTTGCACATAAATAACAGTGACTGAGTTTTCTATCATCACTGTACGCCGGTGGGAGGTAATTAGACTCAATAATTCTACAATTTTACCCTTTTGGGACAAATTATTTATAGTGAAAACTCTTTCTAATATGAATGTTTTATTCTTATGAGCACTATAAACCGGTGCATTGTCATGTAGTGTTCTGCTGGGCTGCTCATGCTGCTCCACCGAGGATGAGACTCTGGAGAATGCAGCCAGAGGCCTCACGGGCAGAATGAAGAGAGAACGCCGACTCTGGGCAGCTGGACGAGTGGGCGACATTGACTTCGTTGGCCCGACAAAGACACGAGGGAAGGTAGTGGACATCATGTGAGATTCTATAATGGAAAGCCAACTTTCTAAGAACATGTGATGCAGTTCATGAGGGTCGGCAGCGACACGGATCCGGTGCAGATCTTCCAAATGCTGACAGAAGACTGGGGTCTGGCCGCGCCACACCTGGTGGTGGCCTTGGTGGGCGGAGACGAGCTGGCCCAGATGAAGCCCTGGCTCAGAGACACCCTCAGAAAAGGTCTTGTGAAGGCCGCACAGAGCACAGGTGAGCAGTGTTTGAATATACTCAGTCTTTGTAAGTATTTATTCCTTTAAAAAAACATATTTTGTTTCCATTTACTTGGCATCAATAAGTGGCTGTTTTAATGTGCTGCATATCAATCTGATGCCAGAAGCTGGAAGCTGTCAGTGCCAGTTACTCATTCATTTAATTTAAACCATAATTATTTTTTAAAAAGCTCAACATTGTAAACAGCTGTGAAGGACTTTATTTAAGACAATTAACAATTGGCAGATTATGACTTCAGTGACAACTCGACGCAATTCATGTTTAATTACCTTCGCATGATTTACCGTTGACTAACGATGAAAAGTTTCTGGAGCACCAGCTTTGATTTGACATCAGGTCAGAGTAAAACTTTTAAAGTCAGATATAAGTTGTCAGCAGCAGACAAGACAATTAACACCATCAAGCTAATTAGCAGAATTGTTCTTTGTCATTGTTGTAAGACTGATTATAGTTGTCAAAATATCTAAACTGCATCTCTACAATGAAAAAAAGACATTTGTATATGTGTCCTAATCTTATGAGTCAACAGTTTCATTTCAAACTCTTCATTTATAAAGTCCACTCTTATAATGTTGGTGATTGTCTTGTGCTATTTCTTGTAATAGCCTTCTTAGATGCTGCCATTAGTATTTAAAACAAATATTTGTCTCCCTTTTGTACAATATTTGAATTTATGCCCAAATACAATACCGAACTTAAATGTGGAATATTATTCCCCAAGATATTTTCAATGACTTTAGTAATATTTAAGTAAGTAAGTAATATTTATTTATATAGCGCTTTTCCAGACCAGGGTCACAAAGCGCTTTAACAATCAAAACAATACTCAATAAAGTATATACTTTAAAGATCAAGATAATACTGAGAACAACACAGGAGTTCCAGAAAATCAAGGAAAAGCCTGAACAAATAGAAACGTCTTAAGATGTTTCTTAAAGGAGTCAGTAGACTCCATCAAGCGCAAAGAGAGATGAAGATCGTTCCAAAGCTTAGGAGCAACAGCCAACAAAAAGATTTCTCTCCTCTGGTCCTGAGCCGTGTTCAGGAACCATAAGTAGATTCTGATCCACAGACCTCAGAGCCCGAGCTGGGGTGTAAGGCTGGATCAGATCAGTGATGTAAGGAGGAGCCTAACCATGAATAGCTCTGAAAGTAAGAACCAGAATTTTAAAGTTGATCCTGAAAGAAACTGGAAGCCAGTGAAGAGTTTTAAGGATCGGAGAAATGTGAGTTCTTCTACTAGAGTGGGTCAGAATTCTCGCTGCAGAGCTCTGAATCAGCTGCAGACGAGACAGCTCCTTCTTGTTAAGACATGAAAACAAACTGTTACAATAGTCCAGACGAGAAGAAACAAACACATGGATTACAAGCTCCAGATCATGTTTCGACAACATTTTCCTAAGTTTAGAGATTTTTCTCAGTTGAAGGAAACACCTGCCAATATTTCACAATTTCAGCACAGTACCAAAAAATGTGAGCATGAACTACATTGTAAGTAAGTAAGTAATTTTTATTTGTATAGCGCTTTTCCAGACATTGACATCAATTGCTCAAACACGGTTGATCGGATGACAGTTGCCTACTTTTAGTTTTTTGTGTAATAAAGAATCTAATGATGTTTTCACAACAATGTTCAATCCAGATACGGGAAGACATTGTAGATTGTTGCATGTATACTATGTATCCATTCTTTTTGAGAAATATTGATAAAGAACTCCTTTTCCCATTTTTCTTTTACATAATATGTTGTTTTTCATTTGTACCCAGAGAAGGAGCCAAACGCATCCATCTGTTGTATTATTTTTGGAATACTCATTTCTGTGTCACGGGGGGCAGGTCAGAAGGATAGTGGAAACAGTCACAAAAACAAGAGTAATTCCAAAAGTCAGTGTCTTTAATAAATGATATCCAAAAGTGGTAAATCGAAAATGGGCTCCAACATGGGCAAAAACAAAATACAAAATCGGGAACACAGGAGGCAGGGCACGGCTGGAAATGAACTCAGACCGGCTAACTAAAAAAGAGAGAAAAAACGTACTATAACAGTATCAGAAATTTCAAAGTTCAAGTCTTGGGTAGCGATCAGAGTGAAGCAAAACCTTTTGAGGAGACGCCATCAGCTGGTGATCTCTTCCCGCTTTGGAACTCCTTAAGAAGAGGGAATGGACCACCACAAATCAAATACCGCCGTGCACCCGACTCATGCTGAAAGGTTACAAAAAGCAAAATAAAACACTGTACAGGATTCATGACATTCTAGGTCTTGCAAATAATCATCTGCAAAAAAGTCCAATGATTTGTTTTTCATTTTTGATTTCTATACCCTTTAGTTCTTCATTTTGTTGGATTTCTTTGGCCAGTGGTTTGATACAGATGGCAAAAAGAGGTGGTGAGAGGCAGCAACCGTGTCGAGTGGATCTCTCGAATGTAATGTAGTTGGATAAAGATATGCATGGAACGGACAAAGATACCATTTATTCTTATTCTGGCAGTCGGTTTTTGATAGAGGGATCTTATAGATTGTACAAATTTCTCTAGCACAAGATGCAAGAATGGCCAATTCATATTATCAAACGCTTTTTCTGCATCAAAGCTTATTAGGACGGGTGAAGTGTTATCACGATCTACATGATCAATTACATGCAAAGTCCTCCAAATATTGTCGTGAGTTTGAAGTCCTTTAATAGATCCCGTCTGATCGTCATCAATTATGTCCTTCATGAATGTTTCATATCTTTATGCTATAATAGAGAGTAGAGTTTATAATCTAGTTTATATAATGTTTAACCATGATATCGGCCTATAATTGGACTAAAATGATAGCTTCGCTCCAAGATGGAGGGATCACACCATAATTAGAGCATGTGTGTAGTAGTGGAATCAACTGTTCACTGAATATATTATACCATTTATACGGTAAACCGTCACTACCTGCTCTCTCTATTTCCATTTTTGGTGCCATTAGAAGATCATTTTTCTTTTTGCCGATGCATGTTTAGTCAAGGAAAAGTTCTTGTTTGACTTGAGTCTGCAGAAGGTGGTTGTTTGTGAAAGTTTTCATAATCATTTTTAAATTGAGTTTCTATTCCTTCTGGATCAAAAGTAACCTGGTTAAGTGTGAGTATTTTTTTATTATGAACAGATCGATCCACTTTTAAGTCTTTTTACCTAAAGTCTAGTTCCTCACGGCCCCATCTCATAACATGACTTTTTTAAATACTTTTTTTTTCTAATTCTGAATTTAATTGTCTTTGTATGTTGTTCCGACACTTGAATCATCGGAAGTGGAGCGGAATCCTGGGTGTTTTTGTGTTGTTGTTCTTACCTTGATTTGATTTGTCAGGTGATTGTTGTTTTTCCTATTGTTGGATTTATATAATTTACTATTAAATACCACATTAAAGTCTCCTCCGCAGAAAAGTATCCCATCCATTTTATGATATTATATTGTCAAATAACTCCTTAAAAAAACCTTAGCACTGAGCATAAACACAAGTCACATTTTTATTTATTTAGTTTTCCTATTTTTACTATTATGTATCTCCCTCCTTCATCACTTATTTCTTTGGATAAGACAAACTTCAAAGATGTATGTATTTGTATTGTAACTCCTCTCTTACATCCATGTTCAAATGAACTATAGTATGTATTTTTAAATCCGAACTTCTTCAATTTCTCGTGTTCTGATTTTGACAAATGCATTTTCTTTGTAGGAAAATGGGATACGTTTTTTCTTATTTCAATTTTGACCTTATCCTTTGTCTTTTTATACGATTGTTTAACCGTTTACATTAAAAGACTTTTAATAGATTCTGTCATGTGTACGCATGTCCCTAAAATGCAATCCCCAACAAAAATGCAAAAACACACGGATCGAAAAAGAAAACAAAATAACACTCTGACTTCGAAAGGGTTGGGTGTAAAAGCCCAATTCTTGTGTTCCCTGTTGAAGGGAGGAGGAGAATGAGCTCCAGAGCTGTCGTTTCCCTCCCTAGTAAAATAAAAAAGAAAACAGAAAAACCTCTAATCCTATTCTAAAATTGTCCAACATTAGGTACCTAAGTTTTAATTTACATTTTAAACTTTGAACTAGAACTGTCAATTGACCCTTTTTCACTCATCTCATCAACTCTGTCATTGTTCATTTCGGATGTCATGTCTGAACTCATTCAGCTTCTCTTGTGCACGGTGAGCTGCCTCTCTCTCGCCTGATCGCCATGGCAACAAGTCACCCAGTCGCTGCAATTAGGGGGCGGGTCCTCTTCGTAATGGTCACCTGGATTCCACGTTCGTTGAAAGCTTGGGCCGCCTCCTCCGCGCTGTTGCAGTTGTGTAGTCCTGAATCCCAGAAGGTCTTTATTTTGGTGTAGGGCGTGTGGTATTTGATTCCTCTCTCTTGCAGCACCACTTTGATTGCCCCGTATACTTTCCTTTTCTCTACTACATGTGCTGCATAATCGTGGTCAAAGAACAGCCTTTTGCTTTCCTATTCAATTGTTTTCTTTTGCCATGATTTCTACAGGATCAACTCCTTCACATGAAACTGTAGGAAGTTAATAATAATTTATCTGTGCGGCGCAGTTGCTGCCGGCTTCGGAGTCAGCCCTCTGTGAGCCTGCTGGATTTAAACAGTTAGGAAGTGCAAGTTGTTTTTTTTTAAATACAAAAGTTATGCAAAAGTTGGGTTAGATTTATTGACAATTTGCTCTAACTTTATAAAAGATCACAGCAACACGATTTGATTTCCTATAGAGATGAAGACATTTGAGTGTTTTCCTGACAAAAATTATATAGTTTTATGTAAAAAATGGTATGCGCAAAAGTTTGTGCACCCTTTTAATCACTTTCACTTCAAGATCCGTGGGGATTTATCGCTGACAGGTTGCGGCACCAAATTGCTTTGAATAGCTTGTGAGACCTTCAATTACAATAACAGAGGTAATTGCTGGCTGTGCTTGTCCTAGGTTCCTTTTTAGAGAGTGGCAACATGGGGGCATCTAAACAATTTCCAATGACCTAAAAAACACGGTCAGAAATATAGTGCAGAAATAAAAGGCCACAGTAACAGTCCTTGTGAAGGAACAGGCGAAGGACGGTTAGAAGGGTCACAGACAAGCCAAAGAAGACGCCTCCAGAGAACTACAAGAACATCTGGTCTGGCTACTGATGGTGTAGTCATTTATCGATCCACAATCCAGCCTACTTTGCACCAGGAAAAGCTTATTGGACGGGTGATGCACAAAAAGCCTTCCTTGAGTGTTCGCCACAAGAAGAGTTGCATGAGATATGCAAAAGTGCATCTGGACAAGCCAGAAGCATTTTAGAAAAAGAACACTATGGTCAGATGAGACCAAGAGAGAGATATTTGGTCAGAACAAGAGGAGGTATGCATGGGAGAACAAATTCCATTAGAAGAACTAATGGTCTACTGTGATATTTGGTGGAGGGTCCATCATGTTATGAGGTTGTGTGGCTAGCACAGAGACTCTCAGTATTAGCAGATTCTTGACAAGAATGTTTAAGAATCGGTCACAAAGTTGAAGCTACGTCAGGGGTTGCATTTTACAGCAGGGCAATGATCCTAAGCACTGTTTAAAAATCCACATAGGAATTCAAGCAGAAGCACAAGTACACTCTTCTGGAATGGCCATCCCAGTCCCCAGACCTCAACAAACAGTGAAAATGTATGGATTGATTTGAACTGTTTGGTATGGAGGAATGATCCAAAATACCACCTGCCAGACTTCAGGGACTTGTCTGTGGCCATAGGAGGCATCTACAGGCTCTACTTAACATTAATGGAATTATTTCTTTAGGGTGCCCAAATTTATACACACATAAAAATGTTTCGGTTGGACCAAAAAAATGATTTCACTACTGAGATGTATATTTAATTGTATTTGTAATTTATATTTGTAGAGCACTTTTCTCAGACCAGGGTCACAAAGCGCTTAAACAATCAAAACAACACTAAAATATATGCTAAAAGGTCAAGACGACACCAAGAAAAACAAGCTCAACAAGTGACAAAAAGGGGTGCCTTTTACAAACCGCTGTAATTCTTTGACAAATTCCGTCACTGACTTCCCCTCTCTGTCTTCTGGTACTCCCTAGAACTGAAGGTTATGTCTTTGGGAGCGGCTCTCAAGATCAGATCTATTTTCTCCTGCATCTTTACATTTTCTTTAACCATCGCCAGGAGGGTCTCCTTCACTGCAGTGCAATCTGACTCCCGTTTTCCGCTGTTCTGCCTCCGTTATTCTTGCCTTTTGAGTTTGTAAATCCCTCAGTAAGTCTACCTTAAATGCTTTAAGTTCAGCTTTGAGTTGGTCCAGCAGGTACCTCCAGTTAGCACTCGCTTCGGTGTTAGCATCTCGGACAGCCCCGTGGTCTCAATGTCCACAAAGTCCAACAGAATTATCACCTAAGATTTCATTTTAAATTCCTAACCAAATTTCCAATTTTTTTTGTTGTTTTGACCATGCCATTTTGACATGTTTTGATAATAACAAAGTTATCACCTCTCTGGAGTGACATCAACAATGACATTAGTGGAGCAAAACACAAAACATACTGCGGATGAAAATCATGATCACAGAGTAACACTAGAAAAAACTCATTCAATTCAATTCAATTCAATTCAATTTTATTTAAAGTGTCTTTTCATAACAAAGTTATCTCAAGTCACTATACAGTTGAAGTAAGACTATAGTTGATTAAGGAAAAACAGATCCAGCAATTCAATAAGTTATAAGCAGCAGGATGAGAAATACAAGAATATAAAGGGTTGTCAAGGTTGTCGGCACATGAAAGGGTAGATCTGACACCACGTACTGGAACAAGCATGTTTTTGTAGTTTGCAGCTGGAGATAATTACTGATATGGATATATTCATTAGACAGGGAAACTGTAGAAACTGAAGAAAATAAGTGATTTTTTTTCTTCACCTGCATCTTAATAATAAATGGTATACATGCATCCTTAGCTAGTTGAAAGCTATATTTCTGAGTTAAATTGACACCTTAGTAACGATTGTGTATTTGTGCCTTAGATAATGTGAAGGTTTTAAAAAATAATTTTCATCCTGTGAGTGATTTCGTAGAAATGTCCAGGGTGAATAGTATTTACCTTCCTTATATGAATAAGCACAGTGTGGTCGTCTGTTCCCACATAATAATCAGTAAATCCACTGTCAGCTGTTCAGGGCTCACATTTTGCCAAGGTGAGAAAATATTGATTAGAAGTGCATTAGAATTAGCTTTAAATTTATAATGGGTAATGAAAGTGAATTAGAGATTAAGATGGCATTATTGACATTTACACATCGATAAGTCTCTATCTCTGATCAGTAATGAAAAACCTGCTCTCGCACCTACACGAGATGAATGGATTCTAAACGACAATCTTTTAATTTCTCACACTGTGATACGAAAAAAAAAGACTCAAGTGTTTTTCCATCCACTAGGGGCGTGGATCCTGACAAATGGCTTTCGCTTTGGCATCACAAAGCATTTGGGCAAGGCTGTACGAGATCACTCCTTGGCAAGCACCTCTTCAAAAGTTCGTGTTGTGGCCATTGGCATCGCACCCTGGAATATGATCCACAACAGAGAGGCACTGCTGGCGGCCAAGGTTTAAACACAGAAATATTCTATAATAAACTGCAGTCAGCAGAATCTACGTGAAGATGATGAAGCTTCTCTGCTCTACATGGCTTGTGCTTTCCCTCGTAATTAACTGCTGTAGGTGGATGCGCCAGCTGTCTACAAGCCTCAGGATCTGCCCCATGGGTCAGTGTATTCTCTGGACAGCCACCACTCTCACTTCGTGCTGGTAGAGGAAGACCCCAACAGACCAGGAGCCACCAGTGAAATGAGGGTGAAGCTTCTCAAACACATCTCTCTTCAGCGCACTGGCCATGGAGGTAATGATGCAACCAACATAAACAACGGTTTAAAATCAATCAAACCAGCAATTATCGACCAATTCTTAGCTGAGAATCATTTATGCAATAGCCCGTATAGAAATTGAAAAAACCGCCATGTAGTTATATTAGTCGCACTGATGAGTTTTCAAAGGTCTGACTTTTCTTCCCACCAACAGTATATACATTATATGTACTGCCTTTAACAGTCACATAATAGTCACATATTTTACTGACTTGATTGAATATTGTATTTTTATTAAGTCAGACCTTTTTTTGCTAGTAGTAAAAAGTGAGTAAACCTTCAAAATATACCAATCATCGAGATGAAACAAAATTCTATTTTAACCATTTTGAATATCTTATTGAGTTAGTTATGCTTATAAATAAAAACGTTTTCAATTCCATCACACTCATACTTGAACATGAACACGCTGAACGCCACTGCTGTGACCTTCAGTTTTGAAATCAATTTGTCCAATTATGCCATGCACTTGTTAATGAATTGTGAAAAAAAGTTTTTTTTAATGAAAATTGTTCTCTCTTTGAAAATCTGACAGGAGAACAAAACCCAGATCTTAGCTAGTGGAGTCCAAGACTCGAACGTGGTTATCAATTAATAGTGTAATGACACACAAATAGCAAAAGGGAGCACATGATAACCAAACTTAAAAAAACATAAGGGGGAAATCTTAAAGTAAAAAGCATCAGAAATCAGTACAAAACATAATTAAACACACGGGTAGAAAACAGAAAGGTTAACAGAGAAAACCGTGGGGTCAATACAGATGTATTCTAACAAGGACAATAATAAAGAAGCAGCTGACAAAATGTACTGTGGATCAGAATCACAGAGTGACACTAGAAAAGAACCAGGATAAAAAATACACGTATATTAAGGGGGTTCATCATTGCCAGCACATGAAAAGGGTCGATCTGACACCACGTACTTGAACAATGAAGCTTTTGTAGTTTGCAGCTGGAGTTCGTTGCTGATCAGTTCCAGACGGATGTCATTATCTCTTAAGTAAGACACAGAAGGAGCAGAGAGTGAGGATAAAAAAAATAAAATAAAAGATCATGAAACACAGCACTTGACTAAAACATTTGAATGTTTTTTACTAATAAAGTTTAAAGATTATTTTAACAATTGTTATATCTAAACGATTATGTTCTTCAATCATTTCAAGTAACCAAGTGGAAGTAATTTAACTCGTGTAGCACAGTGCACTGGTGTGGTTAGTGCTGTCACCTCATAATAAATAGGTTCTGCGCTCAATTCCCAGTGAAGCCTCTATGTGTTGAGTTTGCATTTTCTCTCTGGGCTTCGTGTTGTTCCCGACAATTTTATCACCACATTCTAAGCACATTGACACAACTTATCATCCTTTAGGTTTGATTCCGATGTCAATGTTCATTTGCTTTGAAACAGAATTGACAAGTGTTCATAGAAATGTTCCGCGGACAGAGTAAAGTTTTTCTTTTATATAAATAAGTGAAGCATCTAAGTGTGTCTTTGCTTCCAACATCAAATTCTGCTTTGTCTCATGAAGGAGCAGGAAGTTTTGAGATTCCTGTCCTGTGTCTGTTGGTCCATGGAGAACCTAAGATCCTCAAGGTTGGTTTTACAAGATTATGCTGGCTCAAAATGTGACGGGATTTAAATACAAAGCTTGAAGAAGAAAAAAAAAATCTTTTGAAGTCACACTCATATTGGCTCGTTATTTGAGCTTTTCCAAAGCAGCTCAGACTTGAGAATTGGGCTTTGAGTCAAATCTTTGTGCCACTTTGTGATGCAGCATCCAAAACAAGACAGAGAAAAACAAATTATTTCCTTTTCTTTTTCTTTCAGTTTTTTCAAAATAATCCTGTTGCCAAATGTTTGATTGGCACAAATGAAATAACATGAAACACGGAATAATTGATGAGTTAATGGACGATGGGCTAAACAGTCTCAATATCTGTGATCGCGTCGATCTGGAAATGATTCATCTGAGTCTGATACTTTCCCCACAGAGGATGTTTAAAGGGATCGGGAATTCAACGCCTTGGTTGATTTTGGCCGGATCCGGAGGAGTTGCGGATATCCTTGTCGCACTGTTGAACAGAGGTTGCTGGGATACTGACTCTGTTCACGAGCAGCTGCTGGACACCTTTCCCAGTGCACACCACAGCAGCGACATCAGCAACTGGGTCAAGCTTGTGAGAGCAAAGAGACACAGACACACACACACAAAGCCACACAGACACACAGAGGCTTTATTATTGGCATAAAAAATGGGGCACATTGAGGAAAATTCTGAGAGGCTTAGGTCTTATTACTTCCAAATAATAAATGATGCCCTACTTAAAAACATTAGCGAGAATGAATGAATATATTCACATTCTTTATATCACACAAGACCTTTTGTTTGCAGAACATAATGAGCATAATGATACAAATCATTACGTATCCACACACTCTCTGTGGATTTGTGTGTGTCTTAAATGTGCTGACAATGAATCCATACGTGATTCGCTTACACATCCAAGTAGAAACCAGTCAAGAAAATGCTTGATTGCTGTAGTAGCAGCAGATAGAGTCTACACGGGGGGTTGGTAACCCGTTGTTCACTACAGACCAGTTTAATGTATGCAAACATTAAATTGACGATACACAAAATAGAAGATATTGGCGTCCGTATATGTGTAAAAAAGTGTAACAGCAATGTTATTGATTTCACTAACACTATTAAATGGACAACATCTAATGTTTGTTCTTAAATAGAGAAAATGGCTTTTTTGTCAGTTTGTAAATGTATCATCTTTTTATCTAATCTCAGTAGTTCATATGAAAACCCTTTCTCCGACGCACTACTCTAAATCAGTTTGGTGGTCACATGACTTCCCCTTTTCGGGCGGGTCGTCCAGACAAAGTTACTGAAGTTAGTTAAGATGATTGTTATTATAATAGCTAGAGATTTAAGATATGGTTGTTCTTTGAAAATAATATTTATGTAATGATGTATTATCACATTTAATGCACAAACCATACAACTCACCATAACTAATTAGAGCGTTCAAAGTCATACATTTAATTAATTCAAGGTAAATTATATAAATTATACTAAAAAAAAGGTTGTTTTCTGAGAAAACTAATTATATTGCCGAAAAAAAAACAACAGGTGCGTATTACTTTCTAACTCTAATGTTCACTCTGAGTTGTTTAACTACTTTATTCAAGGTCCTTTGTATCCTTTTCTTTTGTTATTTTATATTCTTTATTTTGCACTTTGTTCCCTTATTTGCTCTTTTTTCTTGTTCTTGTTTTTATGAAACTATTCTCTGCTGTGAAATGGAAAGCACATTTCTCGAAGGAGATCTCCAGAGAGATTAATAAAGTCTAATCTAATCTAATCTAACAAAAATACAAGAAAACAAAGACATTTCTATGACAAGGGGTTTTAAAACTCTGCCTAAACATACCAAAGAGACGCACTGTACGACCAGTCCTGCCTAAATGCTAAAAGAAAGTTCTGATATCATAATCCAACTGCTCACAGGTTCATACAAAGGGCAGTTAAAATACTATAAAGCAAATGACAGTGGAGGGGTGGAGTTTAAAAACGAAACAAATTACTTACATTAATTGCTATGATAGACTAAACATCCAACCCCAAAATAGTATGACCCCAATTATCGCGAGGATACCAGCAGGAGCCCGAGGCAGCCTGGTTTGATCATAACTGATGAAGGGAACTTGCTCCTTTCCTTTGTTTACCACAACTGCTGCAGGGCCTTGATATATTAAGAAGCTCCGACTACAGCGATGCTGGAAAGAGTAACAGCAGCAGATTGCGTTGAACTGGATGCTATCTGCGGATCTTTAGATGCTGCGAATGTCAAACTAATTTACACCACTTCCCTCCTAGGTGAGAAGGTGCAAATGTATTTAAACCAGGTATTCAGTATTAATCAATGTTCGGATCAGCAATCGTGCGTTCACTTTATCCACCATCTCCATTTCCCGTATCTCCGTTATTTAATTAATTTTCTTATCCACACATTGGAAAGTTTCACAGATGAGTAAACGATAATCAGCCTGCAACATAATTGCATTATGTTTTACATCATTAATCCCATCACGCAGCGGTTCTGTGTGATGAGAATATATTTTTCAGCTTTATTAAAAATATATTAACAATTGATTTAACTTGACCGTTTTTAAAAAGCATGAATCTTTCTGTTATTTATATGTTAAAACAGTGTAAAACTAAGTTGGAAACTCTAAACTAGGTCCTTTTTTCACAAAAGTTGTGACATTTTCTTCAAAATCTTTAGAAATGCTTATCACGTTGTGGTTTACTTATTTTGGACAACAATACCTTCATGATGTACATTAGCCATTTCCTTTTTTTTTTCAAACTTTTTGCAGCAAAATGAATTTAGTACCTCAGAGACAACATTTCTTTAAGGTATTTTCGTTTCTAATTCTTCATTTATTACCAAGACAATAAAAAATGATTGAATTCCATGAAATCTCTTGATCGGGTTATAGCTATAGAATGTACAAGTCATGGTATCTGTGACGTTGCCAGTCTGTTACTAAGCCACAGTTTTTACCGGCAAAATGTATGCAGATAGTGAAACTATGGTTTAAATGTATTTTTAACCATACTGTAAATATGGTTTTTAAAGCCGTAGAAGTCATTTGTTCCATCTTCCCTAAGCTGCTCATGGATGTATTATTCTGATGTTATTATTCATTTTCCTATTTCTTCTCATAGATCCAAAGGATTCTGGATCATGGTCATCTCCTCACGGTTCACGACCCAGAACAGGAAAGCTCTGAGCTTGACACTGTCATACTTAAAGCTCTTGTCAAAGGTACAGTTTGCTTCGTAGTGTGTTACAATGAATGATTAAAGGTTTGAGTGCTGGTGAGACTATTGACTGCTTTTAAACCTGCTCATTCAAGTGTTCATGTTCTTCACATGTCCGCTGCATGATAGCGTGCAAGAGCCAAAGCCAGGAGGCCCAAGACTTCCTTGATGAACTGAAGCTCGCAGTGGCCTGGAACAGAGTGGACATTGCCAAGAGTGACATCTTTAATGGAGATGTTGAATGGAAGGTTAGCACATATACAAACATCATTATTTCTCTCTGCATTTCCCAGATGGAGTTGCAGCAGCCTGTCGGCCTTCTCCACATAACCTCATGATTAGCCTCTCCAGTCACACCTGTCCTCTTCATGTTTTCTTTTTACCACATCCATCAACACCACTGCTTCTCTTCCTACTTCACCCTCTTCATCCATTTTCACATCCTTCAATCAACATGTCCCCTGTTTCTCCTCAGCATGTGTTCAGACCTTTCTGTTCTACCATACCATATGACTCATCATTAATGACGTCATGTGATTACCAGTTGGTTTGCTTAAAGATGGTGTTATATGATATGGTTTTGTGTGAATATTGTAACATAGTTCTATATTTGAAGTATGTCATATATGACATGGAAGAAACTTTTATTGACCAAATGAATTTAGTTTTGATTGTGAAACAACATAAATAACATCATGGAACCCAAACAACGTTAGTATTCTATTTGTATTTTCTTCTTTTTTATACCTGTTTTTAAGATTAGCTTTACATTTCTAGAAGATGGATGGATGAAATGGCTGGATGGATTGGTCGGTATTGGTTTGTTGTTAAGCATCCTGGTCCGTGAAAGGCAGTTTAAAAATAAAACTCACTTACTATGGAGAGAGGGTGTGATGAATGGAAGGAAAGGAGGGAGGGAAGAAAGGAAGGAAGAAAGAGATGTAATGGATTGGTGATAGATGGATGAATGGATGGAGGAAGGTAGTGAGGGAGGAAAGGATGAATGGATGGATAGTACGGTGTATAGATGGAAGAAGGGGTCAAGGAGGAAGGGAGGAAGGGAGGAAGGGATGGATGGATGGTGAGAGAGAGGGATTGTAAAAGTACTTCTCCTCCACAATCAAGCTACAAAAGCTCATAAATACATCAATATTTCTGAATGTACTTTTATGATATACATGGAGCCACTTGAACCAAGAACATTTTAGATTTATAGCTTTAGCTCTTAAATCCCTGAAAGTCATATAGGCCAACACACACACCTAGATGGGGAATAGTAAAAATAGGATTCATAAAAGTTTTTTTTCCCACAACTTTCCTAGTGTATTTTCACGGGTTTCTGAACACCCTTATACAAAGCTTTCAATAAACACCTTGTTTTTACACGTGCAGGATCAAATGATCTACTGGCGTGCACTTCAAGTGAGGCGAGAGACTGATTCACTGAAGTTTACGAGTGTCTTGTTAACATCCTTATATTAATGAATTGTTCCTTTCGTACGTCCGAGAAGCGAAGGTGTTAATGGGAAGTGGTGTTTGCTCGTGTGTGTCTCAGTGTAGAAAGTCAGGCAGATTAACAGTGTGTGTTTTCTTTGTATTTTATTAAAACACAGAAGATGGCTGTTGTACCATTGTTATCTTGCAGATAAAGGTTGTGGTAAATATGAAACCATTTTGCACCAGTTACGATGTGTCTAGACATCTAAAGGACAAAGGAATAATCATGAGCATGAAATGAATAATTCAAACAGCTGTAGAGACAAACAAACTTTTATCTGTTATTTACGGACACCCATGAAGTAAAGATTTCTTTCATGAGTCAAGTTAGGATTTAGGGATTTCGATCATCAGGGTTATAGTTGTGTGTGATCTTTGCAGGCCTGCGACCTGGAGGAGGTGATGATGGACGCGCTGGTCAATGACAAACCCGACTTCGTGCGACTCTTTGTGGACAACGGCGTGAACCTGGGCGAGTTCCTCACCTACGGCCGCCTGCAGGAGCTGTACTGGTCCGTGTCAGAGAAGAGTCTCCTGTTCAACCTCCTGCTGAAAAAGTACGAGGAGAAGCAGCTTCTGCTCGGAGCTTCCCGGACCCACGGTCCTCCCGGTCACCACCCGCCCGAGCAGGGCGACCGCAAGCCGAGATTCACACTGTATGAGGTCGCGAAAGTACTGAAGGACTTCCTCCATGAATCCTGCAAAGGCTTTTACCAAAAGATTCCCACAGTGAGTAACAAACCGCCGACGTAGACGCGTGAATCATTGAGACTTCACTGAAGCACATTTTGTAATAATGCATGTAACTCCCAGTGGTGTACTCTGTTTGTCTCGCTAAACATTAAAGTGATACACAGCCTTCATTACTCAAATGTTTATTAAATATCTGAGTTTCAATCAATTAAATT